>NW_003345200.1:975205-1165592 GCF_000150975.2 Nannizzia gypsea CBS 118893 | reverse complement strand
TTCCGAGGACTTCGAGCACCGGGAACGAAAATTCTCGAGACTTTCGCCATTTAGAAATTTTCATGTTCAGCTTGATGAAAAGTCCACCGTAAAGGCCGCCAAAAATGCCGAGTAAGATAAATGGTATAATCTCGATGGGATGCCATCCTTGAGAATCAGTGACTTGATAAAGAACGATATTCCCAGTGCGGAACGGGTTGACCGCTCGAAGAGAGATTGCTGCAGCCATGGCACAAACAAAGCTTTGCCACATGGTTTTATCGGGGAAGTAGTAAGAAAGTTGCTGCTTGGAGTTAGTGATAAAGCGGTTGGTAAAGGGGTATATGACACCGTACCTCCAGACTGAACAGCACGCCTCCTATGGGAGATCCGAAAGCTACTGATATCCCGGCAGCTGCAGCTGCAGATAGAACCTCTCTTTTCCGTGCTATATAACCGTTAGAACCGGGTGAAAGAGTAAGCTATATTTGAATGGTGCTCACCCTCGTTGTGATTGAGGCTGCTGAATGGTTTCATGATCACGTTTGCACAGCAGCATGCGACATGAACCAAAGGGCCCTCTTTTCCTAACCACATACCGGAGGCCACAGAAAGGCACTAGAAGAGAGTAAGCCCCAGTACCAATTACGGAGACATCAAGGCACCTACCAAACCAACGGATTTGATCATTAAAGTCCATAGTCCCATAAACTTTTTGATCACGAATCCCCCTAAGATCGTCTTGATTTCAGGGATACCGCTGTGCTTAGCGTGAGTTGCATAGGATGTGACTAGGACTGCTGCACAGGTGGCGAACAGAATTGAATACATGATAAAGACCATGTACTCTGCAACAAAACCACCAGCATTGGACTTGATGTTAAAAGCATCGCGCCACAGAATCCAATGTTTGCAGTTGGATGGATCTAATAATGTAAGCATATGTGTGTGTAGAAACATCTTGATCTCCTCAGTGCTTCGTACCGTCATATCCCCAGCAGCAAAAACTGCGATTGAGGTAAAATTTACCCCCTTCAACACCCGACCGACAGTATCCCACTTTTATATCAGCAAGCCAGCGACTCGCAATATCGATGTATCCTGCTAGAAGACCGACGGCTAAACCAGTCATAACCAAAACCAGCCAAACCTGGCTGGCATCTAGCAATTGCCTAAATGTGCCAAGTAGGCCAGGGTTATTGGCGTTCAGGTGCCGTATCCGTTGTCTCTCCTTTGTATATTCGAATATCCAGTCAATGGCCGTCAAATTGTCATACCCTACCCTTCTTCCGGGTCCTTCGATGTACCAGTCCATCGGCGCCCCTGGCTTGTGAGACGTGCCGGAACCATTGCCATGTTCTCTGCTAGTATTCTGGGTCGCTGTACCGGGTCGTGAGCTCCGCGGGCTCTCATCAACGCTTCTAAGACGGCTATGGGATGGGAACAGTGAATCGTTTGCGCCGCCGAATATGTTGTGGAGACCGAAACGTGATGGAGGTTTCTGTCTGCGCTTAAATGTGATCCTTTAAGATAAGTTAGAAGTGGCTCGAAGACTAGCTGTGGCCGGCTGACTTACGGTTCTTCTGGTGATTCCCGACTCCCACTAAATGACTGTGAAATTCCGTCGTCTGGCTGGTCAGTGCTAATCGTATCGGCCATGTCTATTGATAGCTCCCCAGGCACCGCCATTCCATCTCGCGTGACGGGATCTGTGCTGCCCTCCAGGTTTATGCAAACACAATCACGCAACGATAGCTAACATCTCTCCCTCTGTCACATATATATACGCATTCGGGAGCCGGTTCTCTGTCCTGCAGCAGTAGCTAATGACAACCTGTTGCCTGCAAATTGCTTTCTTTATCCGTATCTGCTTAGCTGGTCAATGCGCGAAATAAGGCCGGATATCACGTGAGTTATCTTCAATGCGGTGAGGCGCGGCAGAATTAGAGTTTCGGCAGAAAAGTATCTCGATAAGGAAATTTTTTGAGATTTTGATTTTGATATCAAGACATCCAATGTCCCTGTGTCTACAGGAGAAAACGTCGCGCTGCGTAGAGGCCCTCGAGATGGAGGCTTTACCAGCTTCACCGGAGTTCTCGATAGAGCCCGGTCTTTTACATCAACTACCAGAGGAGCTGGCTCAATCAATTCTCGAAGCTCCAGCCAATACCCAGCAGGATCAACTGGTACTGGCAGCTCTAGACCCGAGCTATACGGCTACATTATTCCCATTATTTGAGCCAGTATTTGTGGATATAGCTGCCCGGTGGCTTCTACTAGACTTGACTGTTCATCTCGAACATGTCATATCGGCATTTTCACGGATTTTGCCGCATTCTCCATACCTACGATCGTTCGCTGAGAAAGTTCTCCAAGCTCAGAATGTGGGCTTACCACTGTTCTCAGAGCAGCGTCTATCGGACTCTTCAAGTATTAAGGATGAGTCACTTCTCTCGTTACTCCTCTCGGCTTTTCGGCTGTTAAGTTTCGATGCGGACACATTTTCACCCTATGTATTTCCTAGCCAGCTTCAAGCTCTGTTCTCACATACAAATAATGCCATACGCTGCATGGCAGTCCGCTGCTTCTGTCTGCATATAAAGGCTGCAGATGCCATTTTAGAGAACATGCTTCACCGTTATTGCGGTGACGGCCCTCTTGACAATACCTGGGAGGGCCAGGTTATTGATTTCAGATTGATCAGCTTCTGGGAGGAACAAAGATATAAAGATTTTGAAGCAGCTCTTGATTATGCCCGTCAAAACCGCAACAGAAGCTTTTTCGCGCTATGGATCAAGCATTTCCGGTCATCAAATTATACGGCAGAAATTGGTGGCGTTCTTGTTCCTACTCTGAAGCAGAACACTAATTCTCAGCCATTCAAACTGGTACACACGCCTGCTGTTGAGGGCAATCTGCGCCAGGTGGGAGAAGCACTCCTATCCCAGGATCCTTTATTACTCATTGGACAACCTGGGGCTGGGAAAACGTCTCTGGTAATGGAAGCTGCAAGTGAAATGGGCATATCATCCTCAATGATAACCCTACATTTAAACGAACAGACAGATTCAAAAAGTTTACTAGGTGTATACTCCACTTCAGGACAAAGTGGCAGTTTCAAATGGCAACCGGGAGTCTTGACCCAAGCTGCAAGGGAGGGAAGGTGGGTATTAATTGAAGACTTAGATCGTGCACCCGCCGAAGTGATTTCAGTCATATTACCCTTGATTGAGAACAGGGAACTTGTTATTCCGAGTCGTCGAGAACACATTCGTTGTGCCGAAGGATTTCGCATTATCGCAACAATGAGGTCCTTTTTGAATAGTAGAGGGGATGATGTGGCGCCAGGGATGACAATGTTGGGCGGCCGTCTGTGGAAAACGATTCGGATATCACCCTTGCCAGTGGAAGAGATCTCACAAATAATCAAGAATGAATTCCCTCTACTTGACATTACCCGATATGCTGATACTTTCTTAACACTCTATTCCCGAATTATCTCCACCTCCCTTGGACCTGGGATGTCTAGGCGAGTACAAGGAAGACCAATTGGCCTCCGCGATTTGATGAAATTTTGCAACAGGGTCGAAACCCGGTTACGAAAGCTAGGGATTAACAAGGGGAATGAGTCGGTACCGGCTCGGATAGACGACGAAATTTTCATGGATGCTGTTGACTGTTTTGCAGCTCATATCCCAAATAATGAGCTCCGCTTAGCACTTGCAAGCAACATCGCTGAAGAAATGCATATTCCTCCACAGAAATGGAAATTTTGCCTATCAGAACGTGTGCCAACTTATTCTGATGAGCTTTCGGAATTATTTATTGGAAGGGAAATCTGCTCGAAGATAAAGTCACGGAGTATGGCAGGGGTAAAGGCTAATCAAACTAAATCTTTTGCAGCGACGAAGAGTTCGCTACGGCTCATGGAACAAGCTGCTGCTGCCCTTCAAGTGTCAGAGCCCATATTACTCGTTGGGGAGACTGGTATTGGTAAGACCGCCGTCGTTCAACAACTAGCGGCACTCCTAAACCAGAGATTGACAGTTGTCAATTTATCCCAACAAAGCGAGGCTTCGGATCTTCTGGGAGGGTACAAGCCTGTTAATCTTCGATCTATAGCAATACCGCTGGTGGACGAATTCAATGCCTTGTTTGAATCAACGTTCTCGGTCAAGAAAAACCAGAAATTCCTATCTTCCGTTACAAAGAGTGTTGCTGCTGGAAATTGGCCTCGTCTAGTCAATGTGCTAAATGAGGCCGTCAAAATGGTTTCGGACTTATTTGGTACCTCCAAAAAAGCCCAAGCAGATCTCAAAGAGGCAGCAGAACAACCAACGAAAAAGAGGAAGCTTGATGGTCCAAAATATAGCGCATTATTGACAAAATGGTCCTCATTCACCTCGGACTTGAGGGAGTTTGAAGCCAGAGTTCTACAGGGGGATGTCAAATTTTCATTCGCTTTTGTTCAAGGAAAGATTGTTAAGGCCTTGAGAAATGGGGAATGGGTGCTTCTAGATGAGATCAACCTTGCATCACCTGACACTTTAGAAAGTATTGCAAGTTTACTGCACCATGGGCGAGATGGTAATCCTTCAGTACTGCTCTCAGAAGCTGGCGAAATGGAACGAGTTATTGGTCATCCAAGTTTCCGAATCTTTGGAGCCATGAATCCTGCCACGGATGCAGGGAAGCGTGACCTTGCACCTGGGTTGAGATCGAGATTTACAGAGCTCTATGTCAGATCTCCAGACAGCGACATAGACGACCTGCTCAGTCTGATACGTACCTACCTTGGCCTCTTGCTGAATCATGATTCTCGCGTTGCCTCGGATCTTGCAAATGTCTACCTCGAAACAAAACGATTAGCTATGGAGAATCAACTGACTGACGGTGCTGGTCATAGGCCTCATTTCAGTATCAGAACTCTTGTCCGCACTTTAATGTATGTGACTGATCAGGCGCATGTATATGGAGTTCGTCGTGCTACATATGAAGGCTTCTCTATGAGCTTTTTAACGCTTTTGAGCAAGGATTCTGAACGTCTGGTTATCCCTTTGCTGGAGAAACATATATTCGGAAAAGTTGGGAATGCAAGGTCCATACTATCCCAAACACCCCGAGAGGTCAATGATGGGGCGGCTTATGTTCAATATAAGCATTATTGGATGCAAAAGGGTGATTTCCCACCTGAGTCTCAACCTCACTACATCATTACCCCTTTTATTGAAAGGAATCTTATGAATCTTGTCCGGGCCAGTTCAACTCGGCGATTTCCTATTCTATTACAAGGACCTACGTCCTCTGGAAAAACCAGCATGGTTGAGCACCTTGCCAAACTTTCCGGAAACCGATTTGTAAGAATCAATAACCATGAACACACGGATCTTCAGGAATATCTTGGTTCTTACGCTACTTCTGAAGACGGCACTCTAAAATACCAGGACGGCGTCCTTGTCGAGGCATTGAAAAGAGGATACTGGATTGTACTTGACGAACTGAATCTTGCACCTACTGACGTTCTTGAGGCCCTAAACCGTCTACTTGATGACAACAGGGAACTTTTCATCCCCGAAACGCAAGAAATAGTTCACCCACATCCTAACTTCATGTTATTTGCTACTCAGAACCCTGCTGGCCTTTATGGAGGAAGAAAGGTATTGTCTCGTGCATTCAGGAATCGATTTCTTGAACTGCATTTCGATGACATACCAGAAGACGAACTCGAGTTTATCTTGAAAGAACGTTCACAGATCCCACCTTCATTCTGCACCCGGATTGTCTCCGTATATCGACAGCTATCTATCCTACGCCAGTCGAATCGGCTTTTCGAGCAAAGAAATAGTTTTGCGACCCTCCGTGACCTATTTAGATGGGCAATGAGGCGTGCAGATGACCGGGAACAGTTGGCTGTGCATGGTTTTATGCTTCTTGCCGAAAGAGTCAGGAATCGCCAGGAGAGGGATGCTGTGAAAAGAGTAATAGAAAAGGTCATGGGCGTGAGGCTAGATGAAACCGAGATATACAGTAAATCTGTTGTTGAATCACGCCTGAAACATTTGTCTTCAGCAGTTTCATCTAATATTGTCTGGACACCCGCCATGAGGAGGCTCTTTATTCTTGTGTCTGAAGCTATTGAGCATAATGAACCTGTTCTCCTAGTCGGGGAGACTGGGTGTGGTAAAACTCAGATATGTCAGGCAATTGCAGAAGCTTATGGCAAAGAGCTTTTTATTGTCAACGCTCATATCAATCTGGAAACAGGAGACCTTATTGGCTCACAACGACCTATAAGGAACCGAGCTTCAATCATTCAGCAACTTGAGGTGGATATACCCCTAGTCTTAGAACAAGCCCATGAAAATCATACTGGACCATTTACCTCCTTTGATGGCCTGAAAAGCGCGTTCTATGCTGTGGAGAATTCGGCCTTAGGCCATTGTGACCCAGACCTTATCCACAAAATTAAGACCAATATAACAAGAGCAAATTCTCTTTTTGAATGGTCTGATGGAAGTTTAGTCAGTGCCATGAAAACTGGACAGCATTTCCTCCTTGACGAGCTGTCTCTCGCAGACGATTCTGTCCTAGAGCGGCTTAACAGTGTGCTGGAAACTACAAGGACTGTACTCCTTGCTGAGAAAGGGCCCGTTGACTCTCTTGTAACTGCTGCTGATGGCTTTCAATTCCTCGGTACTATGAACCCTGGTGGTGATTACGGGAAACGAGAGCTTTCTGCTGCGTTGAGGAATCGGTTGACAGAGATTTGGGTTCCGGAACTTTTAGAGGATGACGACATACTGCCCATCCTAAAGGCGAAAATCAAATCACCTCTGCATAATGTGCCTCAAGGGATGGTATCGTTCGCAAAGTGGTTCAAGGAAAAATTTCGAGGTTCAGCGCAATCTTCAATATCAGTACGCGACTTACTAGCGTGGGTGGAATTTATCAACTCTTGTACCCAACTAGATTCCCATTCCGCTGTTATACACGGTGCCTGTCTTGTCTATATCGATGGCCTTGGTGCAAACCCATCTGCATTAATAGCATCTACCTCAGGTGACATTGAGAGAGACAGAGTCTCATCCTTAGAAAAGCTTGGGGCGCTATTTTCGGTTGACGCCCTATCAATCTATGCTCAGAACTCGACTATGCAACTTGATGGAAATAACTTGAAAATTGGTCAATTCTCTCTATCTCTTGGTCCTAATTCGAACCCAGATTCCAAGTTTGCACTTGATGCGCCCACGACGCTGTCCAACACGATCCGTGTTGCGCGTGGACTTCAATCCAGCAAACCAATTCTGTTAGAAGGAAGCCCAGGAGTTGGAAAGACAACACTCGTTTCAGCATTGGCCCAGGTAATTGGGGTACCGCTTACACGAATTAATCTGTCCGAACAGACTGATTTAACAGATCTATTTGGATCTGACGTACCCGTAGATGGAGGCGACATTGGTAGCTTTGCATGGAGCGATGCACCGTTTTTGCGTGCCATGCAACATGGCGGTTGGGTTTTATTGGATGAAATGAATCTAGCCTCACAATCCGTGCTCGAAGGACTAAACTCTTGTCTCGACCACCGGCAGCAAATTTATATTGCGGAGCTTGGCCAAACGTTTAAACGACATCCTGACTTTGTCTTGTTTGCAGCACAAAATCCGCACCATCAAGGAGGTGGGAGAAAAGGTCTTCCAGCATCTTTTGTCAACCGATTTACTGTTGTGTATGCGGACTCGTTTACATCGTATGATTTGCAAATCATTTGCCATAGGCTAAGCCCAGCCTGCCCAGAAGATAAAATCAACAAGCTTGTTGAATTTATTACTACACTAAATACAAAGCTACTCACTGACCGTCAGCTTGGAGCCCTTGGAGCCCCTTGGGAGGTCAACCTCCGAGATATCTCTCGTTGGCTAAAACTACTTACTTCCAGCCCTACTGAAATATCGCCTTCGCAGTATCTCGATGTGATCATTTCACACAGGTTCCGGACTACTGCTGACCGGCTATTCATCTCTCGATTATATGAGGATACATTCGGAACTGTCCCTGAAACAAAAAACTACTTCCATAATCTCAGCCCTTACTCGTATCAAGTTGGCCTGGGAAAGTTAGACCGAAATCTACAGTTGTATGAGTTGTCAGTCAATGATTCGAAAGACTTTCCCCGAAGCTTGCATGTCGCCGAGTCAATGATGCTCTGTGTGGAGAATTCCTGGCCCTGTCTTTTAGTTGGGCCATCCGGCTGTGGGAAGACTTCTAGCATCCGACGACTTGCTGCTCTGAGCGGTGCTAAACTTGTGGAACTTGCCCTGAATTCTGATACAGATGCCATGGATCTTATTGGGGGTTTCGAGCAAAGAGATGCTCACCGACAATACCTTTCATTTGCAAGCGAACTAGTTCGCCTTTTAAGATATCACATTGTCACTATCTTCTCCCAGGCGAAAGATAGCAGCTCTGCCATTAGTGAAGAGCTAGTACAATTATACCAAATGACGATGAATAGCTCTTTTACTCCACAAGAGGTCTTGGGGCCCCTCTCTAAAGCAACTCAACACTACCCTGACAAGATATTCCACGCTATTTATGAGCAATGCACGGAAATTTGCGCGGGACGAGCAGATGGAGAGGCCGGGTTTGAATGGACCGAGGGCATTTTGATACATGCTATGAAACAAGGTAGCTGGGTGGTACTTGATAATGCCAATCTTTGCAATGCCACTGTTTTGGATCGGCTGAATTCTCTTCTGGAGCCTAACGGGTGCCTCATTGTGAATGAACGCAAGTCTCCCGATGGCCTCGCACAGGTGGTTACACCACACCCTGATTTTCGATTGTTCTTAACAGTTGATCCGCGACATGGCGAACTATCCCGAGCGATGCGAAACAGATCAATTGAAATTTTCTTTCTCAAAGATGAGATAACCCGCTCACACTTAGCTGGGGCGAGATATTTGAATGAATCTGCCATATACCGTATTCGGGAGTGCCAGAATATGGTTTGTTTCCCTAATTCACTTAGGAGCAATCCTAGATCACTCGGGATTGGGCTTGATCATCTATCCCCTCGGGACATGGAATGTCTTCAGCACTCTATGAAACGATTTGCACAACTGTGGTCTAAAGACTCGGCCATGACACCGGAAAACGCAGAATCGTTGTTTGAGAGCTACAATACTCTCCTGTGTCGTGGCGCGCTTGTTGGTCGATTAGTAGGCCCCGACTCCGGTGGAATTATTGCGTGCCAAAACGTCAATAACCAAGAAAAGATTGAGGTCCGTATTCCTTACCCATATATAGACGTCTGTTTAACATTATAATAGCCTATTCATCCACTTGTCAATGAGCCACGGCTTGTGTTTTCTCTATCAATAGGGAGTTATGAGACCAAGCTCTCTCAAGCAGCAAGGTTGCAAGAACTTCAACTACAAACCGTCCAGTTTTACCAGCAACTTTTGCAGACGGAAATTGCTTCAATGGGTAAAAAATCGGGGGAAATGAGCCTCATAGAACGATCGATTACGTCTGGAACCATACAGTCGCATTTGAAAGATTCCACCCAGCCAGTTTCTAGTTTCCTATACGGCTGCTGCAATGCGCTAAGCGAATGCCTGGAGTCGTTGATATTGGAATCATGTCCCGGCGAGGCCCCTCATCTACTCGAAGAAATTTTGAATTTTTGCTGGGACATTTTTCAATTAA
The DNA here is from genome assembly GCF_000150975.2 of Nannizzia gypsea CBS 118893. Taxonomy (NCBI): domain Eukaryota; kingdom Fungi; phylum Ascomycota; class Eurotiomycetes; order Onygenales; family Arthrodermataceae; genus Nannizzia; species Nannizzia gypsea. Next base: position 1,155,905 of record NW_003345200.1, on the reverse strand, counting down.
CCCAATGCCATCTCTTGGATGATGCTATCTTTCTGACATATCTTCTTATTGGAAAAAGCATCATTGTTAAGTTTGATAATCTGCAGCTCAACCTTGGAAATCAGTTTAAAGAGCTTCTAGCCTCGTTCAACGCCAACTGGAAATTGAGCAGTGGGGAGAGCATGCAACGTATGTGGAATGCGTGGCGTCCTGCCACGCCTACCGATCCCAGCCAATTGGAACGGGGGACACAGTTCCAGGAGCTCCGAGCTAGATATGATCGGATAGCTTTGAAATCGCGGGTCCCAATCCATGAGCTGGGCCGGCTTTATGACCTATTCATCCACGCCCAAACTTCCATTTTACGAGGTGCGGATAGCACGTCCCTGTTGCCTGTAGGTTAATGCGGTTTATTCCTGATATATTTTTCCATATTCTTCTTACTGATGATTTCCTTCAGGAATTGAATACAATAATAAGTCGTTTTGAGGCACAATCTTTGAAATGTGATGTCTATGACTCTCCTCACTTTGCTAAAGAGTTTGAAGCATTATGCCAATATAATGATCTGATAGAGGCTGGGTCCTCACATCCTGGACTGCTCCCCGGATCTATTAAACTACTAGCTGGGAGAGAATCCTGTCCTGGTGACATATCGGCCATTGCTAGTGCAGTCCCTGGACTACTGTCTAAACTTACGCAATACTTGGGAAGCCAAAATTCTAACTACGGCCCATTGGCATTACTTGGAGATATCTCCAATTCTCTTGTCCAGAAATTTGAAGACATCGACCAGGTCCCTCTTGGCCAGATGGACCTTCTAGGATCCGAAATTAACCTCCTATTGAATGGGCTAGCCGCAAACACCTCTCAACTATGTACCCATCAGCCTACTATCCTTGGGTATCAGATGGTAGAGTTATTGAAGGAGTTTATACGTTGTCATGCTGACTTGGCAGATCAAGGCTCTCTAGATACAGCGATGCAAAGGTTGCAACAACTGTGCACAGGAGGATGCGACGGTTTACAATTTGCTAGTTCGACCGGCCAAAGCTATCTAGGAGTTCCAGAAAATGTATTCTTCGATTTTCTAGGGGATAAAATTCCAGTTTTACTCGGAAATTTTGGCAAGACGCAAGCTAGTGAAGAGGCTATCGGTCAACTTGGAGAGCTTTTTGTCAGGCTGTCTCTGGTATTGCTACACCGTTATGTCCCAAACCGGCCATTTGATCCCTCCCTTCGCCTGGCTGTTGAGCATAAGCTCCATTTGCAGAGGCAGGATGAAAAGGCCACTAGATTGGATTGCCTCAAGACATGTGAGCTTTTGTTTTCTGGTCAAACATTGACCTTAAGAATTCGAGGTGCAAAAGAAGATCTCGCTCGTCTTGGATCCGTACCCCCGAATACTCCAGTGACCCGCCCTGGGATCTCAAAACTGCATGAGGTGCAAGCCCAATTCACCAGCATTCTCACCTCTATCTTGAATCAACCCGTTGACCATATCCTCTCAGCCTCTCAAAATTCTAATACCAGATCAGTCCCCGAGGATATAACTTCCCAAGCGTCAGGGACGCTGCTCCAACTTAACATCCGCCAGATTGTCCGTCGTCTTACCCAAAACTGCCCTGGATACGAGGACATAACCATACTACCTGTCAGGTTCCTCCAACTCCTAGATCAGGGAATTGAGTTGATCCGTCAAAGCTCCGCATGTTCTACCCAATATTCGTCCATAATCCAATATCTTTGCGCGGCAACCCCTTTCTTGGGATCAAGGTTGCCAGATCTATCACTCGCTGTGGGTTCTTTTCCAAATGGACCCCAAGGCGCAACAACAGAGGTAGACATTCAGAGGCTTCTGCTACTAGGAGCTGCTCAAAATATTGATAAACAGACTCTCTCAGATTGTTCTCAAAAGGAAATGTTACATGGCATCCTTGACCGAGCGTATTCCTCGTGGAAAGAGAAGCTAGAAAAGGACCAATCCCTGGAAGCAGAGAAGTCCAAGTTTTACCATTACAGAGGGTCCTTTGAACACGATGAGGAGTCGGAATCTGCGGAAATGCTTCAGATGTTCCCTACCTATGATGATGACCACGATGAGGTCGGCAACGAAACCGAAAATAACAAGCTTCATGCTGACAGGCTTCGTATGAAATTTTTCATAGCCTTCAGAGACCTCTTCGTGTCTAACAACAGGACTTCCCGCTTAAGGAATGTAATCAGCGAGGGTCTTCGCTTGGTCGGGTCATTATCCCGTAGGTTAGGGGTAACAATACCGCAGGTCGATCTCAAGTTCCACCTTGGGCCCATTTTCCTACTCATGGAAGACATTCATCGACCAAGCAAACCTGCTAACTACAACTTTTACACTGATGCCAATCTAGAAGAAGTAAATAAGTTTGCTTCTCTTGTTCAGAAAGTGCAAGTTCGCTTTTTGCAGCTACAAGAATCCTGGCCTGAGCATGCAACCCTTGCCGATGTCATTGAATGGTGCTCTAAAATCTTCAAGTATCGTCATGGGGAGCCACTTGCTAAATTTATAACAATGGCAGAGAAGCTTCACGGACATGTGCATGAATGGCAAACAGTTGCAAGCAAAGAGTTTTCTGCAGCCGACTGCTATAATGACCTGACCTCGACGCTAATCCACTGGAGACGCCTTGAGCTATCTACCTGGTCCCGTTTGCTCGACGTGGAAGACGAGAAATGCCTAGAACAAGCTGCATCCTGGTGGTACATGGCATACGAGGTCATCATAGCAGTTCCACTACAATTAATACAAGAAAAGCAGCCACTAGACAGCCACATTTCAGGCCTCCTGTCGACACTGGAGAAGTTCCTACATGCTACCTCTATGGGCCAGTTCTCATCCCGCATTGACCTCATCGATAAGTTCAAGCAACTCCTGGTCCTCTATTCCCCTGACCTTCCAGCTTTGAGTCAAGTGATCTCAGCGCTTGATAACCTTCTCGGTCACTATGGTCCTTTCACTTCTCTAGTCCAAACCTCCTTAAAAGATGGACGGCAAAAACTGGAGAAGGAGTTAAAGGAACAAGTTCAACTAGCAAGTTGGAAAGATACAAACATCACAGCACTTCGTGAAAGTGCTCGTCGGTCTCACCATAAACTGTTCAAAATCATCCGGAAGTATCGTGCACTACTGGCGCAGCCCTGCGAGGAGCTTCTTGCAAGAGAAATCCCAGAACTGACTCTGGACACCCAGAATATGGCAGTCTCTCAAACTCATCCTCCCCAGGCTGTGAATCCTGTTGCATTAAGCCTTTATCAGCAAAACCAAGAGCTGTGGAGCCAGCGACCGGCTCGGTTTCAAGCTCCAGATGCCACCGCTACACACATGTACCAGGTTTATGAAAACGCCTTGCCAGGGTTTGAGGCTACTACTGAACTTGAAGCCATTATGGCCGACGTGGTTTCGTCCATCTCCGACTTCAAAAGGCGAACACCCAAGACCCTGACAGAAGAGAACAAGGATGAAGTCCAACATCTCAAGACCCAAAAACGAAGTTTCTATGCTGCAAAATTAAAAGAGCTCCGTCATATGGGTCTCAGATCAAATCTTGGAACAGATTTACTGGACAAGCAAAGCTCCGTTAGTCTTGTTCTCGCTACTACGTCTAGCTTTAGCGTCCCTCACTTGGCCCCCTTGTCCGTGAGCGCAGACAAATACTTCCACCGTTTCCTTCATATAGTTCCAAGCATACGTCAAGCGGCACGAAACTACTCTGAAGACTTGAGCAATGTTGAAGCTGGTCGGAGTGCTGGATTTACGGAAGGGCTTCTATACCAGATAATGAGGCAAAGGGAGGCATTATCCCCCGCATTAGCTTCAATCGAGTGTCTAGTTAACAACGTCAAGTTAGCTACCGCTATTTCAAGCAGTCCAGCAGTGACTACGCTTCTCAGCGAAGCATCATCCAACCCACAGCGCACAATATATCACGCTCTTAAATGGCTGCCAACAATCATTGAGCTGTCTTCAACGATTATCAACATTCATAGCAGGCACTCTTCTGTCGACTCCTCGGCAGTCGTATCATCTTTGGGTTCATGGGGAAAGTCTGCAATCTTGTTACAGAATCGTCTTATCGACCTTCCAACTCTTCCTGATGGATTATCCTCTAAATCTCATCAGGACATAGTCGTGGATGCCGAAGATTTGCTGGCCAGTATGAAATCTGAAATACTGACTTTCATGAAAACTCAACCCGAGATTGCCTTTGCTCTCAATCAGCTACTTTTTTGGACAGAATGTGACTCTCGAGTCGCTCTACAATCGAAGCCTGACGATTCCTCCATTACTTCAGTAAAGGATGTTGACTCGTCTATCCTCGTTGCAATGAATGCAATACTTGTGACCGTACAAAGAGTCCAGGGTTCTTTCTCTAATGCCCCCATCTCAACCGAGGCTCCCGCCTGGTTATCCAAAACTGATGCCTCGTTTTCCAAGGCTCTCTCTGAACTCCACATTGATGATATTTCCTCTAAACTGGAATCGGCATTTGATGTGATTGGAAATATTTCCGATCATCACGAGTTGAGCATTGCAGTTGCTGGGGTCGGTATTAGCTTGCCGATATTAGAACAATATCAGGCCATCTGCTTGGACCTTGTCAATCGATATGTCGCCTTCCATCATTCTCTGTGCAAATTGGGGTACACTCTGGGTAAATCGTTCAAGCAGGTCGCCTCAGAAGGGTTTTGCAGCCCTTCTGAACCGTCCGATCAGCAAGGCCAGCAGAGCGATAAGGTGGAAAGCGGTACTGGGCTTGGAGAGGGTGAAGGGGCGGAGGACATAAGCAAAGACGTCCAGGATGATGAGGACCTTTCGGAGCTTGCCCAGCAGAAACAAGAAGATGGTGAAAAAGAGGATATAGAAGGGACAGATGATGCAGTCAACATGGATAATGAAGAATTGGAGGGCCAGGAGGGTGATTATTCCAAAGACGACGAGGAAGAGGAAAAGGACAAATCGGATGCTGATGAAGGTGACGATGATGACTTAGACGAAGAAGTTGGGAGTGTTGACGGCTGGGATCCTTCAGCGGTAGATGAAAAGATGTGGGACGGTGCAAATGATAAGGAACAGAAAGACACCGAGAACAACGAGAGCAAAGGGGAGGAAAAAGCAGAGGACATGTCCGCTGCCACAGAGCAGCGCAAGGAAGATGAATCAGCCAAGAAGGAAGCTGATGAGGAACATGAAACCGTTGAGAGTGATGAGGAAGCACCTGATGACGAGAAGGAGGGCGTAGGTCGCGAAGATATGGATGTGACCGATCCCCATGCGCAGGAGAATGAGGTTCTTGATTTACCAGAAGATATGGACCTGGATGGCGAGAAAAAGGAGGATGAAGGCTCCGAGGCGGATGATGGTATGAGTGAGATGTCTATGGAAGATGCTGCTGATCAAGATGACCTTCCGGAGGATACCAAGGAAGACAACCCAGATGCAAGGCCGGAAAGCCCTGATGTTGACATGGCGGAGAACCTAGAAGACGATCATGTGGATGAAAATGGCCAACAGGAAGAAGGGGCTGGTGAACAAGACCCAGAACCTCAGGCAGATGCTGGTGAGGATGAAGATAAAGAGGATATTATACCAGTCGAAGATGAGCAACAAAAGGCCGACCCCGACAACACTGCACCCAGTGACCAGGTTTCAGCTGGCGTCGAACAAGATCAGAGCAATGAAAAAGGCACATCCGGAGACGCAGCCCTTGATCAGCCAGCGAATAAAATGGAAGAGGATGGTGAGGGGGAGAGTAAAGGGGTTGAAGAACAGGGTCAACAGGGGAAGCAGTCTAACCAGGAAGCCGGTGATGGAGGTAATGATGAGAAGCAAGATCCACAGCTTCAGGCATTCAAGAAGCTCGGTGATATTCTTGAACAATGGCATAGGTCTCACCGTGAAATACTGGAGGCTTCTGAGAAGGAGAACGAACAAACTCAGGATCAGGACATTGCAGACAAAGATGTAGACTTTGAACATCTAGCTGATGAACAGGATACTGCAGATACCCAAGCCCTCGGCCAGGCAAATGAGGAGCAGTCTCAAGCAATGAATCAGTCTCAGGCAATAGAATCTGACTTCAAACCTCAAGACAATGAGTATCTACCAGATGCACAGGAGATGGAAGACAACAGCAACGTCAACAATCTTGAGGACCTGATGGATGTTGATGTTCCGGTTGTATCGACTGACCAGCAACAACCTACTACATCCATCTCACGGTCTGGTAATGGTATAGATTCCTCCTATGCGGATGAGGGTACCACAGCACAGGAGAAAGACGAGCTCGATGATGTTGATAACCATCTTTCCATCATTAACATATCATCCGATCTTACCCCCCTGACACCTCCAGATGAAGCTCGTCGGCTGTGGACTCATTACGAGTCTATTACGCATGAGCTTTCCCTATCCTTGACGGAACAACTACGCCTTATTCTTGCGCCAACCATGGCAACCAAACTCAGGGGCGACTTCAGAACAGGCAAGCGGCTGAACATAAAACGTATTATCCCTTATATTGCCTCTCAGTATAAGCGTGACAAGATATGGATGCGTCGATCCGTACCTTCGAAGCGCAATTATCAAATCATGCTCGCAGTAGATGATAGCAAATCCATGCTTGAAGGTGCGAGCGGCCAGCTTGCATTCCAGACTCTCGCTTTAGTTGCAAGGAGTTTGAGCATGCTAGAGACCGGTGATCTGTGCATTGTCAGTTTTGGAAACGAGGAACACATCCGTGTTGCCCATGACTTTGGAAAGCCGTTCTCCTCCGAAGCCGGGTCACAGGTATTCCAGCACTTCAGCTATAAACAAACCGGCACAAACGTACGGCAGCTCATTGCAGATTCTATTGCTCTTTTCCGCGAAGCTAGAGCCAAGAGGCCATCCTCATCGTCTTCGGGTGATTTGTGGCAATTGGAGTTGATTATATCCGACGGCATTTGTGAAGACCATGACAGAATTGCTCGCCTCGTCCGCCAGGCGCATGAAGAGCGTATAATGCTTGTTTTTATTATTGTTGATGCAGTTCAGGAAGAGAGCCGTTCGATTATGAACCTCTCCCAGGCAACTTTTGAATCCAGCGGATCCGGGCCTGGCGAGGGAAAGTGGAAGATGAAGAAGTATCTGGATGGCTTTCCGTTCCCTTATTATTTGATTGTAAGAAATGTTCAGGAGTTACCGGCTGTTTTGTCTTTGGCGTTAAAACAATGGTTTGCAGAGGTGGTGGAAATATCCTCATAAAAGTTTAGACATATTCCCCTTGTTTGTATTATAGCGTATACTAGCTATAGAAATATTTTCAAACTAGACTTAGGCCTTTGTTCAATCTTCTACTATGATACCGTATACAATACCCTAGATACTCTCGAAATTCTCTAAAGGTCTAGCCTTGAACTGTAAGTACTGTTTATCCATTATTCTCATCAACACGATGTACTATCTAATAATGGCCGCCTGGTGTGGTATACTCCCGGATTCTAGCAGCCAATCGCTCTATATCCGAGGCCGACTTTCCTCCCACGCCAATTGCTCCACAGCTTAGTTTCATCGAATCATCATACGACCAGGCAATTATGAGGAGGCTTCCTCCTTGGAATTCGTTGTAGAATGCCTTTTCGACCATCTCCCGAGAACAGGTAAAAAATCCTGTCACTGTTGAAGCCACGTCAAGACCTCTTCTGGTGAAATGGCCTTTAAGGAAACCTAGATGGCAGAGCCCCGTTAATCGAACATTTAGATCAACAACGTATTGATTTCCTTGACTGTCTGTCAGGACATCAACTCCCGCCGGACCATAGTACCCCTTTTCATGTAGAAATTGGGCAGTCTTCTCTATAGTCGTTGCGTATTTCTCCTCCAGCGCCGGTTGGTCAGGGTATGAGATGGAGCCGCCTGACCAGCGCCCCTCTTTATCAAATTCTTGATCGAAGCACCCAACGAAGATACAACGTCCAGTCTGTGTGACGAAAAACGACAATGCTACCTCTGTTCCTGCAACGAAGTTCTGGAAGATCAGAGAACAAGGGTTGAGATGGTAGTTGGCAACGTTGATCTGTTTCAGCATAACACGCATATGAGTGCTGAGTATGGCCTTCACCCGTACTCTATCGTCATCAGAAAGGATTGCAAAAGTACCCATAGCCGCCACAGATTGGGGTAACTTCACTACAAATGGTGTATGGTAGGTGTCGATAAGTTCAAGCATGCGTGCAATCTCCCGTCCCATTTTGGTATCATCCTTCAGCTGATCGAGTGGGAGAGCCACATCAACCACAGTGGATGGCGGCGTGGGCAATCCAGAAACTGCGAGTCCTCGCTTTGCTAGAATACAAAAATGCACGTCTGGGTCAACGATATGAAGTAGAGGCGCAAACGGATCAATTGGAACTACCACGGCCACAGGTACACTTGGTGGTAGATTGATTTGGTCAGCTCTCTTCACAAATGTGAGAGCAGGTTGCTGGTCGTGTCGCATCGTTGATAGGTGCCTGTACACATCCGCCTTATCCGCTGGTAGAGCTTCTGTGTCTTGCTCATTCTGGGAGTACGCAAAGTCCATGACGAAAACTGGCATTTTCCCAGCCAGAAACACGCGCCGCTCAGTCTGACTCCTCGTCAACAGTATCAACATCTTGTCCGAACCTTCTTGAGCCGCCAGGTGGTAGACGTATTTGGCGGAAGGTATCATGGCATAGTCCTCCACCGGCTGAGAGTCGTAAACCAGGGCGGGAATAGGGGATCCATCGTTGTCGATGGAGTAGAGGTCGTGTAATGTGTAGTCCAGCACCACCTGGGTATTGATAGTCATTTTTCCTAGCCGTTCAGTCTAATTCACACCTGAATAATGTGTAATAACTGACCTGAGGGGCATTGGCGGGCCTTTTAGCTCATAACTAAAGCAAGGATGACAAGTCAAGTTCCGTTTTTCCTTCCCCTTGTCGGTATCGTCCCGTAAACATCCTATCCTTGTACTTTCCCTGAACCCACTTACTGCTCCGTCATGAGCCGAAAAGCCATGATGCGGCAAACTCCATATATCCGCCAGTCATAATAATATAAGCGAAGAGATCAAATGTATGGGTAATTGATACTGTTTGTTCGATTAAATATTCAATAGAATACATGTAGTTACTTAAGCAGCAAGCATGCTTAAATAAGTGAGAAGAGTGAATTAGACTATGTGATAGAGCATCCTGATTTAATACCCGCTACGCCTTGCATATGAGTATTGATCCGGTTTGTAAAACATCTCGGTGTGATTCAATAACCATAACTTAATTGTTGAAATGGAATATCGTTAATGTTTCTTAATAACTATAGCCAACACACATACCTGGAATATATCATCCAGTAAAATTTTTGATCTTACGGTAACCCTCTAACATTGATCGTATAGAAGAGTATAGGCAACGTATACAATTTGGCATAAACTATAACGAGTCTTCAGTTTAGTAACTTGATTGCTCTACGTCACGGATAACCTGAACGAATATAAAACAGTTGGAACACTTTCGCCTATAATATTTGCAAGATCCCCTTGTATATTTACAACCCCACTCAGTAAGCAACGCTTTTAAGCACCAATAAGATTGTATACAATAGCAGTATCCTTTATTAGTTGCTCCAAGTATCGAAGGGCAGAAATTCTTATCTGATCAAAGGTGGGGTGAAAAATAAGGTTCATAAACCCTAAACAAGATTTAGTCAGGTAAATCTTATCAGATAAGATAATCTCAATCAAGTTCATAAACTGCAAGGTGCCCGGGTGAATAGAGTACTACCTAGGCACGTAGGTGTATTCAAGAGCCTACAGATGACATTATGAAGAGCAATTTAAGGATAAAGCTATAAACAAACAATGATGTAATTTTACCAACCATATTTTGCACTCGCCTCTTTCTTATTCCGCTTTCCAGCAGCGAAACTTTCCTCCAGTGCTTCGCCCTGGCTTGCCACTGCATTGACGAGCTGATGCAAGCTGTGCTTACCAGGCGCAACGGTCCTAACAGGTCTATGTTGTTGAGCGGCAAGCTCAGCTTCAGATGTGTTGGCTAGGTATGCTGAATTGGACTTGTACTCTTCATCCGTGTTGAAATTAATCACTTTACTAGACGCCCCTTTTAGATCACGCCCTAGTAGCTGTCGCATTTGTGCCTTCGAAAGGTTTAGGTCGCTGGCAACACTGGCAAGATCTTGTGGTCTACTGGAGGCCGTAGGTGCATATGAGTTGTCGCTAACTGCGGTGCTTGTGCCTCTCGAGTCATCTGGTGTCTCAGCTTCAGCTACCGCTGACGGTTCGGACGACCCTGTATATAGCATAGATTCGTATGGTGTGTCTTGAACGGGGGGATCGGTGAATGGAGTATTTTCGGCAGTTCTGGAAAGCCCAAAGAGGCTTACTTTCGGTTTCGCTTCTGGTTGTACGGGAGGTTGAGGGTTTTCAACCGGGGCCTTTGGGGTCAGAACAGGCAGGGAGGTCGTCGTGGTCTTCTTCTTCGGTTTATTTCTAGCCACAGATAGTGGTTTGAACATCATCGAATTGCCTTTCTTCTCAAAAACAGGCTCTGGTGCCGGCGGCCTAGAACCCGCGTCCAAGGGAGTTTGTCCAGCATCCTGGCCGCTGGACGGTTTGCCGAACTCGTCATAAGATGTATTGAAGGTATCCGATTTTTCACTCCTGTCAAATCCAGGCTCTGCACTTGTCTTTAGAGTGAAGGGTTTTGATTTCTTTAGCCCGGCCTGTGTTTTATCGCCAGACTTCTGCACTGCTCCTGATCGTTTTGGCGCAGGGAGCAAGTCGTTGAACCCAGAGAACAGCCCACCACCTCCAGTACGTAGTCGTTTCCTGGCAGGGCCATCCTCTTTACCCTGCCCTGAATCTATTTCATCGTTAGGTTTTGTTTCTGAGAGGTTCACAAGGATTTTTCTGCGGTTGCCACGATCAACCAGCGGTTTGAACGTGGGTTTGGAGGTTGAGCTCGGAGGCTGGCGAGGAGGCTTAGATTGCTCGACTGGCTTCGTCTCGGTATCGGAGTCGCCTTCTGAGTCTGAATATGTAACCAAAGCCATTGTAGATACTATGCAGTAGCTGTTGTTTCGATTGTTCTCGATGCTGTCAGAGAGTTGAAAGCCGCAAGCTGATAACTAACTCCTGTCCACTTGAGCCGCGTCACGTGTCGCTTTTTGGATCTTTAATTTTTGATCCAGGCATCAACAACAAGAGAACAACACAAGATACAACGATGCTATCATGACTAGTGATACCGAACTCCTAGCCCCAACCTTTGTTTCTAAACCTTCTGTCGCAATGATAGATATCGGGGAAGCCTGTTTTCACCCAAAGCCACCGTCATAAGGCTTATAGCCGCCAACAGTCCCAGTGATGGATGGAACCACATCCAAAAGCGAGGCCCATGGCCATGACAAGCCTACGGATGGAGCTGATACTATTCCCAAGGGCGATGAATATCGAGCATCACGACCTGGTAAGGTCAGGTTGAAATCCACACATTCGTCCAGCCGGAGATCCCGCGATAAAAAGCGATCGCGCGAGGAAGACGACCCTCATGAACATGGCAGACACCGACACCACCATCATCGGCACCGTCGTCGCCGTCATCACAAAGATCCCGAACCAGAGCCAGAGGAATATCGCTCACCACCTGTTTCACCCAACACAGCGTTTCGCGAATCATTATTCGATGCACTTGCCGATGACGAAGGGGCTGATTATTGGCAAGCAGTGTACGGCCAGCCAATACATACATATGCCCGACCAGACGAGAGAGGAGAGTTGGAGAAGATGACTGATGATGAATATGCAGCCTATGTCAGGGCACGTATGTGGGAGAAAACCCATCAGGGGTTAATAGAAGAAAGGGAACGACGGAGGAAAGTTCGAGAAGCTGAAAGGGAGCAGGCCAGGGGATATGGAAGATATTCTGCTAGAGCAGAGACGGAGCGCGAAGCGTTTGATAGGATAGTGGAAGAAAGCCTGAAACGTGGCAAGGAAAGGAAGACTAGAAAAGAGCAGGTGAATATCTGGCTTGATATCTGGAAACGGTATCTTGATTGCTGGGAGAATTTGAATAACCGGGCTCAAGAAGGTCAGGCTTCTTCCAGCCCGGCGGATTCTCTCCGTAACATAATTGTCTGGCCTGTCGAGTCCGGCAAGCGAAAGGATGTAAAAATGGATTCAGTGAAGCAATTTGTGAGCAACGCCCCTGTTCCGAACGGTGGCTCCGAACCAGAACATTCCAGTTCTAGGACATCAAGACATTCGAACATGTTGGCTGTTTTGAAGCTGGAGCGTGTGAGATGGCATCCTGATAAAATACGGCATAGATATGGAGTTTTGGGAGTTGATGATGATATGGTTAAGGCTGCCACTGAAGTATTTCAGATTCTAGATCGGATATGGGTGGAAGAGCAAGCTAAATGATGATACGACATTTACTATGACACTTTTAAGACACCCTACATTCAGCTTGGAGGTTAGACCGCCTTTGGCTACCATTTAACTACCATTATACGTCCATTGCAACTTTATCAAGCATATATAGAAAGTAATCAGGGAAAGGATAAGAACAGTATAATGAAAGAAACCGCTTGTACGAAGCCTAAATGATAACAACGAATGCCTGCCTTGACAATGAGAGAGGTTTTTTTATGGAGCCTGAGAGCACGTATGCCTAGTGTCGGTGTGTATCCAAGAAGGAGGAAAAAAGGGAAGACTATTTAGGTAGCTGGGTGTAGGTGATTATATCGACTGTATGATAATAAAGGCGATATCCAAATTAGAACCGTCTGCTCACAGCAGTGCGGTAGGCAGTCCATCCAACATATCCTCCAATCACAACGGCGAAGAAGAGTATGACCTTGAAGAGGAACCATAGCCAGCTACCACCACTTTTCGAAGCGTGGTATGCCTGCTCCTTCTGGGCGTTTCTCTGGTTAGCAGACTGAGCCATCTGGCCTGGGCCGGTGCTGTCACTGCCTTGCTTAGTGTAGAGGGAGAATACGTCGACTTCAAGAATATCATGGGTATCACTGAGTTCGCCTGTTTCAGCGCTAAACCCGAGATAGGCGGCGGCTGGTAGGTTAATCGGAGAGTCGGGCTTGGATTGGACCTTGAAGCAGGAGGTCCAGGCCATGTCTGACTTGTACTGCAAGTCGAGAGCGAGATATTTATCCTGGAAGTAGGTAAGACGAAGCTTTGTGGGGTATGAGGAGCCGCGAATTCCCCGAGCCTAGAAGACGTAGTTGGTTAGGGTAATGTGCTCTCCACAGTAGGAATATTTATTATTCTCATACCGAGCATGATGCAAGTTCGTTGGCTTGACCATCTCTAGCTTGGTCGTACGGAGTCTTGCCATCACCAAGCATAGCCATAACCAGTGGGAAAGTCATTCCTTGTCGACCATTCTTATAGGTATCAATGAATATGCCTAGGCCCTTGAATCTATCCGCCGATCCAAAAACCGGGCCTTGGTTTGCACGACCTTCCGTGAGCCACAGAGCCATGCCGTCACCGTGGAGAGTTCCCTCGCCATTGATAGCAAAGTCAACCTCGATCTATATATATAGCAGTATATTAGGGTGAAGGCCGGCAAATCGAATTATCAAGGGTCACCCACCTGCCAGTTGGTTGCAGTGAGGGGTACACGAGAGAAAATCCAGCCACTCTGGGATGGTCGGTCGGCGGTTAAACGAATGTATCTAAGGATATCATCAGCATTCCCCTTCTCGTCCCTTTACTCTGGTGTCGTTCGCCGCAAACGTACCGGTCCGCACGGATAACGGTGTCTCCTCCAAAATCAAACCATCGGTTCGACATATCGGAATCTAGATAAGGCTGTTCCGTCCGATGGGCAAGAATGCGATCCCCGGTCAGCAAATCCATTGTATTCAAGCCATCTGATTATACACTATCCAGATTGATTGAACGCACCGAGGCCAAGCTAAATGATCTCATCTACAGGGAATATCCATTAGCGCATACGCTCTATTCCAACCAATGCGCCTAGGCAAACCACATACCGGCACCCTCTTGGTGGAAGGGTGATTCTCGAAGTCATTCTCGTTTGCCTGGGTGCTAGCATTGGCCACACCAAGCACCGATAGTAATATAAACGGTAACAGCTTCCACGCCATGTTTACGGCCAGTCAAGTAAGGAAACTGAGGAAATAGAGAGAGAAAGAGAAAGAATAAGTCAGATAGGAAAATAATTAGAGAGTGAAGAGAGAGGATCCAAAGGGAGTGTCGTGTGTCACCGGGACATCTGCTTGCTCGAGTAGCGGCGCTTGGGAGGGATGCCTCGGAGTGTACAGGGTCAAACGGAGGCTGCAGCAGGCAATGCTAGTGAAGACGGATCCCTGTAGCCTGGGTCTAGACAATGCCGCAGTAGCAGACCACAAAGGACATGACACCCGGCGTCTGTTCAATTGTTGTGTTTGCTGTATGTGTGTTGTTTTTGACCTCATGTATAGATAACTGTGTCCACTTCTCGCAGCCACAGCGAACAGCGCCCGGATCAACACTTTATCCGGTTTCTGCACGCGATGGTGGGCAAACCGTTACATACAAGCCTACAGCGGCCAGACAGCTATAAACAGCGTATATATCTACTCTTTTATACGCCAATATCCAATATGACAGCATCGAACTATCCGAATCAAATTAACTAGATTTTTTTTATTTCTTTATTTTTTTATTTTTTTCTTCTAAAGAAATATAGAATCTTAGTCATTGTTTAGTCAGTTGCATGACTAAACATATCACATGACCTGAACTTTTTGCTCCAAAAAAGCTGAAGATGAAGAAAGACGAAAGCAAAGAAGAAGACGAAGACAAACAGACAAGACGAAGAGACAGCAGGAAACACGCAATAAACCCCTCGAAGCAAGACGATAAGACACTCAATTCGCTGCCACCATGTCTCTCTCAAACCCCTTCGGCTCCACCTCTAGCTCCTCCAACATCTCTTCCTCAGAAATGAAGAGCGCCATATTACAACAGATCCAGGCCGAAGCTGCGATGACCAACGCCAGAACGCTGATGGAGGTAGGCAATGCTTTCTCCCACGCAGTATAGTCCCCTATTGGAAAAAAGATGAAGCTAACGATGCGCTAGAAAATCAACTCGAACTGCTTTGAGAAATGCATTCCTTCACCCGGTTCCAGCCTGAGTTCGAACGAGCAGACCTGTATTAAGACCTGTATGGAGAAGTATATTTCTCTATGGAACACCACGAGCCAGGCGTACAGTGCTCGGCTGAGGGAAGAAAATGAGAAGAACGGTATGGGAGGTGGGAGTCTCTAGATCTGCGGATGATACGTTGAAATAATGGGTTGGGGCGGAGTTGGCTGGTTAAAAGTAGCCGCTCAAGAGAGGAGAGGAGAGACTGTACGATCATGCTTGGATGTTATATTACCTGGACTGGCTGTCTGGCAGAGGAGATAGCCGCCATCTGTACATTAGCATTTACTTGGAGGGAAACCAAAGGATGAATTCATGCTATGCGTGTTTGACCAACGACACTTTTAGGATTGATACTCTGCGCATTATCACATCTGCATACAGATGCATACATAGATCCAACATCACTGCCACCGCCATCACCAAACGTCAACATGCAACGAGCAAAAAAATTCAAGATCAAAAGAGATGCAGACCACGTATCGATATATGGTAGGATATGGTACGGAATATATATACCATGCTATGGCATGGACATCAGCCAGAGCGGCGAGATGTAAGAAATAGCCAGCGAGATATAGCAGCAAGCAAGGAAACAGATAACAAACCCTCCCGAAAAGAAAACCAAAAAAATAAACAGACTCATCCATGCATCAGAGGTGTACAGAGACAATTAGGTATTAAATTGCCCGTTCATAAAGAGAAAGCAACAACCAAGACGAGGAAAAGCAGTAGGGAAATAAAAGCAAGGGCAAGAAGGAAAAAGTCATATGGAGATAAGATGTATACCTTTCCTGCTCGTCCGTATTCCATATCGCCGGGGTAGTTCAGTAAAAATCCCTTCTTTTTTCGTTCTTTTTTTTTTTTTGCCTTGCAGTATGGGATGTGGTAGGGAGATAGCGAGATATAGATACCTCAAAAAAGTTGATCGAGATGCCACAGATGATGGAAAGAGATGGTAAGAAATCACAGGCCAGCTGTTGCTGATGTAGTGCAGATATGGGATAAGGCCCCTACTAGCTTTGAACTTCACGAGAAGGATATAGATATAGATATAGGTATCTATGTATATATACTGCCTTTCGGAACTGGGAAGCAGGAAGCACGGAATAGTAGGGAAGCGAACAGTATCTCGTTTAAAAGTTCTGGAATAGATGGCCGAACCTACGTGGGAAGGTTAGTATATTAGTTGTCAACCAGACTGGATGCTGGCAAGGGTATATAAATTTATATGCATGTATGAATGGTACGTACTCATCCTCAGCCGGAAGACCATACTGTTCCGTCTCTTCCGCATAGGTATCGAACATGCATGCATCACCCGACCCGCCCTTGACTGGTGGTATGTACGGAGCGTCTATCCGTCGTTGGGCAAGCAGTTCCCAGGTGACTTCCGAGAACCAGGGATGGTTCTTGACATCCTGCGATCCGCCGTGTAGATTGCCCAGCCTCTTGGTCAGATCGGGCGTGATTAGTCGCGATAGTAGATCCTGGGCATCTGGGACCAGGGACGGGGGGTATTTAACGCGGCATTTCAGGATATTCTCGTATATCTTCATGGGCGACCCGCTGTCCCAGAAGGGGGTGAAGCCACAGAGCATTTCGAAGATGAGTATACCAAGTGACCACCTAGATTATAGATATTAGTAAACAGCACTAATATGTATGTAAGAGTTAAATTAAACCCTACCAATCAACAGATTTGTTGTAGCCCTTAGAGGAGACTACCTCAGGGGCAAGGTAGTCCGGCGTTCCGCACAGGGTCCATGTAATGTCCCGCACCTCCTTTGCGAAACCAAAATCGGTGATCTTGAGATGCCCGTTCTTGTCCAGAAGCAGGTTCTCTGGCTTCAGGTCTCTGTATACGATGTGCTTGGAGTGCAGATACTCCAGCGCAAGTGTAACTTCTGCGGCGTAGAATTTCGCCACCGGGTTGGGAAACCGCTACATCATAATCTTGGTCAGCATCCCAGCACAAACACCCGCTCGCTAGCGAGCAAACAACATGAAACAGACGTAGGGAGTACGAACCTGGGACTTTCTGAGGAGACTAAAGAGCTCACCACCCTCAGCAAAATCCATGACCATGTAGAGATTCTTTGCGTCCTGGAAGGTCCCCCATAGAGTGACGAGGAACGGGTGCTTGACCCGCTCGAGCATGGCCCTCTCATCGTTTGTATGCTCGACCTGCTTGAGCTTGACGACCTGGGCCTTCTTGAGGACTTTGATAGCGTAGAAACGCTGGTTGTGTATAGATTGAACGAGGTGGACCCGGCCGAAACTGCCTGTCCCCAAAGTGCGGTGGATGGAGAAGTCACTGAGGGAGTATTTCCCCTTCAATTGGCGCTGCGAGGCCCGAATTGAGGCGTCGGTGGCCCCCGTAGCACCATGCTGATGCTGTTGTAGTTGCTGGTGGTGGTGCTGTTGTTGTAGCTGTTGCGGCGGTTGATGCTGCTGCTGCTGCTGTTGCTGGTCGTCGTGGTGGGGTGGGTTTATGATATTCTTGATACTGGTGACATTGTGAGACTGGGGGAGGGTGGACGGCTGTGTCTGCTGGGGAGATCTCGACTGCGAGACGTCTCCGGGGCTGGGACGCTGGTATGTCGTCGACATGTTGGCGAGCGCAGGCGTTACGCTGGTCGAGGGAGGGTCAATGGCAGCGTCGGTCACTCCACCAGCAGCAGCAGCGGCGGGCGCAAGAGATGCAGGGGCAGAGCCAGAGCCAGAACGTGGGCAAGAACCAGAGCCGGAACCAGCACCAGCAGCGATGGCAAAGTCCTCGCTGGCAGCGGAGAGAGGGAGATTCGAGGTATCTGCGCTGTCGACGCTGGACTGGGCTGTATGATGGCCTTGTACGGCAGCTGGCGCAGTGTTCGGCGTAGTGTTTGTAGCGGTGTTGTTCTCAGCAGGAGAGTCGAGGTCCTTTGATTTCGAGTCCTTCGTCCGCCGCTTCTTGAGAAGGCCTCCAAAGGTCGGCATGGAACAGAAGCAGCCCGCCGTGGTCGAGAGTGTTTTCTTTTGCCTTGGTTCTCGTATCGTATAGTTAGTTGGTTGTGGCCAGCAGCGAGCGAGCGGGAGGAGAAGGCGGAAGAAAGACGAGACGAGGCCCAAGAGGCACCGGGATGCGAGGATGCGAGGGATGCAGCACGAAAAAACGTTATCAACAGACGATAACGAGGATGCAAGTATATTATCTCGTCGACTATAGGTAGCGGTAACTAGCTGGCGATGTAGTTACTGTCTGTTATATGACGACAGATATAGGTCGAGGTTGGTGTTTGTTTGGTGAGCCAGAGGGGAGTCAAACGCCTCCCGCGCTCCGTGGCGACACGGCAGGATAAGACTGAAGCAGGTACTCGGTAGAACGCTTGCTGCGGGCGAGGCTGTCGATGGGCCCCTTTATGCTGGCTGAGGCTGTCTTTGGGATGTCCCTTTTGGGCAGATTGATGGCTGCTTTGGCTGTAGTTGTCTTTTTCGCTGTGAAGCCAGCGCCGGGTGAGAACTGCTGGGATCCGGCTAGAGGTGGAACAAGGGCTGTTTCAGCAGCGAGGACAAGAGGATAGGGGCCGGACGAGGCTGTAGAGAAGGGCGCAGAAGAGGTAGAAGTCGGTTGTGATGCTGATTGAGGTTGAAGGCGTAGATGAAGCCGGTGAAGTTGGGTGCAGATATGGGCTATACGACGAGCAGACGATCAACGCCACAGGTCGGTGAGTTAGTAGGAAAAGACAAACAGACGGGAAAGATGAGAGGCAAGATAAATCTTCATTCAGTTAGTGAAGGCTGAAAGAGTGAATGGTTGGTGGGAGTTGGCGATGTATTTGGTAGATGTTTTTGGTAAACGTTGAAGTTGATATCAAAGTCGGAGTTGCTACAACTACAACAGCTACGGGAATCACCATTGAGATATTACAACAGCCATAGAAGACAGATATAGAGAAGATAGATTCTATCCAAGCCGACAAGAGTTCTGAGTCCTCGATCCATAGACACAAACACGAAAAGAAAGCAGTATCCCAGACACCGTCACCACCCATCGTCACCTTAATCAAAAGACCCCAGCCAGGGGATAGAGCCATACAAGAGACAGGAAGAATCACAGCCTGTAGTGGGCCATGTTCTTCTTGATCTCATCGACAATCTCAATGGCTTCAACTGCATTCCTGGCCTCGAAGTCGTACCTCTTCTGCTCCGTCGCATCCGCGCCCCTGACGACCACAAACCGGAAGCTCTTCGGATGCCTCCTGCTCACCTTCGAGCCGATAACATCACAGAACGAGATCGACGTCGTCTTACTGTTTGCCTCGAACAGCGTCTTGCCCGTCTCTGCCGGCATGATGTGCATGTAGTCGTTGTCAAACGCTAGCACGCGCTGGCTGGACGTAGTGAAGGACATGGACTGTTTGCGGATAACATTGTAGCGCTTGTAGTAGCCGCCGACGATAACGTCTTGTTTCTGCGAGAGAGGATGCAGCATGCGTGAAGCAGCGCTCTTCTTGCTCTTCTTCGATGCTCCCTGGGTGTTGGTGTCGACCAGCAAGGGAGCGCTGGGGGACGAGCTGCCCGGCGAGCCCATGAGGGATAAGGGGCCTGCACCGAAGCGACGGCGGATCAGGTCGAGGTCTGTGTTGGTCCCCAAGGCTTCGACAGTGCGGTCCAGCGGTGCGACGGTGTTGGTGTTCATGATCTTGAGGAGGTAGTTGCCCTTGTCGAGCTGCCATTTCTTGCATACCGAGTCCAGGATCTCGGCGATGTAGCTGTCCGTCGACGTGTTGAGCGTCGTAGTACGTGTCGACGCCTCCAGGTCGATATATCGCACCTTCAGCTGCGTCGATACGCCCAGGCGAGGCGTAGCCTGCATCGTAGGGATGGCTGGCAGGTCGGCTGGCCGCAGCGAGCTGTCGTGAAGCGCAGAGCTGAACGGATGGCCTAGGATCGGGTTCATGCGTCCGCCGATAGCGACCTTGATGTGGTTTGCCGGCAGACCGGGCGCAGCTGACGCTCCCCCTTGTGCTCCCGTATTTCCTCCTGTTTCGGCTGATGGTGCAGCAGCTGTGGGCGTGGCGGCTTCTTGCACCGCTACGCTGTCTCCGGGGCAAGCAGCCTCGTTCTCAGCAAACTCTGACGGCGAGGCTTCAACCAGCGCGAACTCATCATACGGTTTGCTTCTTGATCGTCCCCTGAAGCCGGCTGCCCGGTTGTTGTTTGATGTAAAATCTGTGATCGGCCGTTTCCTGGCCAGCGGTGGGAAATCATAGTCAACTTCGCCGTCTTCCACCATGCGTAGATTCCAGTAGTTCACTCCCAGCTTCGATACGTCGATGGCTGGCTTGATCTTGTCGTCTGTATACCGCCAGAGGGCAAGCCCGATGGCCTCTGCAACAGTGACGGGCCGCGAGTGGTCACCGTCTTTGGTGTCCTTGGTCAGGGGCATGTCCATAGGCTCTTCCGGGTCTTCAGCACAGGGTGTATACAGCTTGATGTACAGCGGTGTAGCTGACGATCCTTTGCCCGACAGTGCTGCATACTTCTCCATCGGGTTCTCAGGCGCCTTTTTCCGTGCATTCAGCATGTTGGACAGCAGGCTGACGGGCTCTGAGGGCGCAATAGCCTGTGCTGCAGGCAATCTAGGCAGCACCCCCGTCCCTGCTGCATCTCTGTCCTTTCTCGGCGATGTTGTTGATGTAGTTGGCACTGCCCCTGACGCTGTAACCGATGTTGTAGACGGTCCTGCATTCCCGCTGCCGCCTGATTTGGGTATCTTGTTCAATATCAACGGTGACGATACACCAAGGCCAGCCCGGCCAAGTAGCGACCCTGAACCAGCTGTATGCCCAAAGTCTGAAGATATAGCAGACTCAACGGAACCGGCAATAGAGTCATCGTCATGCTCATGGTCTCCTCTTCGTGCCCCCAGGCGTCCATTCGCCATCGCGGCCTCCAACTCGACTTCTTCCTCCAGCTTTTCACTCTCTGCGTCTTCGTCTTCTTCCCTCGGAACAAACGTCTCGTTCTCATGTTTGGAGAACTGTATTTGCCGCCGCTTCATGGCTTCCGGATCTAGTTCAATATCAGAGGACATGTCACTGCTCGTAGTTGTGTCTCGTCTAGCTCGAGATTTGATGGCTTCTACGGCCCCTAACGAGCTTCTCCGGAACCGGTTGTCGACTGATCGTAGAGACGGCGAAGTTATCAGCACCCGGGGGCCGCCTTGCTGCTCTGAGCCTCTGATGGGCGACGAGTCCGCCCGGTGTCGAACAGGCATCTTCGTAAACTGTATCTGGTTCATCGCCCTACCAGCCCATTAGTATAAAATCACACGTAAACCAACAGAGATACTCGACATACCGCTGTCTGGAGGTCTCTTCATCGCTCTCATCGCTGAGATCGCTGCTATCCTCCTCCGCTTCACCCGGCGTACCAGGCGGCCTCGAGCTCTTATGCCCGCCTCTCCGTCGCAGGTCTGTCCTGCTGCTCTTCTTCTTGTACGTCTGGCGCATAACATTCGCAAATCCCAGGCCCGTAACCCCCTCCGTGTTCAGCGTAATCTCTTCTTCATCCTCTTCATCTGCCGCTGTCCCTCGCCTGTTCCCAAGCTGTAGCGTATCTTCGCCTGCATAGCTACCCTCTCTCGTAATAACTTCAGTATTCCCGTTGCTAGGCCCGTTCCCTCGCCGCGCAGTACTCTGGGAGCCGGCGTACTGCTCGCCCACCGTCGTCGCCGTGGGTATGGGAGGCGAGTGTGTCCGCTTGATATGGGCGGCGTTGGGGTCCGCGGTGGCCGACCAGCCAGCGGAGCGGAAGCAGGGCGAGTTCAGGATCGAGGAGTTGACGTTGATGAGCCGGTCGCCTACGCCGTCCTTGATCGTAGCCAGGTAGGACGTGCGAAGTTGCCAGATGGTGAATCTATGCCAGGCAGGCAGTCAGTCAGTCAGTCAGTCAGTCAGTCTCAGTCTCGTAGTTCATGTCTCTGCGCAAAGGGTTCATACTCTTCGTTCTGGAGCAGCGCCATGTCGCCAAAACCCCCTGTACCGTCGAGCGGACAGCGAAACAGGAGGAAGAGAAGATGCAGGCAGGTTTATACAGAGCAGCTCTTGTGTGTATCACTGCAGCAGGGAGAGAGCCGGCGGGGGCGTTTGCAGTGCTGGGCCGGGTCTGAGACAGGACGGCGGTTTATTAAACATGCATCGGCGCAGAGGAAGAAGAAACGAAGCGGCAGAAGAAACAAGACCAGGGCCAGCCTGGCAGGTCTGGAGAGTCTACCGAGGAGCGCTGCGTGCTTGGTCGCGATGCCGGCTTCCCTTTGGTTATTTAGTTGTTTAGTGACTTCGAGCCTTGAAACGCTGCTTCATCTCGTTGTTGCTTCTGGGCTTCCTGGGGTGCAGCCGGTGGCGTTGTGGCTGAGCTGAAGATAAGTACGCAGGAGTAACAACTACAGCAGGAATACAAGAGATACAAGAGGTCAAAAGGCCAGGCAGAGGATGGGGATGGAGCTGTTATTGTAGATGCTGGCTACTCGAATATCATCCACAGGATCTGGACCGCGAAAAGGGAGGCGAGAGCCAGGCCAAGGGGGGTGCAGAGGCCGGCCAGGACTGCGCGCAGGCCGCCAGCAGGATAGTCGGAGGCCCTCGTCTGTTCTGCTGCTGCTGCTCCTTCGACATCCTCCTCTTCAGGCTCCTTCGCTTCATCTGTTTCATCTGCTTCGTCGACTTGCTTTTCCACGATAGTGATAGCGCCGGTGACACTCTCTTTGACCTCCTCTTTGTCCACCTGCTCCGTCTCACACTTATTACCCATTTCTATATCTTCAAAGAGAGGAAAGTCCTCGTAGTCTGCGGCATCCTTTACTGGAGCCTCCCGAACCGTGACCCTGGGCCCTGAAGCCGAAAGCTCGCAGGCATCGAGCTCATCCAGGGGTTTGATATCCGGCATCACTGGCATCTTGAGAGGAGGCTGCGTTGGCGTCTTGTCAGGATCATCATCGGCCACGACCTTCTAGTAGCTGGTCAGTTATTATTTATATTCAGCAACTTGAAGTAGACAAAAACATACCTTTGTGCGTCGGCCGCGGTATGTCACAAGAGGCATGTTGATAGTATCGTATCTATGTATGGTCCGTGATGCATGCGTATTCCCCTTGTACCATGCAGTTGACAGCGTATCTACACGGTAGACGCAGAATCAGACGCGAAGATGAGAACGAAGCATATACAGGAAAGAGAACTCTCCATCCACGCTCTGTTGTCATTTCATTCTTTTTCACTCCTTCTACCTGTCCGTCATCAATACAGTGCACCATGGACAGCAGGATTGAACAAAGGGAGCTATCCTTCCCCCGGTTTATCCTCGACATAGTCACCCACAAGCTGAGCAACAGCAACATCGTCCCTGCCATGACTCGCGAGGCCGATTCCCCGGTTGACGATGTCGATTGCCCGCTTGACTGCTCTGTTCATATACTTTGCATCGTCAAGAAGCAGCTGGCTTGCTCCATCATCCACATTCTCACGAACCGAGTCCGTAATAGCCTGTTCAGATAGCAGGAACGGCTCAAGCATGTACAGCATCACAGCAGACAAATGCATCATCACCATGGCGACAAAGTCGGACGCCATCGTCGTAACTCCATGGCTGGACAGCGCCCTGAAGACTTCCAGCCCTAGACCTAGATAAAGCATTAGCACATTAACTATCACACGCAGACAGTATGCAAGTAGGTTATCAACTTACTGCCTTTCCTTGCTGCTTTCACACCCGCCCTCACACAGCACTGCATCACAGCAACCCGGTAGACAGCCGCCTCAGCAACAACTCTGAGGACAAGCATACTCACCCACCCTCCTCTCTTGATCCCCAACCTCTTGCGTAGTGCCATGTACATCACCGGCAACACACACGATCTCACGCACAGGACTAGGGTAGCCCCGTACGCAGACCAAAGCCCGCCAACGCCCTTCTGACGCAACACATCATCCAGTGCATCTCTCAAACTAGACCCCTTAACCTGTCTCCTTACCATAATTGCACCGAGAGGTTCGGTAGTCAACTTGACCAGCGCCATTGACACAAGTGATAGGAGCAGTTCGTTGCCTACACCCACCCGGCCTACCACGTTCAAACGGGCATGTAACGCCGCATAAACCTTCGGAACAAGCATACTTTCCACCGTCTGCTTGCACACTGCTTCTCGCATACCGGAATATAACACTTTTCGAGCATCGCTAGCCTCGAATCCCTCGATTGCTAAGTTGAGGAAATCAACTAGCACATCCACTCCGTTCTGGGGATGGGCTCGTTCGCCCTTCCGGTACTGTTGGGCGGCATATCGGACTTGTAGACGGGTAAGTATCGAGTCTAGCGGGTGAAATAAGGCCGCTGATAGTGCTACGGCTGTCGCCTTTGTGAGGGAGTTGCTTGCGGAGGTGAAGCAGTCGCTGTGCTGGGATACGAGGGAGGTATATAGATCGTAGCTGCGGAGGTCGTTCTACCGACCAACTTGTTCGTTAGGTGAGTACATCCTAGCCAGCCATCACGGGAGTAGCCAACGCACCATGGTATCGTCTAGACAGACATGCTCGTGCTATTATATATTCGAATACCTCATGATACTCTCGAGGCGAGTCGAGTGAGAAGCAGAAAAGTAGAAATCGACGTCTCGCATTTGGTGAAAGTTGGAATAAGCTCGAACCTCCACGGATGATGTAAGCAGCTTCACTCACTTGTTTAGATCGTCGATGATCATGCAAGTCATTCACTTATTATTAAGTCGGTGGAGATATAAGAGGGCGATTTGAATCGTGGATCAAACAGTATGTATATATATATGTCCAGTAATATATAATAGCTATGTACAGATATGCACACACATGCCAACTCTCATGCAATGTCCATACCGTTGCCGCTATCAAAGCGGTAGACTTCCATCTCCATGTCCGTCTCTGTCTCCATCTCGCTCTCCATCTATGCATCTAATTTACAAAGTAGCAAAGGCAAGCTCGTAGGCGAAGCCGACAACGAGCTTAGCGTGCTCAGCCATCTTGGCAGGGTCAAGCTTGTCAAGGGTGTCCTCGGGGGAGTGGATAGCTGGGTTGTCCTTGCCGAACTCAGCCTCGTAGACGAAGGCAGATGGGTATCCGGCCTTGTTGGCAGAGGCGTGGTCAGAGCAGCCGTAGCCGCACTCGGAGTCAGCGTACTTGGCGGAGGTGTACTGGCATAAACACGTTAGCATAGAGATTTATGATTTTGAGGGAGATGAGACTTACGACATCGAGGATCATCTTGGTGAAGGTGGTGAGGGCAGCGTCGACGTTGTCGTTGATGATGCCCATGGTCTCGCCGTAGCCAGTCATGTCCTGGTTAAGCATGGCAACGACCTCCTTTCCTTGCTGCTTGTAATCCTGGAAGATGTCCTGAGAGCCGAGCAGACCCTCCTCCTCACCTGCGTACCAGTGGAACTCAAGGGTGTTGGTAGCCTCGCCACCAGCGATCTTCTGGTCAGAGACAAGAGCAGTCAAAGCCTCGAGGATGGTCATGGAGCCGGAGCCGTTGTCGTCGGCACCTGGGGCCTCGCCCTGTGGGTTGTTGCCGTTGATGCTGTCCTGGTGAGCACCGACAGCGACAATCTTCTCAGACTTGCCGGGGATGATGACACGGACGCTGGGCTGCATCCACTTGTGCTTGACCATCTCGACGGTGGCACCCTTGACCTGGCCGACGACCGACTGGGCCTGTTCCATGACCCATTGAGCGGACTCGACGCCGGACTGGGCGTTGTAGTAGCGGTTGGGGTAGCTGGAGAACATCTCAAGGTTGGACTTGATGTGGTCGCCAGAGATCTTCTCGAGCAGAGGCTTGACCTCGGCCTGGTGGCTGACGTTGCCAGGGAAGGCATAGGACTTGGGCTTGGCAGCAATGCTGGCGGTCTCTGGTCGGTCGGTGATGTCAAAGAAGCCAACATGGTTCTACCTTTTATTAGTATACATAACATTCTCCAATGTTGCAGTGGTATATAGACGGACGAACCATGACGAGGTCGAGCTTCTCGGCAGCAGTGACCCAGCGAGTCTCCTGGGGACCAGTCTGAATCAAAGACATGCCCGGCATGGGAGGAGTTGGTTTGGCCATGGCCATGGCGCTCAGCGCGAGGGCAGCAAGGACCTTCATGGTGACAGACTAAAAGAATTGAACCGATGTGAGAGAAAAGAAATGGAAAGGGAAAAGAGAGGAGGGATGGAAGATGGATGGAAAGATGGAGGATGGGTTTCAAGAAGCAAGGAGAGGAGAGTGCCAAAACAGCGAGACGGAACTAGCTATATATACACCACTCCTCTGACCCTTTCATCTTAGGCTTCGTCTCCGTCGTTTTAGGGTATCAGCGGGTGATGAGCAAATGGCAAAGATAAGACAGCAAAAGGGGACGAGCTGCCCGTCCTCACCCGCCCGGGCCCTGATCGTCACTCACATCCACCATACACAAGCCACCAAGCTAGGCTTCCATTTCCAGAAACGTCGAGTCTTCCCCACGAAAAGAAGGTCGGCGGTACAGGCAGGATCCGCCACGCCAAAAGTCAACCTACCTAGTAGGGTTCTCCGCAGCTCCTGGAGCAACGAGCAAGGGTGATATCAAATAAACGAACGTCATGGTATGATAATAATAATAATATCCATGATTACCCGTGGGTATCTTCAGGCACACCATCATCATACATCATCCTCATAGGTACATGTCGTATCAGCCGATGTCAGTATGCGGACATACATCACATCACGAAGACATCAGCCTAGTCAAGCAAACGAACAGACGAGTTGGTGTCAGGGATTCCCCAAAGTCCACGCTGCTTCACTTGGCAAGCCGTATGCCTCGCATGTACGGAACGATGGAACCAGAGAATGTAAGAGGAAAAAAACCAACCCACGATGGAACGCGTTTCAGGTCAGTTTTTCTCCCCCTTTGACGCCCGCCCTGAGTCGAGATGACACTCTTGGCCAGTCCATATATTCCATATATTCCATTCCAGCCAGGCATGGCATGGCATGACTCCGTTCGAAATGTGACATCCGCGAGAAAAGTGACTCCGTAAAGTGACTTGCCAGCTTCGGTTCAGGCCGGGATGAGCAAGTTGGTGGGCAACTGGTTGAAGTTGCATGACGATCACCTCCTGCGGACGACGATCAGTCACTTTAACCCCAGCAGAAGGGGAGGAAGAGGAGAAGGACTTCTCCGAGTGGACTCTGGCAACAACCCTACATACGACTTTCCCGTCCACATGTCCCGTCGTTACTGTTTCCTGGTGGTTTTAGAGCATGTTCATGGTGCAGCCCACTTGGAGACGTCGTTGGGCGCGGGAAGACCTAAGTATAAGGATAATAATGTCCGCGCATGGCGCATAGGGCGATGCTTGTCCATGGGTACCACCTTATAAGAGGCGGAAGATATAACCTCCTTGATCAGCGTTATTGGCCGGGTTCCTTGGGCTGCTTGACTCCCTGTTCCCTGCCCTGGACACCGGCTTTCTCGTCGTTGTCTTGGTCTTTCGTCTTCGTCGTCTTCAAACGTGAAGCTGAAGTTGCTTTTTTCTGCTTTTGGCGTGTTTTAAGTTGGTCTTGGCGTCTTCCACAAGAGGACTAGTGCTCCGGGGTAAGATGATGTAAGCAGTGACGGACCTTCTTTTTCCCGTTAACTTAGTCATCATGCCTCGGCTGAAATTACGTGACGATAATCAAGATAAGAGAAAGAAATAGCAAGAGAAGTGACAAGACAAGAGAAACCAGACTCCATTGCCGTAAGTAACGTAGCTAAACAGCTCGCGAAGGAACCCATGCAGCAACCCGTCCACGTCCAGCCCGCCCATCCGTCCCACTCAACCGAATAAAAAGAAGAAAAAAGTTTAAAGAGTAAAGCAAAGATACAACCCGTTCCATCCGACTATCAATCATGATTGACCATCTATCCACCGAATCCATAGAGGGTACGGCCCTGTCTCTTAAGAGCGTAGACAACGTCCAGGGAGGTGACGGTCTTGCGCTTAGCGTGTTCGGTATAAGTGACTGCGTCGCGGATGACGGATTCCAGGAACGACTTGAGCACGTTGCGGGTTTCGCCGTAGATCACTGGAGACGTTAGAACAGACATACTCAACAGGGACAAGGACATGGACATGGCTAGGAGGGTGAGTAGGGTGGGCTTACTGGCTGAGATACGCTTGACACCGCCACGACGAGCGAGACGGCGGATGGCGGGCTTGGTGATGCCGTGGATGTTGTCGCGGAGGATCTTACGGTGACGCTTGGCGCCGCCCTTGCCGAGACCCTTGCCTCCCTTTCCGCCTGGAGGGAGTTAGCATGATACATTAAAGCAGAGACGGCATAGTCAAGTAGAGTATAGAGGGGCAGTTTCTGTTTATCTGTGGTGGTGGTGGTGGTGGTGTGGACGCGCAGGCAGCATCACGCAACGGCTTAAGTGGCGACTTGCACCGCCAAGCCTCACCGCGAAAACCACATCCAAACCCGACATCCACCACCACCACCACCAGCAGCGACGACGACGACGACAACATGCAACATCAAGCGAAGTAGAAACAGAATTACTTACGTCCAGTCATGTTGAAGAAGTAAAGTGAAGAAAGTAGACGATGGAGATGACGTCGATGTGAGCGAAAAAGTGGATGAAACGCGTTCCTATCAACTCGCGATGTCGAAAAGAGGAAGAAAAGCGAAGGTTGTAAAGGTGCAAAAAGTTGCGGCGGGCGTGGGCGGGCAGACAAGCTTAATATACTGCGCGCCAGAAAGGGGGGAGTGATCCAGAAAGAACCTTCGCTGCACTAGTACAGGTAAGGCTGCGTAGGTAAGGCAAGGCAAGAAAGGTGGCCTATAAGATGCTGCGTGCTTAGTCAGACGTGATCTTGCAGGTTGATGCGGTTGATTTGAAGCTGATTTGAAGCTGATCTTTGCGGTTGATTTTGTGGTCTTGATTCGGACGCGCAGAAGGGAAACTTTTTCGCGGGACAAAAAGAGAGAGGGAAAAAGGCGCGACGGATAAGGTTATTAGTCAGGTTTTAGTCAGGTCACGTGGAAGACGAACTTCATTATCATCATACGATACGTTAAGTAGGAGTAGGAGTAGGCAGGCAGGGGGAGCATCCTACAGACAACAGACAGCTAACGTGACAGGAACAGAACGGAACGAAAAGAGACACTTTTTCCAGCCGAGCCGAGCCATGGATGGATGGCAGCAAGTAACAGGTCATTAGGAAAGTAGGAAAAGGAAGAGGGAACTCCGGAACCCATGAAAGACGCTGAAGAAGCAGACCACGCCGCGCCGGACCGTACCATGCGCCAGAAAAAAGCAGAAGGAAAAGAAGAAGATACATAAATACATGAAGGCAAGTATGCTGAGCTGAACTGGACTGGACTTAAATAGTGTAGCCAGCCAGTGATGAACAGACAGACAGACATGCCGGAGAGGGGTGTGGTGGTGGAAGCGACGAAGAGCGATGAAATAATGCAATCTGGTCAAACAAGTAAGAAACGCCTGCTGAACGGAAGAAAGAAACGAAAAGCGAGGATCAAATTAAGCGTGCTGTGCTGTCGTGGTAGTGTTTGTTGGTGGTTGGTCGGTACTCGTCACTGATAGACGATGCTGTTGTGGTCAGGTAAGTTAAGTCGGTTCATAGATGGATAGTCGGTGTTGGTGTTTGGTGGTGGGATCATCCTAAAATGGGCGTAGGCGCAGGTGTTGGGGCAGGGGCAGGAGAGGCGGGCATCCCTCTCTCTGAAGCCGGACGAGGACGGTTGAATGATGCAAAGGAGGGACGGATTCCAGCTGACGATGATCCCGATGCTGGAGGGGTAGATACGCCTTCTGTGTCGGACACAGAAGTGGATGAAGAAGAGGAGACGGGGCTGTGGCCTCCTGGTCCTTGGGGGCGGGAAGGAGAGGGAGAGAGGCGGCGGTTGAGGTGCTGCATGTTCAGGGGCATCGACATGGTGGGAGTAGAGCAGTCTTCTTCCTCGTTTGTGTCGGTGCCGTCCTTGGAAGACACGCCTGATCGTCGCGATTTTGTCGAGCCGAACTGGTTATTCGTTAGTATGGAGATATACGTAAGTCTAAGTAGAAGGGGAAGGGGGACATACGAAGCAGTATCGGTCGACCAGCTCTTTGTACACCTGGGACTCATGGTTGGGTCTATCGGATAGGAAATCAGACAGTCTCTTCTCGGTTAGAGAGGGAGATTCGTCAGAGTCGCTGGGCGTGCTGGGACTGCTTGCACTGGCACTGGCACTCGCACTGGCGCTGGCACTTGCACTGCTGCTCTCTACCATGCTCAGCTGAGGCATGGAGTGGCTGTGTCTATGGCCAAATCGAGCAGCAGGCGGAGCACCACCGGCGGCGGAAGTAGTCAAGGAAGCAGAGAAATCATATCTGTCTCCAAAGACGTTGGTGCGTATCTTGTTCTTTCTCGTGGGCGAGTCCGGGTCCGGGAACCAGCTTTCCTTCTCCGAGTCGACGTCGGAATCACCGGGTTTGGAAGCGGTGATTTCAAACTGCGTCTGTCGAACTGCTACCTTGACCGTGTCAGGCAGAGAGATGGGCATGTTCACGCCCATCGCAACCATGGACAGGGGCTTAGCTCGACCGCGGGAGTTCTTCACTTTGGCCATGCGTGCTCTGAACGAGGGATCTCTACCGACCGAGCCGGAAGAGCCAGCAGCACCGTTGGAAGCTCGTTTCGAGAAGGCAATCTGGTAGTTCATGTCGTCGTTGTTATCCCAGAACTCCCTTCCGCCGACGTTATACCGCAGACACAGGAGGAGGGTCTTATTCTGCATCCCGTGTCTGAGCAGGTCGGCCAGGTCGATGGAGAAGCTAAAGGTGTCAAACCCTACCCGCTCGTCTCGGTCGATGCAAGAGGCGCGAGCATGCACGTAATCTGCAGTGACTTCAGAGACTGTTTTCCAGTTATCCAGGGTGAAGCGAGCAGTGACGTGTTTGGAGTAGGAGATGTTTGCTACTGCCGCTGTGCCGAGGAGGGCATGGGTATTCGGACAGAGCTCGATCCGACGGAGCCGCACCGCCTTGTTCAGACGAGCGTCGTCGAGCATGCTGGGAAAGTTGGTCACTCGAGCCTCCCATGATTCCTTACCACTACCAGAGGAGCAAGCAGAGTTAGAGCAGGCGAAGGGGAATTCGGTGTCTCCGTCGTATTCCTCGACGGGGGAAGAGCCAGCACTGACGGCCAGCGGTCGATCGAGCTGCATGAAGTGGCGGACCTCTTCAAGCTGGGCTCCAAAGTGTACTGCCTTGGAAAAAGTGGGTGTTCCAGGCATGCTAAGTGGTCTGCCGGGTCGTAGTCTGATGGCTGGCCGGACGAGCTCCCCTGACTTTTTCCGTAGCATGGGAGGCTTGTTGGCCAGCTCTTCCTCGTCCTGGTCACTCTGCTCGGGAGTCTGGGTAGCTTGTTCCGGCACCGAATAAACCAGTATCCCTTGTCCCTTTCCATCCCTACTGCCGTCACTTGCCTGATCTGGAGCAGCAGTAGAAGAAGCCGAAGCCGAAGCAGTAGTCGAGGTGGGAGTGTTGGAGGTGCCGTTCTGAGCCTGTCGTTTCTTGCTCTCTTCTTCGTCACTCGAATTGTTCCGTGATTCAGGCGGGGACAGCACCAGCCCCATGCCTGTGCCTGCAGCCGTCCAGACGTCGTGTGCAAGCTGCCCATGCTGCCCCTGCTGCTGCTGTAGGCTCCCCACTGGAGCTCTCATGGTAGGACTGCGCCTGTGTCTGTGCAGGTACGAGCTGCTCGACGGCCGCTGGAAGCTCACGGCCGGCTCTGAGTTGTGGCGTCCATGGCGGCGGACCGGGGCAGATCCAGCTGCCGCAGTAGTCGAGTTGGAGGGAGTAATCGTGGTGGTGGTTGTGGTGGTAGTCATAGAGCCCGTCGAGGCCCTGGTGGGAAAGGAGGACGCTGAGGCTGGTCCCGCCGCCGAGGAGGTTCCAGTGGGGGAAGGGGGAGCGGACGAAGGGGATATGTATGGCATCCGGCCTGTTTCGTCTCTTCCTGGCTCTCCTGGTGCCGTCAGTTGGTGTATTCGAAGTGATGTGTAGCTGTATGTAGGTGCAAGCAAAGCAGTAACTAGATGGGAGGTAAAGCAGATGGAGATGTAGATCCGCAGCTCCACTTACAGCCCAGCAGTATAGACGAGAGCAGAGAAACCGAGCTGATCACTGCATCAAGCAAGTCTCCTTCTTCTATGGTATAGGTATATAATGCTGTTTGTGGTGTTGGTGCTGGTGCTGGTGCTGGTGATGCCGGTGGTGATGGATCCAAGCGAGCGAGACAATCCACCTGAAGAAGAACAGAAGAGAAAAAGGAAGAAGAAGAACAACAACCACGACGAAGAAGAAGAAGAAGAGAAGAAGAAGAAGAACTTGAACAGAGAAAAGAAAAGGAAGAGAAGGAAGAAGACGAGGACAAGGGGGGGAGGAAGACGTTGATAAAGAGGAGGACGCGGACGAGGTCAAATAAGCTGGCGGCGGATGCAGATTTCTTGCCGTCACCCTGGTCGCCACCAGTAACGAGCAGCAGCAGCGGAAGCAGAAGAAGAAGAAGTAAAGACGCAAACTGGCCAGACACAGGCAAGGATAAGGATGCGACAAGGACAAGGCGACGCTGCGCTTCTCTGCTTCTATGTCTACCTCTATGTCTATGTCTATGTCGCGGCCTCGTCTGCGTCTGCTCGTCGTCTTCTTCTACTTCTTCTACTTCGTCTTCGTCTTCTTCTTCGTCTTCTTATCGGCCCCACTGTGAAACTCGGCGGCGACTCGAAGGTTTTCCTGGTCCAAAGGTCGAAAGGTCGAAAGTACCTGTACTTCTTCAACTACTTCTACTCTTTACTTACTCTTTACTCTTACTTCTTACTCTTACTTCTTATTCTGCTGCTTCTTGAGCCTTCCTGGTACTTCTCGACGTCTCTATAGTCTATTACTATTACTCCTATTAGCTTCTTCTATATTACTTTTACTTAGTTATTAGTTTTACTTCTGTCCATCGTACGACTCTCTAACTACCTTCGGTATAGACATCACCTTCTCCCACTTCCACCTCAACTACTCCTTGCAAGCCACGGCCGGTGCCTTGGTTGATATCGCCCATCGTCCTCCTACCTTCTACTCCCCCGGCGTCCTTAAAGCACTCTTATCACGCCATGCGACGCCAATCAAGCGGCAAAGGAGCAAGCCACTGCTTCATTTAAACTACTCCTATCTCTATACGACCACCACTCAGACACCTCTGGTACCGGTACTTTAGACTTGCTACCTCGATAGCCGACGCTCCCACCCTCGTATCGCATATCTAAAGTACCTTCTTACCCTCTTACACTCGCGGCCAAGGGAAAGGGGGAGGCGGTGAAGAGGGTTTGACTTCTTCTCTTCATGCATGGAGGATACAGATGATGCTGCACAGTCGGGAGGCTAGGGGACTTAGTAGACCTCCATGGTGGGATGTCATGATGTCAATATCAACATCGACCCTAACCCATCAATAGCCAGCAGCGATGTCGACAGTGACGGTGCTGATGTTGACCAGCTTCGTCCCACCCCCCCGTCCCCCCCTGAGGTACCGTCCCTGTCTCCTCGACGTATCCATCAGCATCAGCGCCAGCATCCAATAACCTATCCTTCTCCCGTCACACCCAGGGCAAGGATGGGAAAACCATGCAAAAATGCAAATCATCTACCTCTCTCTCTTCCCCCTCGCTACCAGGGCTTAAAACGTCCGAGTGCTCTTTGCTTCTGCTGCTGCTGCTGCTGCTCCTCTGCCCACCCATCCCACTGATCCATTATCCATGCAATGCAATGCACGTCAAAAAAGCAAAGGGGACAGGACTTATACTCCAGCAAAAGCAAACATGGGGCTCGACTCAGTTAGTTACTTACTTGCTGAACCAAGGGAAAGTTGGAAAGACTTTAACTTGTTCCTCTTTGCTTTTTCCTTTCTTCCTTCTCTTATCTCTGCAGGTGGCGATGATTCGTTTTTTTCCCGCGTTGCCTTTTTGCTTTGCTTTCGAGATAGTTGCATGGTTTTTTCGTCCCTTCTTCCCGTCCGAGACCGAGACAAGGCAGAGATATACCGGACCAGACGATATTAAAGTCAATGGTAACTAACTAGTTTGTTTGTTAGTTAGTTTATCTCGCCAGAGTGGTACGACTGACCTGACTTCTTGCTGTCTATCTCTGTCCTATCCATGGCTTAGCACCGCCCATTATTACTGCTCCAGTCAGTTATCTAGCCGACCTGTCCGTTCGGCCCGGCGTGCCCCATACATACATATATTATTATTACCATTGTGGCCGATATATACATGCATGCATATATATATACTTACATATGTACTTATGTACATCGATCCGTCCAGATTCCAAGCACGGCCGGCAAGAAGTCACTAACGCATGTACGAACTGACCAGGGATTATATATATAAATATATAATAGCAGTTCCTACCTAGTTACAGATGTACCCCTACCCCTCCGGTCACGGAGCTGACAGGGTAGCTTTGTGGCGCTCTTCTTGTCTCTATAACTGCTTGTTATGCATACAACATACGTCCATACATACATTTATGTCTAAGGCGTCTACGTCTGTGGCGGCGCTATCCAAGGCCCCAGATAACTGGACCACGGCCTAGTTACCAAGTACCACTCAGCATCAAGGTTGAACCTTCGCTTCTGCTACTGCTCCTGCTCTTGTTCTTCCCTTTTTCTCCCTACCTTGAAACAGACCGACAAGATAAGTGCGGAAAGTAGCCAAAGTAAGCGCCCAGACAGACATGGGGCATCCATGGATGCGTGTGTGTGTGTGTGGATAAGCGGAGATGCCGCGCCCTCATGCTCAGACTCATGCTCATGCTCATGCTCATGCTAGAGATGGAGACAGATGGAGACAGATAGATGGATATGGAGATACGCCGTGCCACTCAGTCGGGTTGGCTTGGATGCATAAGCCAGAAGTCTCCATCAGCCTACATCC
The DNA here is from genome assembly GCF_000150975.2 of Nannizzia gypsea CBS 118893. Taxonomy (NCBI): domain Eukaryota; kingdom Fungi; phylum Ascomycota; class Eurotiomycetes; order Onygenales; family Arthrodermataceae; genus Nannizzia; species Nannizzia gypsea. The sequence continues at coordinate 1,120,668 of NW_003345200.1, read as the reverse complement.
TACAGTCTCCATACTGCAGTGTAGTTATCAGTTAACTATCAGTTCCAGGCGTAAAGCTCTGACTCTGCCTTCGTATTAAAATCCTCTTACTTCCCGCCCTTCAGCTCTTCGCCGCTCTTCCTACATACACATACATACATACGGTGGAACTGATATGAATACACATATCTCGACGCGCGTATACATAGCCACGAAATGACTTCTACCTTCCGACATTCTTCAACATTCTGCATTCTACCTTCCTATCTGTGGAGAAGCAGCAGCATCGACAAGATCAACTCAGCTCGCCGTCTCCAGCACTGATCTCATCCTCGTCGCCATCGTCGCCATCTTGTCCCCCGCGTCCCCGCCAACCCCCAAGATCCAGCTGCATCATGATGTTATTTGACATAATCAATATGCAAAGTACGATGCAAAGTACGATACAAACCAATAATATATGTCGGCCCGCTTGACCGTAGCAAGGAGGATGAGAATCGAGAAGACGACAGGGGGTATCATCGGCCTAGCATAAGTCGTTTATGCGACCTATACGAACCGTTCATTATTAGCTACATACAGCCCATCGATCGTATACAGGATGCTCATGGTACTCCATATACCACACTGCACAAGATAAGGTAGCATAGTCGGTAGGACAGATGGTATCATAGATAAGTAAAGAAGGTAGGTAGGCCAACCACTAGCAAGTTCGACTATTAAGTATACCTTCAGATAAAGACTGGAAATGTTTTGAATGAAGCTGCAGCAAATCCATCAATTCCATCAACCCATTTGTTAAACTAGTTGACCAGCCAGCCCACATTCGTTTCTTTTCTTTCTTTGCTTCTTCCTTTCTTTGATTTTTCTTTTCATTTCAGCAAAAAAGAAAGAAAAAAAAGAAAAAAGGAAAGAAAAAGCGCCTATTAAACTTCGATTAACGCGGCTGTGTCACATGACCTTCTAGACGCCCTTTAAGCTTTTATAGCCGCTCTTTGTTTTTTGTTCTCTTTTTTGGTCTTTTTTTTTTTTTTTTCTTATACTTAGAATCAACGACGAGACGAAAAGATGAGGCCTCGCTGCTTCATACTTGACGCAGGAAAAGATATCTTCGGGTATACGATTACGCCGTACAGTCGGTGTGAGCAGTTTACTACCGTATATCACCGTGACTTAGCTTTTCCTTTCTGCATGGTAGCGAGGTACTCGCTTCACCCACGCCTAGAACGAAGGGGTCTATTCCAAGCCAGCTTCCTTTGCAATCCCTGATTATACCATGCTAACTAACCATACTATCCAGCAATAAATGCCTGTGCTCAAGTGCTCATACTCCAGCTCAGGAACCCCCTCCTTTCAACCTTATTCCGGTGATCGGCCCTGGTCACTGCACAAATCAGATTGATATACCCCCCCAAGTGTACTTATGTACATACAGCACTGAACTACCCAGATACATCTATACAGCATCTGCATTAAAACCACCACTTATTAAGATAACAGCCTTACAGGGTCTCTTAGGTTCAAGGAGATTTAACTCTCTACCACTCGTAGGGATAACGCGTACACCAAGCAAGCCACTGGATGGGCCAGAAGCAAAGCAGAAACCTCTTAACTGTGCTCAGACTTGTCCGTGAGTCTGTGAGGGGTGGATGAGGGGGGGAATAAATGGCATTGCATTGCATTACATTGTTGCCAACCCCGAGCTGCTCGGTAACAAAGTAACTAGTGAGGGCTCGATCCAAGCTTCCAAGAAAGCGAAAAAACGCACAGGCTATCAGCATCTGGAGTCGAGATTCATGGCTCTCTCACCTCGCCAAGGGGCCGGGGTTTTACCGAGCTCGATCAGACAAAACGCCGCCTCGTTTGCCGAGTGCTTTGTTTGAGCGTACCCCGTATTATGCCAATGGTTCGGCGGAATTCTGGTTTGTGATGGAAACACACAATGCCTGAGGGGGAAAAGCTCAGCCGACAGTCGTCTAGAAGCTGTTCGAGAAGATCACAGCTAGGGGTCCGATGTATGTGCATTGGAGGGTGGTTGGTCTAGGGCGTAAACCCCCTGCGCTAAGCCCCAGAGTATGTCTAACTAACTAGTTAAAACCACCAGTCCAGTTGCATCGGTTGCATGCAAGGGTGAGAAGAGAAGAGCTCCCCCTCTCTCTTCCCATGTCGGCTGTCCGTCAATCTGCTTCACAGTGCCACAGCGTCAAGAAACGAAACCAGCAGGTAGGGGGTCAAAGCCCTGACTGCACTGACTCTGTTGGATAGATCGTTTCTTTTTCTCCCCGTCCCGCATGAATTGTATCCATGCATTTCAACTAGTGAACAGAGCTGGATACTGCGCGCATAATGGGAATATTATTTAAAAACATATGCTCGAAAAATAAATAAAATGCATGGGTCGAGATCTTGCGATAGAAACGATCGGCCATCCAACTGTCTGATATCCCATCGTGTTTGGACGGTCTTCCCATCTTCACCCCTGCCTGTTCATGTGGGCTTGCGAACACAAATGCCTCATTTTCGGCCCCAAGGCAGATCTCCATCTTCTTCATCAGGCTATCTCCTCTCCTGAATGGGGCAGCATTCCGATAACAGGCGGGGGTGGCTGCAGATGCTGCGGAAAGCTCTGGAGAGAGAGGAACCAGAGGAACTAGAGGGAGAGATATCAAACATGCAGGTATATCAAAGGGACCCAATAACGTGCTTCTTGCGTACAACGTGAAATGGTCTTGACTTCTGATATACCTGCCGTCTACCTCCAGTCCATAGCCGACGGCTTCTCTTCCTTATCACTTCTCAAAGGCCGACGAGGAGACAGCAACAACTGCTGCAACTGCTGTACCCCCTTGCCATGGAACGGGATCACTGGATATTCAAGGCTATTGAAATGGCACATGGAAAATGATGTCCAGTGTACTTGTGTACATACACATGTACCACTCATGCGAGTTCCCGCAGCGGCCTCTCGCTCAGATGAATTTCTGCACTGCTCCGTGCTCACATCCCCCCCTACGCTCGCTCGCTCTCTCACTCACTCACTCACTCAACTCCTTCCTTCACCCCCCTGAACTGCCTGCTTGCACATACGGCTGGTCCCGTCTTCAAAACATCCAAGCCATGGTTGCACTCGCTCAAAACGACCTCGACCAGTCCCCTTTAGAACTCTGCAGTGCGGTACGGAGTAAGATTTTCGTCTTGATCTCCACTCACACACACTCACGCACACACGGTCCATATCAGGTTCCAGTCGCATCCAACCGCCGCCACCATTAAATCCTCCCTCACAGCCAAAAAAGACAGATAGACAACGCCCGCAGTGATAGATTTTTTTTCTTTTATTCCTCCTACCACCTTACCTACCACATTACGACCCTTCTATCTGTCCGTATGTATGAAATCCCTTCTCCCCCCTCCCTGTGTTACGCTGGTTCTGTTTCTGCTGCTGCACGATGCCACAGTCGGATACGCGGCGTTAATGCCAGACAGACATCAGACATCGCATCACATCATTCATCCATATTCCCCCCCTACAACAAAACATACCTACAACCATTCGAGGGGCACAGAAACACAAACACAACACAGAATAAACACTGCACATCTGTCGCGTAACTTCAGCCCGGGATAGAAGCCTCACGCCCAAAGCATCATCTGCCTTTTCTTTCTCTTTTCTCCTTTTTCCCACAGGCACTACCGAGCTATTCCCGATAACTTGTTAACTACCATATCACCACGGGACGCGAGCAAACCCGATTCGTTTCATGAACGAAGTTATGGTTCCTGCCCTCTGACAACCCCCGGGCTACGTCGCTCAAGGGTAGAAGCAATAAAGTACCTACTCAGCCGAAAAGTTGTTTACGAGCCTTCGTCGGCTTTTGATACTTCGGGCAATTTCAATAGCATCTCCCGTCGTCGTACGGTTTGATTAGCTGGCATATAGTCAACCAGTTGAAGACCGAGCTATTGGCTCCCTTTGCATAGATATCAGGTTTTTGCCGGGCAATTTAAGCGGGTACGCGTTAAATGCGCCGGTGTATCTGTACATGGCGTACATAATATACGTCTTAGCCTCTCTGATCGTCTTGGACACTGCCTCGTCTTTGCCATGCTAATGCCTGTCAATTTCGACTCTTACGAGACATGCAAGAAACTCAAGTAGATTAGTTAGAACAGATTATTGCCCTGCTTGCCGATGTCGGGCGTAAGATGAATGGCCACAGAGACAGACATCCTTGTTTCACGAAGGATTTTACTTGTAAGCCCTCTTAAGGTGAAACTGATAGAGGGAAAAGTTGATGGCTAATTAACCAACAAACTTAACGAGTTAACCACTAGATAAGAAGGAGGAAGATGTTTAATTCATGCTCATTATCTAGTTAGCGCTATATACTTTGTATAAATAAATATCATCCCTGTAATGTGTATCCATCCATCATCTTATTCGTCATCATTCATGCATCCGTCCAAAAGGGCCGGATCGAAAAGAGAAAAAGGGGAAAGAAAGATATATCAACAAGAAAGAAAAATATATATAAAAAAATTTCCGGATTTGTTCGCGTTCATCGGATGCCATCGGCTCCAACTTCATCGATGAGAAGCACATATCCGCCAGGTAAAAACCCTTTCTGGCCAGCATAGCATCCCCAAAGCCAATCGTCGTTGATGTTTTCTGCTTCCGTGATCTCCGCGCCCCGAGGAAACATGATCTCGTCATTGTTGTCTGGTTCGGGGTGATGTGACCATTTCGCTATAAGCCGTAGCCCGATGCCACCTGATGGGGGGAAGCGGGCGGTGGTAAGCGGGAAGGGGGACGAAGAGGAGCTGTCCGACGGACTTTCGGGACCAGAGGAGAGATGTTGTCTGGCTCGGTTAAGTCTGCGTCTTTGTCGGAAGTTGCTGTCACTTGAGTCGGAGGGTTCAGTCCATGTCCAGCGGCCGGAATCCTGCCGCTGGAGGGCATTTCGACTTGGTGTTCCGTTGGTTTCGGAGACGGGGCTCGTGGGAGTGTTGTTGCTGTTGTTGTGATCTCTTTTGGAGCCAGAAGAGGGGGTTGGGATGTGTTCGTCCTTCCATGCGTGTCCGCCCACAAGGCCCTGGACGACAACTCTCATCTGTCCTACTCGGTGGTCCTCAAAGCCAACAATTATCATGCGATGGCCCTGTAGACACCGTCGCCAGCCGTTTCGGCCATTGTCCTTGCTGATTTTTCCCGATGCTCCTAGCTTGAGATAGCAGTTCGTGCACATATCGTAGTCCCCTTCGTTACACTGGATGCAATGGAATCGTGTTGTTGAAGGGGGGATAGGATAAGTACAGACATTGCATTGCGTAGAGAATGTGAGGGGTCTGTATTCAGTGGCATCTGTTGACGGAGGAGGCGAGGCTGTGGTTCGTGGAGGTGTTTGTGCATCTGACTTAGGCCTCAACTTAACACGAGATATCGGCAGTAGAGGATGAGTGCAACATTTGTCCTGGTTAACGCAGTTGTTACAGAAACCCCATTCACCGTCATTGCACTCTCTGCATTTCCAGAAGCATTCATCAGAAAACTGCTCACACATATCACAAAACATGCCTATCTGTACTCGTCTGGAAAGCGGCAGAGGAGCAGGCCGCGGGCTTTGAGACGATGGCGACAGCTGTTCTCTTTCCTCTGACAGCCGCAAGTACCTGCGCCAGGTGAGCTTATGAGGCGGCTCTTGTTCGCTCAACGGCTTGTTCAAAGATGCCATCTTCTTCTCAAAGAAGTATTGCGCTGCGTGACCGAAACCGAACCAGTGTAGACACCCGCGGCCGAGACGATAGCAGCGGACACAGAGGCAGTAATTGCCAGGCTTGCAAAGCTTACAGACTTTGTGCAGTTCGTACTGTATATTGCTCTTCCCGCATCGTTCACATGATATTGAGGGCTCAGGGGGCATCTGAGGCTGAGCAGGAGGTAGTGTAGATGGTAGAGTAACAGGGTTTGATACCCGCCTGGTTGGCCCTGGTGGTGGAGAAACAGTTGCTGGTGTATTAGCAGTACCTGTAGTAGTGGCCGGAGTACTTGGCTGTGACTGTGAAGCTTGAGGCCTATTTGAGGTACGGAGTGCAGGAATTCCACCAACGGCGGACGGCGACTGCGTAGCGGGAGCAGCAGGCTCAGAGGCAGTGTTTCCTCTGTTTAGATTGACTGCGGCAGGGCTAGGCCGACGCTGTCTCTCTCCAGGAGACGAAGGACGTCTTGGACGGCTGACCTGAAGTGGTGGAATTGTCTGATGCCGTAGCGAGGTCGGCGGAAGGGAGCTATTTGAGGCTCGTCTGCGGGACGGCCCCGTCCCAGTAGCTCCAGGGCCAGGAACACTTCCGGCGCCAGTCCTGGTGCTAGAACCTGTAGTAGAGCCACTGCCAGTTGTGGAGACCGCGGGTTGGGCCAGTGCCTCGGAAGAGAGTGAGAAGCCTGTGGGTGGAGTTGGTGATGTGCGCCGTCGTCGAGTGCCTGTGCCTTGATCAGAGGCGCTTCGGCGATGGTTCGCACCACGATTGGCGGTAGCAGGCTCGAGAAGACGGGGCCGAGAAGTCGGCGGCGCCCGTCTAGTAGGCTCTCGAGCCCGAGGCGTAGATCCTGAAGCACTGAGTGACCGCTCCTGCTGCTGCTGCTGTGGTTGTTGCTGTCTATCCTGTGATACCGGCCTTTGTTGGGCTGGAGACTCGCTTTCTCGTTGCCTTATGCTGCGAGGCGGAGAAGGGACTCGATGTCGCCGTCTAAAGGCCTGCGCAATACGCTCTGTCAACTCGTCTTCTTGCGTGGGCGTTAGGCTATGTAAGTCTATGCCGTCCAGCAGCCCTTCTTCTGCGATTTGACGCAATATCTCGTCCTCTATGCCCGACTCGCCCGTTGAGCCGATAAGAGATCGTAAGCTAGACTGGTGCTCAACTCTCCTTGAATCTGGACTCATGTCTCGAGGGTTGCGCATGGCTGGTGAAGCATTCATTCGCCTTTCCGCCCGCCGTCTCCGCCTGGCATCTTCCACCCGCTGTTCCCTCGCCTGCGCACCCGGACTGCGCTCCGATCTTCCTCTTGAGTGTGGTGCCAACGGGCTACGTTGGCGACGCCTGCTGCTGCCACCGCTGCCCTGAACCTCCCGCAGACTCATGTCTCTGACCTCGGCTAGAATCCTCTCGTCCTCATCATCACTTGCAGACCGCACAACTGGCCCGACTTCAGGCAGCACAGAATCCCCATGTTTGTATTCCGACGCAATTTCCTCCTTCTCCTCGGCCGATTTGGCTTGATCCGGGTTCGACTGTAGGAAGAGGTCGAGTAAGGTGGCCACTTTCGCATCGTGCCTTGTATCTCGGACAGACGCCCGACATGACGGACATGTAAATTGCGGCCTGCCACCATCTACCGGATTCGACGCTTGCCATGAGAACCAGCTTTTCAAACACGATCCGCAAAATGTATGTAGACAATCGAGTAAGGTCAGTGGCTGGTAGAGGATCTCGGTGCATATCTATCTCACGGTCAGCAAAGCCGCAATACTAGAGCAAAAGTAAAGCGCAAAATACCACTTACCGAGCAAGTCAGCTCTTTTCCCAAGTCTACCATCGCAGAACCGTTCGCCTTGGGTGTTTCCATCGTCCCAGAGAGCAGTTCAGATGTGGTATATGTAGTTATGTAAACAAGCGGACCGCAGTCCCAGTCCCCGTATGTGCGTCTACCGCCAGTCAAAGTCAAGCATGGCTTCTCACTCGAGATGCCAGCTACTATAGAAGAAGAGAAGCGAAAGTCTTGGAAGTATCGAGCGCCCTCGCTAGCACTGGCATATCATGGTGTTGTCGTAGCTTCTTGTGGGCTGTTTGGTGGCTGATGTTGAAGAATCTCGAGTCCAGATGTTTCTTCACCTGAGACAGAAAAAAAAAATGTCACACCCCACACTCATAACTAATAATAATATATATGACACTCAAGGCACAAGACAAGACAAGCGACTTCGTGACCTTTTTGCTTGTTTTCTTCGTCTTCGCTTGACTTGAGACATTCTGCATGCGGGTCTGACGGTTCAACCGGTAGTTATAACGCTCGATGGCCGTTGTCTGCCGGGGCGGTGTGGTCGATCGCTGATGATGCTATGGTGAGGATCAGCATGAAGACGTCCACATCTTCAAGAGATGGACATGGCTGACTTTTGTAGGCAGGATAACGATGGCAGATACTAGTTACAGCCTGTCAAATAGCGGCTCCGGCTTGTTGACGTGCCTGCGGTTGGATATTCAATCGGGTCTACAAAAGGCTATGCAAAATGACCACAGCTCTTGCAAGAATGAAGGATATACCCCATGAGCCCAGAAAGAAATATTCATGATATGCTCAAAAGAATCAGGATGATTATAGAAGAGCCAAGGTAGCTTGGTGTATAATGCTTCCATGGCACTTGAATATCGTGTCCAGCTCATGCTGCATAATCGGGAATCCGTGGAGATTCCCTTACCGCTACGCAGCAAGATTCATTTAGATACACCACGGCCTTGTAAAGGGTGGAACTAGAGCTACTTTTATTACTTTATCTATAAAAGTACCTATTCACTGGAAGCTTAGGTTAGGCGTTGATATTACACCTTCACGTCTAGCAGTTATTATGGATGACCAATGTGCAAAGATAGATCACTCGATAGCCATACACTGAAGGCCGACATATATCTACCAGACGTGTCTTCTTGTTTCTAAGGAGACGAAAAGGACCGCGAAGCTGCTCATGACGCCAATGCGCAATGCGACCGTTAACGGCCCAAGAAGCCCATCGTCGCGTAGGGTGGTATTTGGCGACTGAGTTCCTGGCGGAGGCTGTTGGGGCTGAGGAGTATTCTATCCCCCATGTGCAAGGCCGTGATACGGCGGGTTATCGGCTCCTCCATGGGGAAAAGGCGTTGATTGTTGCATTAATGCGTGGAGGCGAGCCTATGGCTCTGGTGTCAGCGAAGCCTTTCCTTTTACCACATTCCTCCACACTCGGTATCCCAACGATGTCACGGCAGATTATCTGCGCGGCCGAAACGCCGTTTTTCTTGTTGATTCGGTGGTAAATAGCAGTGGTAGCGTGGCACAATTCGTCCGGTATGTTCTCAGCTTGGGCAGCGCAATTAATATTGTGATAGTTGCTGGCGTTGTCCACGGCTCCAACAAGATCCAGCTCGCCGCTGTCCGTCGCCTCGGGAGAATTGGCATCGTCGCCTCACGCCGTCCTACCGTCAAGAGCGTCTGCACCACCGCCAGCCTGTAGCCCCCAGGGCCCTTCCGCGGCCTTAAGCGCGTCTAGTAGCAGCATATCTCTATCCACGTCCCTAGGAAGTAAAAACGCGACTACTTCGGTATCCTCCTATACCTCGACTCTTCTATAGCCATTTATTCTAATATATTATAGCGCTCGAGAGGATGTTTCTGGCGTATATACACACCTCGCCAACCTTTACAATAGTTAGCGTCTTTATTACCTAGCTCTTCTAATTTAACCACGCCGGAATCTGAAATCTACGGTTCATCACGCGTAAATTTCTGACTGGACAGTTTTTTGGATTCACTTTTTTCCTATGGTACATGCTGACTAAGTAGTTATGACTACATTATGTAGTAACTATAATACATGACAGATATCCACGACGAGCACAACCATGTAAAGCCCAAGGAGGACGACCCTGGCCATGCGCCCAGTCACGACTCTGGTCACGGCGGACGTACTTCGCAATAAGAAGTGCTGCAGCTTCTTCTATCATTAGTCCAAGCTTAAGAAACCGCCTGTCATTCTTTTGACATCATCTTGGATAACTTCAATAGGGGTAACGAATGCAACATCGAATTGTCCTGCTCGACAATCAATCGCAAACATCATTCCGACAAGTTCACCGCGCACATTGGTCACAAACGAGCCGGAGTCTCCAGGGGCGGAGAAATTCGCTGTATAAGACAAGATTTCAATCTCAAATGTGGTTTCGCCTGATGGCCACTGCACTTCCCTATGCATATGATTGACCTCCCCTGTAGTATACCCAGTAGAACGACCGCGTTTTGTTACCCAATCCCCCAAACGAGGCTGAGCAAACTGCGTTACTTTAGAATCGGCATTTTGAGTGTAGGCCTCATTGTATGGAAGTTCGAAAGGAGGTTGAATAGCATCGCCTGGGGTTGGCTTATTTGCGGTAAAAGTCTTCGGGCTTGAAATCAGCGCCCAATCTAGCCTGGTATCAGCTGTTCGCCGGTGACCGGAAGCAAATATGACATTCCCAATGCTGGGACTTTGAAGTCGAGATGAGAGTACCTGGTAAGTCTGATCGTTGCTAATATCTCCTGGATAATTTTGATATATCCGTTCAAGTCGCCGCATGGTATGTTGAGAGTCATAAGCTGCCGGGTATTCGACTTCGACCTGCCCACGCGGATCATAACGAACAACGCCGTTCATATCTGTATATATGGAAGTTGCATTGTCTGTAGACCTTATAACATGATAACAAGTCAGAGCACAAGGGATCGCCTGCTTCTCTTGAGGCAAATTCAACAGGACCCATCCACCAAGGGAGCCAGCTTGCTTGCTATTCCCTTTAACTCCAATGGATGAGCCATTCTGAGGATATCCAGGCAGCCCGCTTAGGTATATTGGCAATCCGTTTGGCTGAGAGAGATGAACTTGTCCCGGAAGAAATTCGACGTGAATGCGAGAGGGTACTTTCTCTAAAACTTGGATAATCTCCGCCTCCGCCGTTTTAAAATCGCAGGACGTTCCAGGATAGCAGAACACCACAATGGTAGGTTTCCAAAGGGTCTCATCCAAGTTCGATCCTAGAGGAGCGCGCAAATGGTATGCAATCGATGACATACCCGCCATCCGAGTATGGACAATCTTGGAAACACTTGGCCTGATAGACCTCATATCGTGGAGCAGAAGCGGATCATTGGGTAGAACACGAGAAACGTCGGAATACATGCGGTGTTTGTTATGAATTTCCACCTGCGTCTGGCCGGCAAACTCAAGAGGGAGTGCCTGCTTGAAAATCGAGAGTACGTATCTTGACGCCGCTTGCCAGTTGGCGGTGTTTTCATCATTCGATTCGATCAAAATGGTGTGTCTTGGGCTGTCACAGTCATTTTCGCGCCAATCGTCGAGGCGTGACAGAGAGAAGGGCACATTATACTCCGCAAGTATTCGAGCTATCTCTGGTTTCACTTTTGCATCGAAGATTCGCTGCAAATCCGGAGGGCTATTGCGGATGATAACAGGGTATAGCATCGGGGTGCCAAAGGCAACAACCCGAAATCTATCTTTTTGCGATGCCCATTCTTCTATCGTAAGACTTTTGTCATCAGAGGTAGCTATCATTCAGAATGATATATTAGCCACTGCTAGATTAAGAGCGGACGCGAACTTACAGCTCATATAGCCGGAATCTTCAGACAAGTTAGCTCTCCTGACTCCCACCATCTTGCTGATACGCGAGCTGTAGAGGCTGTAAGTCAGTCGGTTGTATCTGATGTATGTGAAATGGCTGAATGATGGTCTTATGTGTTAGAAGGCAGGTTTCTTACTCATAACTCTTATGAAAGGAATCTTATATAGTTAATTCAGGACAGAAAAGGAACTTGCTGGTTTTGGGTGTTGTTGTGTTGCGTTGTTAAGTTGGTGTGTTCCAAAGAGGGGAAATGAGTCAAGCCACCAAGGGAAACATGGCTCTTTTATGTTGTTTCATTGCTGAGCTGGTCAGTTTGACATCATTGACTTGGTAACTCACGTAACTAAGTATTCGATGAGGACTGAAATCAATATAACATCATTGACTTGATAACTAACGTGACTAAGTACTCGATGCTAAACTATAAATTTCAACTCTATTATAATATAGAGATATTATTAAAAAAATTATCTAATATATAACTAGGTCAAGCGCGAGACGCGTGCGCGATAGGACAAAGAGAAGCAGTGCGGCTGGCGGCTGGCGGCTGGCGAAATGCTTCCAGAGGTCAGGAATAGGTGGGGTCATTTGACGAGAACGTTATTTCATGGCGAAGGAGCTTCTACACCCGCCACTCGTCGTGTTCGTCGACGTCCACTGGAGGAGGCTTAGAAGACGCCAGGCAGCAGCTGTACGCGGAAGAGCAACGGAGTCTGACGAGAAAGCAAAACGAGATTATAGTATAGAGCGCTCGAAAATTAGCTGATACAGTTGGTTATTGTTAGAGACTTGCAAAGAGGACCAGGATGAGCGTGTACGTGTACATTTGGTAACTATACTGAACGTTGCTAAGATACAGAGGGTGAGGGGTGCAGGTCACAGAAGTAGACGGGTCCCCAGGAGTAAGGAAATCAGGAAGGACATATATCCCTCCTAAAGGATGGCTTTAAGGTAGAATTAACCACTGTAGGTAAGGGTATCGATATCAGTCATGCTGTCGACGCGTTTGGGCGTGCAATGGTGTCAGCCAGGCGATAAGTTGTAGCAATGGGGGATACATGACAGAATTGAGAACGACTTGCTATGCTTTGAGTCAGGTATTTGTTTTAAGATAACCAGCTGACTGAGTGCAGTTGAAACGACAATAGAAAGTAAAAGTTTAAAGTCCAGGAGAATGAGGGAGAAGAAGGAAAGAAATAGTCATCTTGAATGTCCTTCTTTCCGACCTCCACGAAACGCCAGCTCTCGCCAAGCAGTTCGTTGGCCAAGGAACTCCGCCTGGCCGACACCCCCAGCAGCAGCATGGATCAGGACTTTCCCTCCAGCCTCTACACGCGCAGCCTCGAATAAAGAGTAATACGCCGATCCCTTGTGCGTGCTTGATGATGCCAGCATACTCGAAGCCCATCTGAGGCTCCTCCAGCTGCCCCATGGCTACCATTAGACCGGTCCGATAGATTTTGACTATACAAACATAGTATATTTAAATATATTACTATTTTTAACTATATTAACTATCTGGATATTTTATATAGTTATATATTTAATAAATACTTGAAAAAAAAAACCTTAATTTAAATATAAATTTTAAATAATAAATATTATAAAAAAATAATTATATAAGGATTCTAGAATCCACTGTGTATGAATTGGGAATGAACAGGGGGCAGCAGTCAGCTTGAGTTGAATTAATTCAAAGCTACGAGCACGGTTCGATAATTTGAAGAGCAGAACTAGTTCCTAGGCCCTCGCACCAGATGCTCTACCACACGGATGAACACCTCCTTTTTCACCCCATCTTCCACCGCAGGCAACACATGTTTCTTATCATAAAGCCTCTCCCCCGCGTCAAGTTCATGAAGGTATAACCTAGCCTGCGTATCGATATCACCAGTTACGCCCAAGTCGAACCGTTTAGCTTCGTCCAGGTGACAAGTAAGATGAGCCAGCATGAGGCGATTTGCCTGAGCGTTGGCGTCGTTACGGCGTATAAAACATTCTGACATCTCAGTATATTTCATGCCCTCTGTTTCGACTCGAATTGGGAGTTTGCTGGTGTTATCACCAACAGGTGTGGTCCGGACTTGCTCGATGATGGTGTATATTTTTGTAGGTATACGTTCGAGCTTGACCCTTTTCTTGCGTTTCACTGGTTCTTCGTGGATTTCTCGTTCAACTCGCACTGTTACTGTGCGGCCGGATCCAAACTCTACTGTTTGTTCAGTGAAGCCTTCTTCAAATGTTGCGCGGAATTCCATGCGCATGCGTTCCTTTAAGTTGCTGTAGCAGGATGCTATTTGGTCTCGCATTTTGTCCTCTGCGCGCAGCCTATTCAGGTGTGAGGATATATAGACTGGCCTTGGGTTTGGATCTGCTGGGTCAATTTCCGTGCGGTAGACGTGGTAAGCCCAGACAGGTTCCGGTATATCATCTTCCTGAGCGTCCTCGGAATCTTCTTCCTCTTCCTCTTCATCACTATCATCATCATCGACTTCTTCTTCAGTGTTGTCACTATCGTTGGACTCATCTTCACGATTATCAGCGTTAAACAGGTAATTAAGGCTGGTGGGAGGCCTAAAAAGCTGCTCGCTGCTGCTTCGTTGGTTGGATGGGACTGGGTGGATAATGGGGCGGGATCGTTGTGCGTATTGGTGCATAGAAAGACGCCCGGTTTGGCGGCCAGCAATTGAGGTCGAGGAACGAGGCTGCAGTTCCCAGGGCTTCCTAGCCTGTGTGTTTTTAGCGCGGAACATGCTGGTATTCGAGGCCAAATCTGTCTAGAGGGTGAAAGCGAGGGTGGGTCGGTGTAGAAAAGAAGATAAGTAAAGGAGTGAATGATGGTAGTTTGAACTGCAAAGTAGTGCGGGTAACGGGTCAAAGTAAGCCAAGTAGTGAACAGAAGTAGAAGGCCAGTGGCAGAATGTGAACGATAAACGAAGGAAGCTATTCAAGTATCTCACGTAAAGACCAGAGATATCGTAGAAAGTGATACCAAATTCAGAATAAATCATCAAATTTGGTCAAACAGGTATATTGCGGAGAGAGTGAACTGAATATAAAAGGTAGATGTGAGGCTTGTTGCATCCATCTATTTATATATCCAAGGGGTTGCAACGGTATCCAAAGCAAAGAGTACATACTACTACTACTATATGTATCCTTAGCTCTAAGATAAAGAGATAGGGGAAGAATAGTCCGGGGTCTCTTTCTGGCTAAGGATGGATATTATCCTTAGAGGCAGGCATATACGTTTTGGTAGATATATAGGCTATTTTAAATAATTTAGTAGTAAAAATATTTACTAAATATATAGTATTTATTGAGCTAGTAAACCCTGCCTATAGCAGGGTCTTAGTCAGGCCCGATTAACTATAAGGGATACGGATACCCACGATAACGACTCTTATTCAATTTGACCAGAGAAAAGGGGAAGACATAAACAAGCAACAAGCAAGATGACAACGTCTACCGACGCCCCAGCGTTTACCGCTGACCTTCCGACCCTCCTCTCCATTGCCGCCGCCCTCTCCATCATGCCCCTATCCTACCTCCTAGGCACCACCCTCATCCCATCCAACCAACTCCGCAACCGCCTTCTCTTCTTCTGGCACGCCTACGATGCCGGAACCCATCTCCTAATCGAAGGATCATTCCTCTACCACTGCTTTTTCAGCTACAAGCAGCTTGCGCCTGGAGAAACCATCCCAGGAGTCTATGGACCACCATACTTCCTCAACAGGCCTGATAGAGCTTACGGTGCCGCTTACGGTGTGGGAGCCAGTGCTAGAATGTGGCAGGAGTACGGCAAGGCGGATGCGCGCTGGCTCGGCGCTGACCTGTGCGTCGTCTGCCTGGAGATATTGACGGTGTTTATCGGCGGGCCGTTGGCGGTGTATATCTGCTACTTGATTACCAGATCTTCGTCGACGAGCAGCACAACTGCGTCCAAGGCGAAGTACTCTAGCTGCATGTGGTTTTCATGCATTATCTTGGCCGTGGGAGAGCTGTATGGTGGGTTCATGACCTTCGGACCGGAGTGGTTCTCGGGAAGCGTTGGTTTGGAGACGAGTGACCCGGTCTATCTGTGGCTATACCTTGTCTTCTTCAACGTCCTTTGGGTAATTGTTCCACTCTGGGTGCTTTTTGTTGCCTATGGAGAGATCAAGGCTGCTTTTGCGACTGCTGCTGTTGCGAATGGACAATATGCTAAGAAGCTTAACTGAATGTTTTTTATGACTTGAAGAATATTGGCTTTGCCTTTTTTCCAATTAATCCCAGACACTCAGATGCTGTTAGAACTTGTTGGGTTATTCCACTTTAGCTAGACTCGCACACATTTCCCGAGTATCCGCATTAGGCCTTTTTGTCCCTTGTGGTCCAACCGTTACCTTGTCCTGCATCATCTGTTGCAGAATATCTTCATCCCAGTCAAAATCACGCAGAGTTCTAGCAGCTGGCTTTGGAAACTCCCAGGCATGGTTCACCATCCACACACAGTGCTGCAGCAATTTTTTGGCAGGAGTTATATATCGATTGTTTTTCAAGACCCAGATACCACGCATTTCCCATCCCTCGCACGGACACCCTTCATGAAGTTGATCCTCTCGACCTGAAACGGAGCGGTTGGCGATTCGAGCAAACCACAGCTCATTGGTTATTTGGATCTCTGCGCCAAATTGACCAAGGGTGCCCATCTTCCACGACAAGTAGCACATTTGTTAAAATCCATAGAAGATTCTCCTCAGTTACCGAGCCATTTTGATAGAAGCCACCAATGGCGGCGCTCGTCGACGCGTTATTAAGGCGGACATTTCTATAGACAGCACAATCTCATGGCATCTTGTCCCATCGCTATAAGACCGCGGCTGTCATCTCTGTCCTTGCAGTGACGCACAATGGAGCTCGAGCGAGCGGCTTCTGAATAAGACCCCGACTGGGATGGCGATCAACTCTGTAATCGTGGGTGCTTTGCTGCTCGAGGCGGTATTTGTGGCGCTGGGACGGCAGGTTCACCAGCCGCGGGTTCAGTACTTGGGGCAGTAAGGGCCATCCGATTTACTGCAGCTTGACTTTTTGGACGAAGCTGCAGTCCCACCGGCATGGCGTTGCAGCCGTTGCTTGGTGATGCTCTGAGCGTCCACTAGAGGAACTACCAAAAGAGTGAGGAAAGTGGCCAGCAGGTTGAAGCTGTCCACCATCTTTGATATTGATCACAGCTAGATGGACATTTGTTTAGAGGTAGGTGGCCTTGGTACTGAGTAGTTAGAGGTATATATAGGGAGAGTAGTTGTTAAAGAAGAGAAAAAGGATTACAGGTTTTATTGGATTCTACTGCCTTTATAGAGTAGCCATCTGGGCAGTTGTTAATTAACTACTTACATTCACTGGCAAAGTATTGACTATCTGGTTCTTTTGTTCACTGCAAATATTGAATGAATACCTAGACTGGGCCTACCCCGTAATACCTGAGCGGTCGTAAGTAAAGATATGATAGCGTCGACTAGTTAGAGGCCTGTCGAAGTGATATCCTCATGCCTTTCTTTCTTCGACATAACATAGTTAATTATAGTCAGCATATGTGTTGGTCACTGCTTTATCAGCCGTTTCAATTAACTTCCGAAGCGTTTGCGAGACTCGCCTGGCTGTCCATATAGTTGGATATCGAGCGGTTATAGTTAACTCGAGATGCATCCTCGCTGTCAGGTTCATGCAAGCTGCACCCAGTCCGCTGGTTCCCTTGCCGCTGTCGACTCGCTATCCCCCTGTACTTCGTAACTCTGCTCTGGCTCTTTCTCAGGGGCTCCGAGGCATCTTCCCCCCCAGCCACAACAACGGCCGCTGTAGTTGGTTATAGAGATGCTTAACTGTCGGCTGTGCCACCGCGAGAGTTCGAGATGGAGCAGCAAGGGACGAAAGACGAGGTCAAGGGACGAGGCACTGCCACAGCCAGTGTTGGCAGTGGAAGCAAACACGAGGGACAAGCGGGTTGGCGTTCGTGATAAAAGGCGCCTCGAGGCTGGAGGATCTTGGGACGATCTTGGGTTGCCGCTCACGTATTTAGTCGATCAGTAGCTATTTAACTAGGCGGATCTCCAGCCAGCATCTCACGACCAGCTATATTGTCACATAATTTCACCTGCTGCTCAGCTATTCACCCCGTTGAGCCTCGTTGCTAGCTATAGACTGCTAGTCATACATATATTTCGGACCAGTTCTCGCCTCTGCTTCCGTCATGGCTGGATATCCCCCGCCAGGCCGTATGTTGCGCCCAACCAACCAACCCCCCCTAACAACTAGTGGTTATATGTACCATTACTGGTGAAGCCGATACTGACTGCGATACTGTCTAGAGTACCCCTATCCACCTCAGGGTGGTGCGCCGCCTCAGGGCTATCCTCCACAGGGCTATCCTGCCCACGGCCAACCGCCACCACAAGGACAGTATCCCCCGCAAGGCCAGCACCCTCCTCCAGGAGGCGCGCAGGCCCAATACTACGCACCGCAGGGACAGCATCCTCCTCCTCCTCATCAAGGCCAGTATCCTCCCCAGGGACAGTATGGCGCTCCTCCACCCGGTGGTGCCCCGCCTTACGGGTATCCGCCCCAGGGACAGTATCCTCCTGCGCAAGGATACCCGCCTCAGGGCTATCCTCCACAAGGCTATCCTCCCCAGGGATACCCTCCACAGGGCTATCCCCAACAGCCCGGATACGGTGCACCACCTAGTGGACCACCAGCACTACCCTCTCCAGGCTACACGCCAGGCCAGATGGCACAGGGAGACGCCAGTAGAGAAGCCGATACCCTGCGCAAGGCCATGAAGGGCTTTGGAACCGACGAGCTCACTCTGATAGAAGTCCTCGCAAAGCCAGATCCGCTCCAGATGGCTCTCATCTCACATACCTTCAACTCCCGCCACAAGCGCAACCTTGAGAAGGACATCGAAAAGGAGTGCGGAGGCAAGTTCAGAGATGTGATGATGGCTCTCGTCCGAGGACCTCTGATGCAAGACGTCCATGCCATCAACAAAGCCATCAAGGGCATGGGCACCAACGAGAAACTGCTCAACGATGTCCTTCTCTCCCGCACCAACGCAGACATCAACGCCATCAAGACAGCGTACAAATCCACCTTTGGCCGCACCCTCGAGTCAGACGTACGCGGAGATCTATCCATGCAGACAGAACAGTTCTTCAACCTGGTACTGGCCGCTACTAGGTGCGAAGAAAGCACGCCTCCTAACCAATACCAGCACGACCAAGATATCGCGCAGCTCTGGGGAGCCATGGGCGGCAACACAGGCGTACCCAAGACCACTGTCTGGCAGATCCTCACCCAGCGATCCAACAACCAGATCCGTGCTCTTTGCGATGACTTCCCCAAGAAGCACAATACCGGGCTCAGCGTGCAGATTACAAGCCATTTCTCGGGCCATATTCGTGACGCGCTGATGTTTATGATTGGCAAGGCAGTCAGGCCTGTCATGCATGATGTCATGGCGCTGGAAGATACCATGTCCGGCATGGGTACCAACGACTGCCTTCTGATCGAGAGACTGGTGCGTATTCACTGGAACAGACACCACATGGAGCAAGTCAAGCAGGAATATCAGACGAAGTACGGTAGGCCGTTGAGGACGCGGGTTGCCGGTGAGACAAGGGGAGATTACGAGAAGGCCCTCCTTACTATGCTCCAGTAGTTAGTTATTTAACTAGCTAACTCAGAAAATGGGCTGGATGTTTGACTTATGTTACTGACTATCCGCTGTTAATCATGTTTAATATGTTTGATTTTTCTCCCTGTCGTGAATTTGCTATGAATGTTATGGGAAGATAGTAGTCTTGTTAGAAAAAGGGTTGTTTCGCTCTAACGGGTGTATGTAATGGGTGACGGATGAGGTAGAAGAAATATTGTATAGCTAGTATTATGTAGAAACGAACTATAGTGATGCTACCAGCAATGTCATGATGGATACGGGAAGAGATCATAGAGATATCAACCCATAACTAGCAAATGGAAACAGATAAGACGGGACAAAGACAAGGGCACGCCCGAGTCAGTACCATCGAGACATAAGGTCATCACTTCATCAGCATAAACAAAAAGGCGAAAGGTCAAAAAAAGAAAAGAAGCCCTCGCTGAAGGCACAACGAAACCCGCCTCTGGCCGGAAAAGAACACAAAAAATAGACTCCCCTTCGCCTCCTCCTCTTTACTTGTCATGGTCTAGAAACTTCCCAACATGGTCTCTCACGCTGAAGCCGTTGAAGAGCCAATCATTCCCATGTCTGCCAACCTGCGTCATAGTGCTGCTTCGGCGCTTATGATTGGAACCGCTGCTCTTGCGAGAATGGCGCTTCTTCTTCTGACATTCATCCGTCGCTGAGTCGGGAGTGTTTAACTCCGGGCTCATTATTTGTGTGGGCGAAGTAACTTGTTGGCCAGCATGCGCAATATGATGATCTGTGCTCGTATCAATTGGAGCTGGAGCAGGAGACTTTGCTCGAGACTGGGAGCGAGATCGGGAATGAGAGAATGAGCTGAAGAAATGGCCTCGGGACGGAGAGGTGGGTGGTTCCAGGTGAGAGGTTGCTGTTGGCGGGGATGTTCTCCCACCCAAGCTGGCGCCTCTGCTGTGACGGTGGAAGAAGTGTGGCAAAGACGAAGAGTTAAGCGGAGCCTTTGATGAATCGCTGCTCCCCGAGCAGGTTGTGGCAGTAGAAAGGCTCGGGACGGAGGAAGCGGTCGACTCGGTTGTATGAGCCGCTGGGAATTGTGGGCGATCGGACATTATTGCGGTGACTTGCTCTTGTCCAGAGAGTAACTTATGTATCGAAGTAAATTGTTTTGATGTCCAGCGACTTGAGCCGTGCAAGTCAATTGCAGAACCCAGCCGATAAGTTGAATTTGATGTCTGGCGGATAAAAAAACCCGGGTTGGAGTCAAGTCAACCAGAAAGAGAGAACTCTTGCGTCTAGCAATGCAACGATAAAAGAGCGAAATGTAACAACGCCCTGCGTCAGAATAGATGTTTCAGATAACCAGCTAACTGAAGAGTCGGTAACTTGTCGGTGAATAAACAGTGAATAAACAGGAAACAATCGAGGGGGGCGATCCAGTTGTATTTATGCCCCCCCAGCTGAAGCGAGGATGCACCGGGACGAGACGAGCCCATCGATGACTCCCTGCGAATGGCCTGCTAGACGAACGCTTGAGACATCCACCAAACGGTCATTGGCCGTGACGTATGTAGCTGCTGTGAACAACTCCCAACCCCCATCGACCAGGGGTGATCACCGACTTGTGGAGAAGACGGCCACCTAACTAATAATAGCTGCAATGAATCTGGGCTTCCCTTTCTGTTCATGCCCACGGCTCCGGCACCCTTCACCATCACCGGAGAAGAGATACGGCAGCAACAAAACGCAAGTCGACAAGTCGGTTACTCTGTAAGGCTCTCAGGCCGCGGCCGGGCGTCTCTTGAGCCGCATGTTCAAGCATAATTAGTTGTCACCTGGCTCGGCGTGCGCAAGAATATGCTAGCAAACAAGCCGTTTACTCCACGCTGGCAAGGAATCGGCATGCAGGTTTGACTTCCTCTAACAACTGAGCGGTCTCGCGGCAACCGAGTCAGGCCAATATGCCACATCGTCAACACTTGCGCGTGACGTTTGGTCCGACAGCTTGGCTGGTTATCTCGAACGTCTCGAGAAGAAAGCGCTGAAAAGGAAACCTGGCATCTCCTCGGCACGCTCAGCTTCAGCCCTACCGGGTCCTTTGCGAGGTACAAGGTACGATGATCCATTGTTATGCTTCCCCGGGGAGAGCAATATGACGCAGCGTTTGAATCCTTCAAAGTATCGAGAGCGCAAGATGGCTTCTAACTCCTCGGAAGCGGCATCTTGTTCTTTCTTCGCTGTTTTCTAAGAGAATTATCAACTTCCGTATCGTCCGCTTCCGGATTCTTCTTCCTGCTAACTCACCTCGATTCCCGCAGTCCAAGCAGGGAGTAGGAAGCCGAGTTTAGTACCTGGTAATTACTAGGAAGCTGATGACTAAGACAGAACTAATGCGGGAGTAATTCATCAGTGAATGTTTTATTTCGAGCAATCGGCTGCGGCCCCTGTTAGAGGCGAATTATCCATTGCTTCGTGCTTAATCTCGCAGGGCCTCTCATAGCCATTGTCATACTCCTTTCCCATCCTGAGAACTGAGCGCATTGATTCTTGTAGCAACGATCCAGTAAGACATATTTTTTTCGTATTTTTGTAGTTAGTTAAGTAACTAACTAGTTATAAAAGAAAAACAAAAGAGATAAAATAAAAACGAGAAAAACATTCAAAAAGAGCATGTCCTCTCTCTCCCCTTCTCTCCACCCGTGATGTTACCCTCTACCCTCCACTCGGCCTGTATTGCCCCATTCCCTGGACTGGAAGTTGGGCGTAAGACGCTAGGCCGAAGCAGTCTTTATAGTAGGTGTTAACGCTTAGCGCTACCCGGCCGTTTATAAACCTTCGTGTCGGGGGCACAGGTCAATGGCAAGACAAAGCCATTCCATACCATGGTAGGTTCCGCTGGAGGCTCTGGAGCCTTGGGCTGCTTGGGACGTGGGTAAGGGTCGTACTGAACCGATGATTTGCAGGTTGCGGAACCGCAGTCGTGCCACTTCCAGGCGTATTTCGATCTATCCGCGCGCTCGCGCTGGGCGAATTTACACATCTAAGAAAACAAAGAGGATTAGAAGTGTGTATCTATATAAAGTATAGTAATAAGGATGTTTACCTTGGCAACAGTTCGAGTCCAAAGTCCAAGTGGAGTATTTGATACTGTGTGTTTCTGTATTTCTGTGAGTTGGATTTATATCAAGATGGAGATTTTATCTAAGCTATATATACCCATAAGCGCCAGCGATTTACTATACCGAGCTAGCTACGTCTACACCCGGGGGCTGTAAACGGAGCTTTGGTGGCATATGCAGCCATAACACCACAAGAATATCTATTGGTATGGGAGCCTTACCAGTTTCGAGAATGCCGCAAGGCTGGCGCTTGCTAGAGTCGATTCGTGGTATTGGTTGCAGTTCAGTCATCTGAATGTAGAAGTATCTATGTATAGAGAGGAGGCATGACAAATATCGAGCAAGGTGTCGCAAGGCTAGCGCTTGGGTTTGGGGTCAAAGTCGCGTATTAGCTTCCACGACATCGCCCATAAGGACAGATCCTCTAGGAGAGTCTTATCTCTAGGCCGCAGTCGAGGGAACAGACAGTCAACCGCAAGCAGAGGTTACCCAGAGTGACTGAATATTGGCGCTTCTGATTCAGACCTTGGTGAATTCCATCCATGATAGAGGGATAGACGGACGGATTAGGATATCCTGAAACTGGAAAAGGGGCACAACTTTCAGGGCTGAGGGTATGGTCGAAACAGTCGACTTCAATGCATGTGGAAAGAAAATCAATGCATGCAAGTGTGTGTGTGTGTGTGTGTGTGTGCGTGTGATAAATTCCTCCTACGCCGTATGGATCCAACTCATTGGGCAAAAGAAGCTATCTCCCCCGCCAGCTGAGCAAATGCCCCTGCGGAATACAGCAGGGTGATATTGCAAAACGTCCTCGAACCATTCCAGTGCGACTTGATTGGCCAAAACACTTGCACCAATGGGACAATGCTCTCCTGCGCCGTCAATGGTGCTGAAGTGATGGTATGTAGCAAGCTTGCTACCGATCTTATCAGTTAGTGCCTTCCCCTGGCTAGGGAAGAATTGGTCATCCTGTGCATCTGCCACAAAAATGGGTATTATCAGGCTCTGCGTAAAGCCGTGTAGTCATAGTGTACGCTTGAGCTCCTGAGAGCTATTCGAAGGGAAATTTAGTGTTGAACAACTAGTTATAGGCCTGCTAAATACCCTAGCGATTAGACAACGACGTCAAGGGGTCCGCCAGGGCCTTTTCTAGTATAGAATTGAGGAGTTTTGCGTTAGTTACCGAATTTAAAGACTGCCTTGAGCTTGGGGGAAAGGGCTCTAGCACTTATATATAATAATGTTAAATCCTCACTAGAGCGCACTAGAGAGATAGTCGTGGCTGGGCAACAGAGACATGGTTTTCGCTGTGGATCGAGGTGCTCTGTGATCCCTGTCGCATCCTCGTATTCAGGTCCTTAGGTCATTCTGAACGTTGTCCAAGAACAACGCTCCGTGGAGCCGCACAGCAACCGGGCATATTCGGAGTCGCGAACCAGCGTCAACTGCCGGCACTCCGTGTCCATGAGTTCGTTCTCTTCATTATCGTCGAAAGATGTTGTTGAAGTCGTCGTCGTCGTCGAGAATCGATGTCTATACTGATGACTAAACCCATTTACTTCATACAGCGACTGCACTTCTCAACCAGCACTGGATATCAGCATACAGAAAACAATTTCAAGGCCTGTATTAGGTATATCTGGTATCTGCAATGTGTGTTGAACGCATCGCGATACGGCTATACTACTTAACTACCGACATGGGGATATCACATTGCACAAATTGGCCCAACTTCTCTATCCGCCCAGGACGCTGTTGATCCTGTTCATCCACAGTGAGCACAGCCGCTCTTGCATCCCTTTTTGCAGTGCTCTAGACGCCTGGCACTGGTTGGCGTGACACAGTCGTACAGACCCTGGAGGTCAGGAACA
Source organism: Nannizzia gypsea CBS 118893 (assembly GCF_000150975.2). Lineage (NCBI taxonomy): Eukaryota > Fungi > Ascomycota > Eurotiomycetes > Onygenales > Arthrodermataceae > Nannizzia > Nannizzia gypsea. The sequence goes on along the minus strand of NW_003345200.1, from coordinate 1,096,594 downwards.
TTTCCCCATCCTATTGCTCGAGTTAGGGCAATACAAGAACAATCACAAAGGAGGAGGATTCGTTACCGAGGCCATCAGCAAGATACCACCCACAATAGTTGTAACCAACGTTGCAGACTTGAGCAGGGACTAGGCTGTTGCCGTTGCTGGGAGTTGCTTCTTCATTAAGCGCTGCGCCGTTTGCAAGGCTAACGAGAGCGATGGTAATCAGGGAGGCGAAATGCATGATGGCAGACTCGAGAGGGTAGAGTTCAGTGCTTTCACAAGCTTGGAGTGTGATTGTTCGAAATTGGTCAATAGTAGGTAACTAGGAGCTGTCGAGGTCGTTGTGGTTGATGGAAATAACCCTTTTGACAGGAATATGAGCCCCTTTTTATACCCGTAGAAGCCATATCATAGAGGACGGGAAAACTGACCCTTCCGGGCTATGAGCGGGTGTATAACTCTAAGCTCTATAGACTGTGACCTGTGATTCTCGTTGTGATCAGAATCCAAATACGAGTTTCTGTCATCTAGCCATCCATAGCAATGCTATGTATCCTGTCTAGAACAAGGCATCTCGTTTCATAGATACTGGGGGTATAATTCCATGAAAGGGGACTGATACTTCCGCTCATCGCTATATGAGGCGAAATTCAGACGGATACTCAGGTATAGAGACATTTGGCTGATATAAAGGATATCTGCATATGAAAGTTCAAGGTTGGTATCAAGAAAACATGAGTATAAAACGAGCAACTAGGTCTATTCGGAAATATATATATTGTGGCTTCGGAGGATTTATCTAGAACTGTAGCTTCACGGGTATATAGATCACAGTTTATGGGCACTCCCAGTCGCCGTTTAATATATTGTCCGCCTCCAATCTCGAAGAACGAAAGCCGATAGGCGAAGCGGCAAGCGCCCTATTGGACTTTGCTAGATGTAGGTGACATTTATGTAGCATGGCTGGTCCGAATATCAACTTTTTACGGGTATTGGAGCTGACAGGCTTCAAGTGTACACTTTTCTGTTTGCTTGGAGCTGATTCAGGGGCAGCCTGACCGGATAACCCGGAATAAACATAGGAGGTTATGATAGTTGACCTCCCCAGGCTCGGGTTATTATCCCTGTTGAGAGCAATCCGTTAGATGCAGGCCAGGATGTGACTGCAGGGGCGTGTTTGGAGATACCCATCACGCGAGTGGTGTCGTAGGTAGAAATGAACGAGTCAGTGGTGGCACAAAGCACTTCCCACCAGATCAGAATTTCAGAGGGAATATCCCAGTTCTTCATGGTAAATAATCAACTGTAAAATAATGATAGAGAATATAAAATTTAGAAACATAAAAAATGCAAAAAGAAATACGCTCCCTAGCGGGGAATCGAACCCCGGGCACGAGTGTGAGAGACTCGGATGTTACCTCTACACCACTAAGGATTGTTGATGGGTAATCTGCGGCTTTGGTTACTTAAGACCCCTAAAGGCATCATGTGACCATCTTGGAGCCAAGAACTTCGCGATATCAAAGTCAGTTTGATATACAATAACAGGTTAATAATATAGATCATGGAGTTATCCAGCTAGCCGGAGCTATTGTTTAACATGCTAGGTCTGCATAGCGCGGATAGATATGCTCGCCAACTACCTGGTCCATAGACACCGAGGGGTCGTTGGTAGCCAATGTTACATTCCTGGAGAAACTGACATCGAGAAGTACCGCTACATCTCTGGCCGTTGGTTTGGACTCAGACAAGATACGAAACATTGGCGGCATGGCGGGCTATGACGTTCAGCGTATAGAAAGCTGGATACGACACATGCCAAGTTGTGCCCTGCACTGCGGATATGGACTCTGGTGTCAGCTGGAGAAATGTGGTGCACTTTGGCCTTGGTTTACTTGGCTCTCCACCATCCATGGACCTGAGCGTTAACTGCTCAAGGACTGACTCAAGCTACCAAGAAGCATATGATAATTCGTATTGTCTTCTTAGTTGCAGGTATCCGATTGAGACATGGCCGTGAAGACGGTATGATAATCATGCCCAGAAAACGTCGAGGTGCTGCACTTCGATTGATACCCAACTGTTATTCTGCGACCTGCAGGAATGGAATGCTTTAAAGCAACTTCTGGGGTGCCTGACAAAGGCGTTGGCCAAAATGTCATCTCGAAAAAGGAAAAGTATCCGGCCAAAAACCTCATTTTTCTCTAGGGAGATTCTCCCCCATACCATAGTAGCAACTACCTACCTTATAAACTTGCTCGAACCAGTTTATCAGATTTGGTAGGTACCGCAAGAAGCGCTATGGAGGGCGTCTTTTGCGAAATGGAGAGAGCTCAAAGGAGGCTAAAGCTTGAAAATGCATCCCTAAGAAAGAACTACTGGATGCTCAGTTGCTACTCCCGCAACAGAAGCTGGAACCTCGATGGTGACCGTACATCACAATAGCAAAGCCTGATTCTGACAAGAAGCTGTTGGTTATGTTGATATCTCACTTCTTCAATGTGTGGTCTCTCTATCATTTAACTCATACCATTACATTGCTGTTTGAATCTGTACTTCAATCCTTACTTTTCGGCTCAACCTTTGCTTCCGCTCCGTTTATGCATGGATAAAAAACATCTGCTGGCTCTTGTCATAACGAGCTTTTCCTGTTGGCTATTCATTGTGATACTGATCTACGCTACCTGGAAGGCTGCAGACTGGTTTGGTCAAGAACCGGCGGACATCGAAACGGCTCAAGTGGAATCTACCCGCCCGCTCCCTATCTCCAGAACCAAACACGTTCGTTTCGCAGCCACCGTCGAATTCATCTAGGCCAGACTGAAGCTGTACCGCGCGTTCGTTACTTTTGATCTTGAAATTGGTGGTATCGCTGTGGTCGATGTTGCGTTACAGTCGATAATCCATGGCTCCCGTATATAACGGCTTTCTTCAACATCGGGAAGTTATTCAACCACCTCACCACCCTAAAGGACCAGGTAGAGCCGTTCCCGTGAACGAACGCATCGATTTGAGAACCTTTCTCCTACTTTTTATCGGAACGGTATCCATTTTTATACTCGGCGTTTTTTACTGGAAGCTAGGAACATTTCTACGCTCGTTCACACGCTCAAGGGTGACTGGAGGAGGGCGGAGTGCAGCTTCTCATCACGTTAGAGCCTGGTATGGATGGATTCCTACCATGGAATACAGCTATCATAAGGAACGATGGAAGGAGGAGTTTCGTTGGGTAAAGAAGTTTATGTTTTGGAGATCTTCTCATGCGGATTATAGTTGGATATGGTGGGATCCGGATGGGGAGAAATCAACGCAACGAGCTGAGGATGAGGGTCGGTTACGGCGTATCCCTCTGCGATTGATGAGATACGCCATAACCGGGCTGAGAACCAGCTCCCCGCCACCAATCAACCCTGAGATTGGTAGTCCGCGATTGAACCGCATATCTACCCATCAAATACACCGCAAACCTAGAGCTATGAAGTTTGAAGATCTCAATATTCCACGGTGTGGCGATGTGCGGCTTTCACCCTCATTGAGGAAACGATCCAAGTCCTTTGATAATAGTGAGCATGGAGTGGGAAATGCAGCACGGTCTCGTCATACAGCTCGCAAAACGCATTCAGAAGGCTATCATGATGGCTCACCCCGTATACGATTTCACTGTCCAATCACTCAGCCGCTACATACCGCAAGAAGATATAACCAAAGTAGCATCTTAAGTTTGGGGAATTCGATGGATGAGATGCCGGCTGAAAAAACACTTTCTTGGAAATATAGAGCGTGGGGAGCAAGGATGCAGTGTCAAACCTTTGGTGACACCCCAGGAACCCTTAAGGGCTATGCTGGCCGGCCAGGCACCGCAATGTCGTTTGCCATCAAAAGCATGATGTCATCAGGGTCTGGTAGCACTTCAGATATATACCAATCTCATCATAGTGATACTGGAACTCAGCCAGCTCCTCGATTGCCAAACCACCCCTCACGGGAAAGGAGACAGACACCCAGACCGCGATTCAGACCTGGGGAAGGCACCCTTCGAATCCGAAAATGTCGCGGAATACGCCGCCGGCCTCCTCTCAAGAACTGCCTAAGCCGCCCTGAAGTGCGTCTAGTTGATGACTTGGATAGAAAGCTAGAGTGGTTATCAAGTGAAATGGATCCAGGCCGAAAGTCGTTTGCGTTTCTCCTCCTTCACAATCATTGGCTCAACAGGGCTACTTGGGTTGTAATGGATCCCTCATCGAGACTTCCTGTGCAGAAGAAAAGAATACGGGGTGACCCAAGGGTAAATAAAATGGCATTTGGCAGCAAAAGCAATGCTGCTATACCAGACAATACACCAGTACCAAGAGCCAGAGCAGTTACGCCACGAATAGACTCCTGGAGAGTAGCAGTTAATCGCGCAAGGGCGTCCTCTGGAGCTACAGAGATTCCAAGGGCTGAGTTGTTTGAAGGCTCAGCCGAAGACGCTGCTGATAACAATGTTGACCCGGCAAGCTGGATTCTCAGAAAACCTCCACAGGGGCATGGAATGTCAAAAAAGCAGAAACAAGCCTATTTTGAAGGTCCCGGCGGCTGGTCTGAGAAGCTAGAATACTGGGAGAATGTCCCCCGGTTGTATAGAGCTCGTAGGGTAGTTCTTCAGGGGAAAGCCAACCGTCGATGTGTTGTTAGAACTGGAAAGGGTTTATATCACGGTGCTGGGCGAGTTGCTCGTGAAGCAAGGAAACTTAGTGCCCAGCAATACCACAGGATCAGACAGTTCGAGAGGTCTGAAAAGTCAGGCCGGGGAGTTATAGCCTTACATCATTCTTTAAGAAGCACTCTTTCGAGGTCTGCGGTCAATCTGCAGATAGCCGACGGCCCAACGCTGCAGCCCCAGAGTACTACTGATCCGGTGTCGATGCATGAGCGAGACGAAGGTTGAACCAAACCAGAGCATTCATGGACATCATCATTACCGTTGGGAACTAGTTTAATCGGTTAATCTTTCGTTCTTGCATACAGAGAAAAGGAGTTGCTGGCTTTTTATATCCTTGAAAACGGGACAAGTCCTTCTGTATTCAACATGTCCGTAGGATTATACAGTCACCAATAATCAAAAACAATCCAGTAATAGTACACACGTATATTCAGTGTATGTCTAACCGCATAAGGACAACCAAAAGGGAAAAAACTCCGTACATGCCCACATATTGGAGGAAGGTATTTATACATAGCGCAGAACAAGCATGCGCGTCGAATAGAGATGATATATCGATTGAAAAAAGAACAGAGTCGCAGCTTTAGAAACCAGGAGGATTGATTCTCTGGCTAACACGAGTCCATTTGGGCAGTTCTAGAAGGAGAACCCATCAGTTAGTATATGTTCATCCCACACAGCACGGCAAAATAGCCACCCCAAGGGACCTTAAACCGCTTAACCAGTTACGGGTGAAAACATACTATGTATTCCCTTGCGGTACTTCTTCTCCTTCCGGTCGAAAATCGTATACTTGTCTCGCGGCAGCATTTCCTCTTCCCTGGGCATCTCGCGGTACCATCGCTCAACAGGCTTCGCAGCTCCTAGCCCATTTCTTTCCAGCGCAGCGTAAACCGTATCAACGACGCTATCGACTGCTCTTAAACGCTTCCGTTGTCTAGCTTTCTGCGGGCTGGACAGGCGCCAGGGAATTTTCCTGTTGGAAGAACCGAGTTAGATATTACCCGTCTTATGGCCGTTGGAAGTGCATAATCATGCTAACACGGAGAGATTGGGCGTACCATAATAGGCCACTAAGCAGAGGAGAAGTTGGTTTGAACATATTGAACGGAATTGACGCGAATCGGGCGTTGAAAGGCGGTCGTTCAATGTCCTTCTTGCGAGTTTTCACGATTAAAGATTCGAAGCTGCGACTTTTTTCGTCTGGGGAGATGGTTGGTCCGTGCACGCAACATCTTCAACTTTGACAAGTCGAACAACTTCTAACGTCTCGGATGCGAAGTTCACCCCACTGGATTCTTGTTATATTGTATCATACTGTTTCTTTCCTATGTCTTGTCTATATAGAGCATTGCCAATTGGATCTATGTCGCTCCTTAGAATTCCATGAATTAATATACTGGACTCATTCCCGGCTTGTCTCGTCGAGTTGACCTCCTACCAATATCCCAATGCAGCTTCAAGATGGGACGCTGGAGCAGCCGTCCTCCGTTTGGAGGTTTCTATCATCTGCAACTACGCTAAGCATTGCGGCGCTATGCCGTGGGTTTCTATACTCGCTTAATACTACGGAAGTCAATGGCCTAGAGAGATTCCTGAAGCTACTCGAGTCGCGGCAAGATGACAGCTCCAGGGCCCGCGGATTGATAACTGGTTAGTTACTCTATGTGCTTGCCCCGGAGAAGAGATTTCGCATATTTGCTAACCTATGAGGCTCGTTTCTGCAGTTTCAAATCACATTAGTGTGTATGTAACCTGATGTCGTCCCTTTCTCGCATGCGCATCCATGAACACTGGGCTGAATCTCTTCGGACGGGTGCTATAGTATGGACGATCCATTGATGTGGGGAGTGATACCATTGCGCAGCCATTGGGAGTTCCAGCCATGCAACCGGAGATGGGCTCTTGGTAGCCATGATATTTGTTTTAAAAATAGGTATTTTCTAGAAGCTACCGAGGCTATATGGCAGTTAGGTTAACTCACGTATGCAGATTTATGTCGGCGTTCTTTACATATGGGCAGGTTCTCCCAGCACATAGACTTTTTCATTCTCCCCGAGGTGGCCTCTTTCAACCTACTGTCACCCAAGCTATCCGATTATTATCTAAAGGCCCTTTCCCTGTGGATCCTCACAGTGCTTCTATGGGCAAACAACGATGGAGCATAAGCAATACCTGTGTTGACCCTTTTTCAGAGGTACCTACTGCGTTTACTACGAATGGAGAGGATGCTTATCTAGCACCATCTGCATACGCATGCAACTCCTATTCTTGGATACACATCTTCCCAGAAGGGATGATACATCAGTCTGCACATAAAACTATGCGCTACTTCAAATGGGGCATATCACGTTTGATATTAGAGCCAGCCGAATGCCCGGATATTGTCCCTATGTGGATTGAAGGCACAGACGGCGTTATGCATGAAGACCGTGGATTTCCCCGTTTTATACCTCGCATAAACAAGAATGTCAGTGTTACGTTTGGCGAAAAGGTAGACACGGAGGCTATATTTGGAGAGCTGAGAAGCAAGTGGCAGAAGCTCAAGCGGGAGTCGGAGCAAGGCAGCACTGAGCCTCTCGCGGTGGGAATCTTGAATGAGAAACTTATGTACGGAGATGAGGCTACCGAACTACGACTAGAGTGTACAAGAAAGGTCCGCGACCTTGTTCTTGAAGTCCGGCGTTCAAGAGGCTTCCCGGATGAGGATCCAAAGGCTAGCATGGCGGAAACATGGCTAAGAGAGGGACCCAAGAGAGAAGGGAGGATGGATGACGGCTCTCTGGTTAGAGACATCTAAATTTCTTCCCGCATTCTGTTAATATCATCTGCACTGTATATTTATATTACTTTGGCTTGGGCCAACGGTTTGAGGCTGAAGTCGCCAAGTCCTTTTCAGCCGCCACTTAAAAATAGATGTTATACGAGAAGAGTCAAGATAACGATTTAAGCAGCACCATGAAGGAGTATAAAGTACAGCTTCAGCCTGTTCTGGTCTGGTTTGGCCAAATCATAACTTCTCTCACTCATTCTCTATGCCCAAGAAACACAAATCCCCATCCATAAAACCCACGCCTGCCGCTCACCCTTCTCTCCAGTCGACGAGGTCTTCCAGCCATGGTCACACAACAACAGGTCAATCATCGGTCAATGACATCCTCCAGCAGATGCGAAATGCGTCCGCCAACGCCGCGGGCTCACGACAAACGAGACTAGCGCCTAGGACAGTTCATCCATCTCTCAGAAATATCCTAGAACTCCCTGAGACGCCTCCTCCCCGGCCTCGACCAGCCACATCCCGCCAGGCAGTTGGACAGCGAAGAGTCCGCCGAACGCCAGGCCCACCTCCTCCTCTCAGCTGGATAACTCCGAATACGGGAACAAATGCTGGCCTAGATTCCCCCAGCGGGGGATCTTTGGGAAACCGTGGCGTCAAGTTTGGCCGTCGACTCGATCGTCTCCCCGGCACAAGGATTCCACCCAAGGACAGCCTACTGCACACCACACTCCGGTTTATGGCCAGAAGTTGGGATTGGCATCTTTTATATGATGGAGCTTTTCTGTCAACTTTACCAGTATCTATCAGACAACTTTTGTTGACGTATATAGCCGTCTATACGGATCATTTGTCCATGGAGGTCAGTATGAAAGGCTTGGAACCTCTATTCCTAGCCCAGGAATCCGGCCCGGAAGACATCGCAGAAGTGACGCGGCTAGACCTTGGGTTTTCTATTGGATACTGGCTCAATTTAAAACAACTCTCGAAGATTGTCAAGGGCAATATACCAAAGGATAAAGAGTGCATCCCTGTTCCTACATCGTGGGAGGAAGAGGCCGATGGAGAGACACAAAATCTTACTCCCCAGAGTCCAAGTCAGCCCGAATTGCCTGGCTTTAGCAACATCAGATTTCTCTCTTTAGCATCACCAACTCTGGAAGCTGCAAGCTGGGTTTCTCTTCTGAAACTACTCTCTCATATCCCATCGTTAACCCATCTCTCTCTTGCTTACTGGCCTACTCCAACCTTGAAGCCCAATGCTCTCACAGCCAGCGTGAGCCATCCAAAGCACCGTTCACTCTCTTTTCAGTATGGAGCCTCAGATACATATACCTCCTATGAGAATAATTGGACCGAGGCATCCATTGTTCTAGCAAAGCTGTCAAGAACAACGTATGGCCTTAAATGGCTTGATCTTGAGGGCTGTACTGAGTGGATCCCCGCGTTGTGCTGGAATGGAATTGATATCTATGGCCAGTCCCACAGTGCGTCAGGTCCAGAATGGAACGGTTCTTGGAGAGGAATAGAATGGATAGGACTTGGCCCTGGCTGGGTCCCTGAGGCTCCCGCCCTACATAATATATCCGTTACGGAAGATGATGAAGACATTGTGGCAAAGCAACAAGACAGATTCCGCAAAGAACAGGAATCCTTTAAAACCACGCTCGAGAGGGTCAAGGATGTTGGGAAGAGCATTCAAACTGCAAGAATAGAAGGGCGTGGGAAATGGATACATTATTCTGATGGATCAGAGAGACGAGGCTGAAGATTAAAATGTAAAAAATTCCAGCCGCTTGCATCCATACACAGGGATAAGCACATTGTTAATAACGATATCTAAGCTCTGCTATTCAACACTGGGTATTATCATATGAATGGAGCGGTTCACTATGTATTTTATTTTGACTTAAACGATTTCAATGGGTCAACTTTTCGTCCGGCACCGCCCTTCTTCGCAATTCTCCCTCGGGCCCTGTTCTTTTGTCTGGCCTGTCGAATCCTGTTCTCCTTCTTTTTGTGTAGCCCGACGAAACCAATGTCTTCACTCGTTAATGAACTCTTCCCCTTGGTCGGCATTAGATATTCTGGTACACTCTTCAATTGGCTCTGTACTCTTACAGACCCAAGCTCTTGATCGTGGCGTAACTCGCGTAGCTCTTGGGGATTCTCCTCGAAATGTCTCTTGAGCTTCTCACTCTTGACAAGCTCCTGCCTGATCTCTTTTGCTCGGGCTTCTTGGATGGCTATTCGGGTTACTGCTCGCAGGGCATCTGTCATTCGGTATCTAAACACCTCGATTTGCTTCTTGTCAAAATGGTAGGGCTTCACTTCTCGGCCCATTTTAGCTTGGCGCTTTTCTATTTTAGCAAGGACAGATTCATCGTTCTTCGCAGGTGGGAAAATCGTTGGTTTGTGTTTCCCATATAATTCAGATGGCACAACAAATGAAAGGGCCATGCCAGTTTTTCCAGCGCGCCCAGTTCGACCGATTCGGTGGGTATATGATTTAGCGGTCGTTGGAAGGTCAAAATTGAGAACGCATGCAACATCCTGGAAATCTATTCCTCGAGAAATACCATAATCTTTCTCCTTTCCTGACTTTTTTCGTTTCTTGTTTTTGTTTGATGGTGCTGGCTTCTCTTCCACTTCCTCGGGGTCACTAAGGTCCTTGCTTTCTTCCGCAACAGCATCAGTAACAGTCGCATCCTCGCTACCGACCGGTTCCTTTTTGGATTCAACTTTTCCTATGACCTCTTGGTCATCAGCGGCAATAATAATGTCGTAAACACCCTTATTGAATTCCTGGACAGCATGTATCCTAGAATTGGCTGGCAATTCTGAGTTGAGAATACAGCTCTTGATGCCAAATTGTTCCAGGAATAATTTGAGACGGTAACAGCGATCCACATCGCCGACGAATATAATGCACTTGCCTTTCACTAGCTGTAGTTTAAATATCACGTACGTAAGTAGGAATTTTTCGTCCTCCGCGCACCTAGTAAATCGTTTGTTAGTTAATTCAAAATATAGTATAACAAAAAATAGGAACATACTTGACTGCAAACTGGCTTATGCCGGCACCTTCGTCCTCTGCCTCTTCAAGCTTCAAGATAGCCGGACTTCTACAGAAAAGGCCTTTCAGAGTGTCGACTTCAGATGTGAGTGTAGCGCTCATCAAGAAAGTCTGAACACCGCGCGGAATTGCCTTGGCCAGGCTCTGCATGTCCTGTTCATATCCGTATGAGAGAACCAAATCGGCTTCATCAATAACCACTTGTGAAATATCGTCCAAAACCAGCGCGGAGTTGTTAACATTGACAACCGCTCGTGCAGGCGTAGAAATAACAATATCCGGTAGGTCTGCAAGTAGGGCACGCTGGACAGCATCGGAGACCTTCTGTGTGAGATTCCCAGACCGTATACCCTTGGAACAGAATTCTGAAAACGCAGTTACAGTCTTGTGCACTTGCTGGGCTAGCTCTCTCGTTGGCACTAGGATCAAAGTTGATATAGATTTGTGCGCGGGGTGGGCCTAGTGATTGGAATTAGCATAAAATATATACCAAGGTCTCCCAATACACGTACTGCTTTCTTCTGCAATATTTTTTGTAAGATCGGAATCAGATACGCCGCTGTTTTTCCTGATCCAGTTTTGGCTCTTGCTACAATCGATAAACAATTAGTTGGCTGCATAGTCTACGAATATATGCTGCAACAGCGCCATACCAAGTATATCCTTCCCATTGAGCGCCAGAGGAATAGCTTCGGCCTGGACTAATGTCGGCTTCGAGAATTTCTGTGATGTCAAGGCCTGCAGTAGTCGGGGATCAAGTCCAAAGTCTTCAAAATTCCTAGCGGGTTTTTTGGTTTCCAGCTTTTCCGCCAACTTAGGGACATCGTTTTCGTCTAGTTTGCGCTTCATGGTTGAAAATTAGGTGTTAGATAGCAAGCAGGACAGTCTTGTATGTCTTCCTATCTAAACCACAAGCAAAAGCAACTTTGCGACTTTTTTTTATTTTCGAAATCAAAGACAAAAAAATTGCTTATATAAGCTTTTAAGCTTTTTCGGTGAATCATTATTCCAAACTTTCAGTTTCTCCGAAACTCAGTACCTATCGGACAATCACCACCTGAGTTATTTGTTGGAATATTTCATTAGCTAATTACGACTCGCACTCATTACTCAAGGATTCCTTGGGGCATTAGACCTTTTTGTCCCTTGTGGTCCAACACTATTCAACGGATGAATAATATGTCACCATAACATCCAAGGAACAAGGCTCATAAAGGATTCGTCACTGTCCTCATCAATCCCCTCTCTGCCTTCCACTTTCTCTCGCTCCTCTCTAGCCTCTATTTTAGCCTTTTCGGCAATTGCAATATTCCCCATTTTCTCCTCTACCTTTGCCAAAAACCAGAGAGATCGTGCAAGATGTGCTTGCATCTCAGGCACTCCTCTACTCATGTCGGTCACGCTGCGTAACATTTTTGCAGCCAGAGTATCCTCATCCTCAGCTTCTAGCATACGGGCAACGATAAATGTTGAGTCCGCCACTCGTGGCCCTTTGTCTCCGTAGAGGCCCTGTCGGATCCCTATCGTCCGTGATGCAAGTTGCTGAGCTTCCTGCTTCAAACCTTGAGCGTACTTGATTCTCGCCAGAAGCATAATGTCTCCACTATGTTTCGGGTACTTGGACTGAGCCACCTGCTCCTCCGTTAAATTTTGCAGTTTCCAGCAGTGATGCAAGGCTTTAAGGGAATCCTCTGGCTGGTCTCCTCGAAGATATGTCAATGCATATATAGCTTGGGTCCTACCCATAAGTAGCGGGTTATTCTCATTATGAATATCCTCTGCTTTCTGCAGGTACTGGAGAGCCTCATCAACATTTCCCTGTTCAGTATAGCTACAGGCAATGGAGTCATAAACATCCGCAACCTGGGGTGAGCGATTTCCGTGAAGCTGCTCTCTGATATTCAGTGCCTGGAGATATGCAGACAAAGCAGCCTTTGGCCTTGCCATGTCCAACGCAATATGGCCTAGGATTCTGTATGCTTGTGCATAGGTTGGCGTTGATGGCCTAATATCGAGCTCCAAGCCAAAATCAAGAAACTGAGTTCCGGTTATTGGTTGTTCCTTCTCCCACAGGTACCTTGTGAACCAGAGGAAGTCAGTAGTTTCCTTATATGAGATAAAAGGTTCTACTTACGTTCCAGCTCGAAAGACTAGCTCCGCGAATAATTCATGGTTGATTATCCGGAATGGATGCCCCTGTGTCAATCGGATAAGCCAACTGACGTGTGGGAGGATTGTGCTACAAGTCTCCCAGGAAGCCCAACCGTGGCCTTGTTGATGAGACCTTTGATTCCATGTATTAGGAAAACTGCGTGATAATATGTTTATAACATGATTAAAATAGCGTGAGCTTTCCTCTTCAGATAGTCTTGAAAAGACTGTAAACTGGATAAGACGATGGATCGATATAGCTTTCTGGGCCGACAAGCGGCTCACTAGGGCTGCCTTTGAGAGGTCACCCACAACACCTCCAAAACTACAAATTGTCAGCATTTGATCTCATATAAGGATCAGCACTTACTCAAAACTATCGTATAAAAATTCCAATTCTGGATCTGTTATTCCAGCTCTTCGATCTGAAATTATCGATTCAAGAATGAAGTCAGGGTCAAAAAAAGATAATAAATTTAGTAAAGTTTTGGATTCATTGGATAGTTCCTGGAAAGAAACCTCCCATACTGTGTTCAAAGTATGTTCATATTCAGCCGGTGCTGGGGTCCTTGCATATATTTTCTTTGCTGACTTTTGATAAATTGAAAACAGCTCTTCATAGGAATAGCCCCGGTCTTCCATAAACTCTCCTACTTGTGCCATGGCAAGAGGTAGACCTCCAAGAAGTCGAAGTAATCCTGTTGCAGCGGCCGATTCCGTTTCATTTTTAGGCTGCTGGCCTGTCAAAGAATAGAATACATCCACTTGTTTTTCAGCATCGAAACACGGAAGGTTTATTACTTCAGTGGCTCGTTTTGACGCAACCTTGTGTGATCGACAGGTAATAATAATAGAGCCCTGAACATTGCGGGGCCAGATTTGATCAAGCAGCTTGTTTTCCTCCACATTGTCAAATATAAGAAGAAAGCTTTTCCCAGATGTATTGAGCCAGTCGTGTACAATTTGAATAGACCGGTAATCGTCTTCATTACCCTCTGTTTGTGGTAATCCAACCTTTGCAGAAAATTGTGATAAGGCTTGTGTCATTTTTATTTTAGTTTCACCTGGTATCCAAACAACAACGTCATATAAGTCCGTAGCTGTGTTGGCATAATGCAACGCCAGTTGTGTTTTTCCAACACCACCAGTTCCGCATATTGCGATGATCTTTAAGGTCCCAGAATTTTTATTAGGATCAAGCCTTTCTTTCATAGTTTCCACTTCCGCAGATCTACCAAAAAATTTGACGTTCAGGCCGTAGGGTATCATGAAACATGGAAGATTCAGTTCGGTTGAGCGCTGTCGAGATAGATGCAAGTTTTCAATTGCCTTCACTGTATCAGCAGTATTTTTCCCTCTAGACAGACGAACCATATCAGCGGTTTCGTCAACCTTTCTCGAGTAAAATCGAATATTTGAAATATGCTTAGACACCTCTGAGCTAAATGTCATCCATGTCTCCCGGCTCTTGTCTGGGTTAGGGTTATTCCGAAAGTGTAATATGGAATCCGCACAGAACAATATTATCTCGGTATAGGTCGTGTGCAAGGCCTCCTCGAGTTCAGAAGTCAAGGGAAGTTCTTGCTCGTAACGACGGAATCTGGGCAATGCCCTTCCTAGCTCTTCAAACATGTCCAAGAGTTCCGAAGGCACAGGTTCAGCAAACTAGTTGCAGTTTTAGTATGTGGCTAATCATACAGGAAAAAACCTATATAAAGTACCTTTAATATCAGTCGAATCGAGCCCCATATCACAGCTGCGAGGCGGCTGTTCATCCCCGCGGCTAGGGTGATAATTGCGGCGAAGTCATTGAGACTAACAAGAATTGGCCTAAGTCTACTCAACAGGTCCATCCAGCTCTTGGAGGATGTGGCTTCCTTAGAAGGTTGGATTTGATTAAGCAGCTCCTCAGGATTACGAACGTCCCAAGGGTGTGGATTGATCTCATGCTCACGAACCCCGCGGTCCTTCAGCTTCTCGTAGTACTTATCGATGGCATCTTGCCATATTGCACTAACATACTGGTCTTTTGGAGCGCTGCTCTTCAGTGGTGAAGACATCATTTTTTGCTAGTCAGTTACTTTTTGATATGAAACAGTCATCATCGCCCTCTGAATCGCGGTAAATGGGGTTGGGAAAAACCGAGGCCTCCCAGGCTGGTGGGAGGCGGACGATGAATATCTATTATCCGAGCGACTATTCTCCCTGCCAAGAAGCGGGCCGTGCATAGTTATATTTAGAATACGTTCTGAGCGGATAGCTAACTAGGTCAAATCAGGTTAGACAACTCCGGTTCAGGGGAAGGTTGATCCAAAGTTGCCAACCTTAATTAGTTAGCGATCAAATGCACTTAAGCGCCCAGCGCATAACAAAAGTATCGTCCCATTCTACATCAGATGGCTACTGGGATTCTCAATATAAAAGGATGATTTTCCCGAATGTCGAATACTCATAAGTCTGTCTTACTCCAACCGTCCGAACAAGGCAGAGGCCGTTTTTGATTTCCTCCCCCGTCAACTGCAACTCCAACTTCTTCCTCCCTGTCTCTTGCCATCCATCTAGTTAGTTATCAGTTAAATATCCTCTCAACTAATTACTCGGGAATATTTTTAACGCCTTGCTACCGCTAGTTGCCGCTCACCAAGCAAATACCAAGGGCCAACAATACCATGAAGATCTCTATCGGGCATCGGAGAAAAGAACTTAGGGTGAAAATAAAATTGAAAGAGCCGAGCTTTGTCGAGTATACTCTTGATATGAGCTGGTATGATTGCTGGCTTTCTCAACAGCTTTTAAATCTCCCCCGTTGCATAAAGGATCTTAAAGTTATGGGAGACTCTCCCATTGAAAAACCTCATCTCTATCAGCTATACAACGCAATCGAGGATTTCCTCCAGACAGATGAAGGGCTTTCTATCGACGAGATTACACAACATCTACGAAAATCAGAGATTCTTGAATACCCGGAAGCTTTACTGCCGGCTCAGAAGTTCCTCGTATTTGCGATTCTTGGGTGGCGGTCAATGTTGTACCAGGCATCTTTCAACACATGCTCAACGAAAGAATTTGCTATTCACCGAGAATCTGATCAGCCGCAGTCAGGGTTAGTCTTTGATACTTATAAAGTGTCGGCACACTTGTCGGATCGATCACTGTGGATACTACTAAAGGCATTTGGAAACATTCTACCCGCCCGATCTGTTACTGCCCCACAGCTTGCAAGTGAGAGCAGCAAGATCGCTTCCTCCTGGTTACCTTTATATCCATCAGAAACTAATGCATACCTCTTGACTGTGTTGCTGGGTGTTCGCATTCGATGGGTAGAGATGTTGGCTCTGCATCTTGATTATGACAAATCGACCAAAACGCTCTCTCTTTTTAACTACCCATCCTTCTGTTTACATACACTTTCATCGGGAGGGGTTATATATTCATTTGAGAGCCTTGAAAAGTACGGTGTGGACCCTCGAGCAAATAAAGAAGAGATATCACATTTCCTCCGGGAAGTTCTTCTATCCTATCGCCTGATTTTTGGTCAGTCCGCAAAATCTAGGAAACTATTTCGCCAATTATCTCGATCACAGGGGGTAGCTAAAGGCCATGTTGACTCCGTGCTTCCGTTATTATGTACCCGTAAGCAGCTACCTTTCATGCAGGGCCTGGAATTTCCAGTCGACAAGGCTGTCTATTTTGCAGCACAGGACTTTCCCATCCTACATGAAAGGATTGAAATTATTGCAAAAGAGCTCAGGGATAAAAAGCCTACCTCAGTTGCTGATCTTATACGTGACCGCAGGGACACACTACAGTTCTTGACATTCTGGCTCGTTTTGATCATTGGTGGAATTGGTACCTTGCTGAGTTTGATTCAGGTCATACTGCAGGCAGTACAGCTAATAAAAAGTTAGCTATCTCACAGGCGATTCCATATATGTACAGCAATGTGTTGCGACACAGTTAGAATGATAACGATAGAATCTTGGCTAGTTAACTGGTTATTATTACTTATATAGATAATTTGACATCATAGTAACTTATCACACCCACCTTCGGGTTGTTTCAGGGGCTAGTTAAAATTCTATCGAAGTGTAGTCTCCGCAAGCAGAAACCGTTCGGGAGACAACCGCTAAGTCTATTTAGCTATATAAATCAGCCACCAGGACCGTAGCAAAAAACGAAATCGTGTTTCGTTGAATATTTGCAGATTCTGGCTTTCGAATTATCCCCTACGCACTAATCAGCCAGTTAATAAATAAGCTAAAAATGCTCGAAAAATTATCCCCAGATCTTCTTCTGCTTGTTTTCTCGCAGGTAACTAGTTAACCATACCATGAATTCCCAGCGACTCGTTCAGTTAAAGAATCAAGATTGACAGCATCTTCCCACAGCTCCCTGAAAAAGAAGACTTAATTTCCGTGTCCCGAGTATCCAAGCGACTTTACTCAGTCGCATCTCTAGAGATTCATCGCTCAATTGTTCTCACGGCGAGCGACTTGGCCCTTGACCGTGTTGCGCTCGAAGGCGTCCTTAGCGCTCACCGACGAACTAGGGCTCTTCGCAGAACCAAAAACATCCGCATTTCAGCACCATTATATGATCGCTTTAAGAAGTGATGCCTTCATTACAACGAACCTAGTGCTTGCAGCGATGCTGAAGATGGGTTTAATGACGATGAACTTGACGTATCTGAGCAGCAGGACAAGAAAACTTGGATCGAAGGTGGTGATAAAACGACTTCATCGGATGACTTTAGACGACTGAAGGACAGAGTAATGTCGGTTCTGATACGATGCAAAGAGGGGCAATTTGACAGCTTCACGTTGGTTAACCCTTCATTCGAACCGAGTTCAAAAGCCTTACTAACGCCGATTAATTACAGGTGGCATCTCGGGACCTGTGTCCCTGAAGAAATCCTGGGCACCAAGGGATACCTACCCCTGAAGCAGAAACAGTTGAAGTCTCTTTGCCTGGTGACCGATGTGACGTGCAGACGGAATGAATATGACTTAACGCCATTCACAGGTCTCACAAGCCTGACATGGCGTGGCTTGAGGCCCGAGAAAGATTTTCAATCTCTTCGAGAATGCTTTAGGGTAACTTCTCACCAACTTATCAGTCTCGACCTTGATTTCTACTCTGAAACTGTTGACCCTTATCGTAACTTCGACATCTCGGACGATAATGGAAAAACATTGGAGAATCTTTTGACTCCATTGCTTGGAAGAGACAAATTATGCTTCGCAGAGCTCCGTGATCTTTCGTTGTGTTCTATCCCTTTATTATTCGAACCGAGCCATATGGTTCGTACATTTGGATTCAAATCTCTTCGATCTCTGAAGCTTCGATTTTGCCCTGGCTGGTTAGATCTTGTTAATCATATTGGATCTCTGGAGCAGCCCTTATACCTCGAAACACTAGAAATAGACTGCGTCGATTCGATATACGACGAGGTTCAGTTGATAGTTTCTAGCTGCATTGACAATGTCAAAGGCCTAAAGGAGTTTTTTCTATTTTCCAGGTCTGGTGATATGCTACCAATTTGGCGTTCAATACTAAAACATCATCTTATGCTCAAGAATTTTGTTCACCACGCACGAAGTATGGGACACCGCAGAGCAGACCCTCACGACCTGCCCGCTATTCATTTCGAGGATATCATGTGCTGGACGGATGACCGTCGAGTCAACAGGTCCAGTGTGAAATCTGCCCGTGACACAGAAGCCTTTAGAATCTGGGAGTATGACGACAGCCCGGAATGGGATATCCTTGATGAGGGTTTTTCTTCGGGATCTAGCGACGATGATGCCACTCCAGCACCTGATCAAGGCAATGGTACTGAGTCTAGGCTTACCGATACTGAGAATCAAGCCGGCTCTACTCTAGCCAGAGAGAAAAGTGCTGCGAAACCAATCCGTCCAGCCACTAACGGGGTATATAACGCTCTCTATCCAGGCGAAGTTTCCGACGAGCTTGGTCAATTCGCAGAATGGGTTTTGTGTTATTTAAATCGCTTCAGCTGATCGCATTTGGCGATTTCACATGCAATGGGCGCTACTCATCAATGAATGTGGTCCTATGTCCACGGGAAGGGCCCCGTTCACCAGGCGGTAAGAGCTATCGACATGTCACAACGGACGATATCTTTGCTCTGGACTTGCTCCGCGAGTATTCTTATGTCATGGCAGCCTGTTCCCTCGATCTACTCTGAAAGATCATATCGTATGTCTGGGTTATTCGATTCAGAATCAAAGGCAATTACGGTCATATAACTATAGATTGGTCAGGGAAAACGACTTTAATATTATTGCACTTAACTTAATTCGGATTATTAACTATCAGTTTGTCAAGCCAAACCTTTGTTATATATTCAAACAGTCGACAATTGCGCAGTTAGAGTTAATGGAATATTTCTGCCCTAGAGTATTATATTCCATCTGGTTCTTGTTAAAAATTCCATGTCCAGCCTCGTGCAGTTGTTGATCGTTGTCAGTCTCTAGTCATCCATATTTTGGTAGTTAGTTGCCGAGGAGACGGGCCGCTAAAATGCCAACAAGGATTGATGTCTACAAGTTGGCTAACATCAAAAACCACGTCATGGTCTGATTATTTAATGCATAATTGCCTATGCAACTGCCCCTACCATGCTCTCGAGAGTTCAGCGGATAAACCTGTTCATTGCTTTCGTCGCTCTTTGCTCCATCGCTTTGTTCCTTACCCATTTCGCCCCTTCTCCGGTATCCCACTTAGCCGCCAGCATGTCAGTCACTCATATTGTCCTTTTCCAGTTCAAAAAGGAGGTCTCACACGAGGCTGTGCGTAACGTGAGTATAAATCTCCTGGATAACCATTCTATGCACTGTTGTTAATAGTTAATTGCACTGTAGCTTTCCACCCGCATGCTAGGCCTAAAAGACAAATGTCTTCATCCGCTTTCCCAGAAGCCTTATATCCTCTCTTCATCTGGCGGGGTTGATATGTCAATCGAAGGCATCCAGGTAAGATGAAACTATATGATCCCGCATCCGATGCTTCCAATGTGCTTGTTGGCTAACTATATCTGTCAAGAATGGTATGACACACGCCTTTGTGGTCAATTTTGCAAGCAAAGAAGACCGAGACTATTATGTCCAGAAGGATCCGATTCATCAGGACTTTGTGAAGAGTGCTGGTGAAGTCGTTGAAAAGGCACAAGTCGTTGACTTTGTCAATGGAGAATTGTAAATGACAGTAATGAATACATAACCAAGACCAGAAAAGAATTACAGAGAGAACTTTTATGGCTTTGAAGTTCAAGAATTCCTCCCGAAAAGCTAAATACTATGGTTGAAACCTGAATAATTCCAATGAGCTAACTTCAATTTGGGTATAACTATATAAAGACGTATTTATAGGCGATAATATCGAGATTGTATGCTGTCAACTGTCAGCTCAGATGTTCATATCCTGGAACGTTTAAGCGAAGATAAACGCGACATGAATAAATTCAATGCAAATCAATATCAGCCACTGCACTGTTGAAGGACGTTATTTTTAAAACATGTTGAATATGGAGAAATGTGTCAATCGTTGTGTTTAATGTTGGTGGTTTTGATAATTCCAGCCAACATATAAAAATCCCAGTAAGTTTAAAAAAAGAAGGCCACATCCATGCTGCTCAGTAGATTTCATCATGTTGAATTGTTGAATGAGACAGCTTGAAAACGTTTTTACCCGTATCACCAGGGTACCAGTAATGAAAGAGGACAACGTATGTATATCCGAGAGAAAGCCAGTAGTTATAGCCCGGTGACAGGATTTGCCAATAGTATGAATGAATGGTTTCAGCGGTAGGAATCGGTAGGGTAACCGTTCAGAGGTTCATAATTGCCATACTCTTCGTTTTCAACGCATTGTCTCCAAGCTCGTCGGAATACTCGCATACATTCTTCGCTGACTTGGCCAATGGGCTTTACCTTGATGTTGTGATCCACAGTAAAGACCTTTCCAAAGTTTAGACAAGATTTAGGATGAAGTTGATCTCTTGGGGTATAAGGGTTTATCATGATAGGGGATATTCCAGGCACCCGGCCTGATCCATAATATTCCGGCTGGGTTCCCCTCACGTGTATCACCGAATGGGTCTTCAGGTCAATGCCTGGTTTCATTAGGCCCCTCTCTCCGTATGTATATATGGCCCTTTGCATAGCATTAGCTAGTAGTACGTTGGTTAGGTAATGAATGAATATAACTGCTTACAGGCACCACGAACAGCCTTGTTCATTTTTGACAACGACCATTCTACGAATGTTTGCATGAACTTCTTGACCATGCCCTGTTAAGTAGAAGTAGGGGCTGCCACGACCGTGAGGTGCAGAGGTATCACCGGCAGGCTCTGCCCAATAGACCGAAATAACCTATGTATATAATAGAGATACATTTAGCGCTCTGTAGGCTTAAAAGCAGGTCGGAATCATACCCGTACCCTACCGATGGAGTAGAACGGTGTCGTTTGAACCTTATAGTCTTTGGCTGTTCAGCTTGTACGAACTTATATTGCTGATATCACATCTACTTACCCCTGTTGAATCTTGCAATATCACTTTGGCGACGATCGTTCCAAGGCCCTAATATGTAACGTTGGTATTAATCTCGGCTCTAACATAAAATTGTGCTCATAAGTTGTTGACATACCAGTGAAAGTCTCCTGTAGGCCATAGGGGCTGTACCCATCCGATTGGTAACTAAGGTGCGAGGGCGCTGGGGCGCCATTGACGGCTACCGGGAGATAGGGTCAGCTCAGCGTAAGCTTTTAGTTCAACAAGGAGATACCTATGAGGGTATCGTATAGTAAAGAGAAATGGACAATATACCTTGAGCTCAGCTGATAGCTGGGGTTTTGATATTCCAGGTTTGAAAACCTCCTGTTTCTTTCCCTGGAGCTTTGCCCTGTCTCACGGTCATATTGCGATGGAGTTGGTGATGGGTATGAATGACTCGACTGTCGCGCAGGATCCCATATGGTCGATGGCTGTCTCTGGTTAGAATCTGGATAGGCTGGAAAGCCAGAAGAGCCTCCATGATATCCACTGTCTATGCTGTGGCGGATGGCACTCGAGTTATCTAGTATGCCCCTATAAATTTAATTGATGTAATCAGTGATCTGGGTACAAAAGATCGTATTCCACCAGTTGAAGATGTTCATCTACTCGGTATAATTATCAACATTGCCACTTTGACAACATGAGAAATAGATGCATGATAGCCGTATCAGGAAAAAACAGGCTTACTCGTCATAGTTAGAAGGGGATTGGACTAGACCATCCTCTGATATAGGCTCACTTCTACCGTAGGGCCGTGCTACCCAAAATGTCAGTAAAGAACAGTAGCTAAGAATAACTCCGCTTACAGTAATAGGGATCCGGCCCTCCCGGGTACTCAGCCAGAGGGCGTAGCATGTTATTCGGGCGATGAGACATTGATCCGTCTTCAGCTGCCGATGACACCCAGGGTCAGCACAGACAAAGCAGCTAGTAAAGAAAGTATAGTTGCCTAGTAAGCGCGGGACGATGCCTCAAGGCGTCGAAAATTGGGATATTGACTGCGCCTTTATATTGACTAAACAGATGCAGGTATTAAAGCCTCCACTCCATCAACCCCAGAGCCGCATCTGACAAAGGTAGTTACTGACTGCCCATAAGCTACGTATATGCGTCCCAAGCCGTCGCATGGCTGGCAAGTCGTGGCACGCTGAGGTGTGAGTATTGACGGAAGAGACATGGATCCAACGGATACCCCGATGCCTCCATGGCCATCCAGAGGCTGAAAGGGGCCTTGGCCGACAGGATACGAGGAGCGTTCTGCACAAGAAGATTAGGGGGATGTAGGATATCAGTTTCATGGAGGAGAAAACAAGAGAACAATCGTTGCTGTCATTCCTCGTCTGTGGTGTTAACCCAGCAGTAACGCTCAGGTGATTCCATTCCTTACAGCACTGAATCCTTGCTGATACCAGGATGGCATATATGTTCCATGCATGAGGCTTGCACGTTTAGCAGTGTGTCCCCTAGGTCCGCCTCCGTACTGGCTGGTAGGGGGTTGGCGTTGATATCAATATGGGTATTTTATAACCAGGGTGTATCGTGGCTGTTTTTACGATACCTTCTGCATGTCGATACACACGTATACGGCGCATTGTGATTCAGTGCGAGTCTGATAGGATTCTGTCCTTCGTTCGAGGGCTATCGTTGTGCAATGGGGCCAATATCTGCACTGATTTTAGGCCTTCCGTTTGCCGCGATCAACATTCCATGTCAAAGGACAGCGAGACTCACACCGAAAGGCCGTTCAAGCTAAAGTCGAGCATGATTCAAAAGGGCTCTGGCAGTCATGGCGTCGAACCAGTCTTCTTCTATCCTTATGGCTACTGTGGGCGAAGAAGTAGAAAAGGTGAGGATTCTCTGTGGTAGTTAGAGAAAAGACCAACAATTGCTTGAGTTAACGACTGCGCTTGAAGGTGGTAGGACATCATCAGCTCATCAGCGACTTCGTTCCCAGTTTCGATTCACACTATGATTTCACCTCCCTATCAAGTTCAAACACCAAGTATACGGATGTTGGTGACCCGTTGGACAAGTTATATGGGCGAGATATCTCGAGAAGCGAGCTCAGTGTGCTGGCGATGCCTACGCTCCACTTGAGCTCGCCTCCGACTACCGTGTCTTTTCCGGAGATTAAGGCGAAACTCACGCCGGGCACGTCTCAAGCTCCCGATCAATCGTCAATAGCAACTTCGGACTGGGAATTA
This sequence comes from Nannizzia gypsea CBS 118893, assembly GCF_000150975.2. NCBI lineage: Eukaryota > Fungi > Ascomycota > Eurotiomycetes > Onygenales > Arthrodermataceae > Nannizzia > Nannizzia gypsea. The sequence goes on along the minus strand of NW_003345200.1, from coordinate 1,073,121 downwards.
CTTAAATCAGAACTTCAACAGTTAGTCCGAGACCATGGGAAGGTTGCTTCATATCGATTCTCTACCCGACAACAGCGCGTAAAACTCCGGCAGAAGAGAGCTACGTCAACGAATTTGGGAATCAATCTGATAAGGGAATTAAATGCTTATTTCGCAAAGGAAGATGTTTCTTCGCCTCTCCTGGCTGTGTTTGAGCAGTTCCAAAGTTCTTGGGCTGAATATCTGGCTATAGAATGCGAATATGACAACCAGGAGGACGAGCTTGACGATCGAGAATTTCAACTCGAGGAAACACAGGAGAGGATAAAATATGCTGTTGAGCAGTATGATACGGACAAGGGAGCCATTGCTAAACTCGGCTGTAGGGGAGAGCAAGCCAGCTTTGGTCCGAACATTGTTTTCGAAGGCGGAGTGTACCATCCGTTAATGGCTGAATACCTTTCTCGCTGCGGCACCCTCGACCTCGTCAATGAAAGATTATGGGAACTTCGGGTAGAGCATACAAAGGCATTTGATGACTACCAAATGGGGCGGGGGCTGACTGAGGAACCGAACGAATATGCGATTGACCTGCTCACCAATTTCCAGAAATATGAAGAAGAATTACTTCGCGAGAAAGAGGCTTTAGGACGAGAGACCGAGCAACTCAAGGCCCAATGTGATGAACTGGGCCTTTCTGAAGAGCCTTCACTCATGGAGCCAGTAGAAGACCTTACGGAAAACACTGTATTGGATCACCTACAGTCCGTACCCCGGCTTAAACCCTGGGAAAAGGATACCCCCCAATTTTTTGAGTCCGCACTGGCCCAGGAACCCGTTGACACTGGAGACTTTATCAACAAGTGGATTTTTCATCAACTTTGCCAATCTTCCCTAGAAGTTCTCCACCTGAAAGAGAGTCTCAAGTCCGAAAACATGAAGGTTGAGAGTGACGAAGAACTTCTTGATCTGGCACTACGATACTGGAAATTCGATGCAGCTAACAAACCAGTTCGCCGGCCCATGTCAGAAATCTGCTATGATACCTTTGACGCAGACATGATGCCTACCGAAATGAAGGCTAAAATGGAGGACCTAGAGATCCCTAATCCAAATGTTATACGCAGCTTCGAGGCTGAATCTATTCACGATAGCCATAAAAAGGCTCCTATAATTGATGATACCCCTGCCAATAAGCACTCGAACACCCGCCCTGGGCTTTACCATAGCAAGTCTGAGTGTGACGTGCCTCTCGGCAATAAAGCCCAACGTAACTTCGGCCGAGGCCAAGCTTCTTCAGCAATTTTTCATTACGATCTACCGCTTCAGTACCGCTGATCCCTGTTTTATTATGATACTCTCCATCCCTTTGTGTCTTGTTTTCTCTTTTCTCTTATCTCTTTTAACTAGCATTCCCTGCAGCTTTGCTTTTTCTTTCTTTCTTTTCTTTTTGCGGGAACATACTGACCTCTCGCTCATGTGCACCGCATCGAGGAGCTTTTCTGGGCTGTTGCTATCAGCAAGGCATACTCATCATGGAGTCGTTTTACATTATAGACACTGGCTTTCTTATACCCTTTTGGTCTTTCCGTTTGTCACTGTTTTCCTCCTTTTTTAAGCATTTCTGGTGATACTATCATTTCGCTTACTTCTAGGTCTTGAATTTAATAATAGTACGATAATATTCCGTATGCAGCATCAGACACGAAGAAAGCCTCAATTATCTACTAGCCTGGAAGAAAGTTCAATCTCTCGGCAACTGGCTTATAGCAGCCTTCATCACTGCCTTGCAGCGCCTAGTGTGAAGCGATGGGCAACCAGTTGCTGACCAAATTCTGGCGCATCAAGATAAATAGTTCGCTCTCCTTAGAAAGTACACGTCACAGCATATGTTATCATGAGTGGCTTAAATGAAACAGTAGCAAAGTCGTCTTTGGCATCCTGGCCGTACCATAATGCACTCAACCGAACATCCCTTTGGATGGTGCAAGGTGATTGCTCAGATGACGAGTCCGGAGCAAACGGAACAGGCGCTTTCACGGAGAGACGAGAGAATAATTACTCAATACAGAGGAAGCACACGGTATTAACATAACATAACAATGTATTGTGCGTACGAGTACAAACGAACACTCTGGAGTGCCATTTGAAGAACCGAACCAGCTTGATTTCCAACAGGTTAACCTAGCCAATAATGAGTATATTGATATGAAACCACCACTGTAGCAGAGGAACCTTGTCTTTTTCGAGCAAGCAGCCTGATATTCCCTCCTCTGTATTTTGTTTGTGGAGCGAGCTTTTGTGTATTATATAGTATTAGAGCTCTTCCGATGGAAATGCCCTATGACCCCACTTCGGTCCCGAAGGACATGCAGCCACATGCATGGATTTGGGGCTTGATCAGGCTGATGATTATATCAGACTTAGTCACTATTCTGGTGTATTGGATTAATATTGAATCGTTTTTCGCGGAGTGATAGTGAGACCTTGGGGGGATTCGATGTGACCTTCTCCCACAGCAGACTCTTCAGCCTGGTAGCTATGCCAGTAGGCTACAGGAGGAAAATCTGACCGACAGCCTTAAAACTAAATCCCTGCCGGAAGACAAAGCGCTCGCACATGAGCATTATATATGTGTATATTATTCCTATGCCTAAGGCATCTATATACACAAAAACACCTGAGTGTTTTCATAGTTGGTTTAAGCTCATGGTCCACAAAAAACTTAAGCGGAAGCGGTGGGGCGACTTCATAGCGTTCCCGGCGGTTGGGTCCAGAACGGTAAAGACGGATGGGCATTATGGAAAACAAGATAGATTTAACTAACTACTACATAAAGGGGACATGGATTCATTCACTCTGCCTATACAAAACACCGGGGAGGACATATATAACATTAAACCATCAGATTTGTACCAACTCCATTTCCACCGAAGACAGCACAATGACAAAAAAATGAATGCAAACAACATGTTAACGTTACCTTACGCCACTAGACGTACTATCTCACGACCGACGACTATCATAGTCTTCTCCCTCGCTGTCGCTCAAGCTGTCTCGACGTCTGCCTCGGCCCGCACGGCGGTATCCTTTGCTTAGGGCGGGGAGAGGTTGGTGATAACTCAAGTTGCTAGTGCCTTTGTCCGAGCCATCAAGATGCTGGTATGAGTACTCAGACATGTTAAGTGGCTCAGTATAGCCACCGGGCATTGAAGTGTGCTTGCGAGAACTGGATTGACGGCTGTTGCTGGCACTCGATCTAGGCCCACGGGGACGTTGGGAGCGTCGAGCATGGCGAGAGCGACGTTCGGTGTCCGAAACCTCAGACCGGCCAGCTTCGGAACGAGTAGCTTCAGAGCGGCTAACTTCAGAGCGACTCGCTTCCGTATAACTTGCTTCAGTACGACTACCCGCGGTACGGCGATCGGTGTCGCGGGGACGGGCCGGAGGAGACGTCTCTCGAAGAGGCCGTTGCTCCTCTGTTACATGAGAGACAGTATCCTCTTCACCTGCAACGAAGGAGAAACCAGATACGTTCCGGCCTCTAGAGATATCCATCTCTTCATACTGATTAGTGTAACCGGCCTGGCTCTGTGTCCATTCGCTCTTCTCATCGTAGGTATAGGTATATCCGGCTTCGCTAGGCGCATCATGTGTATTTGTGTGTGTATTTGTAGGAGTAAAGTCGGAGCCATGATATGTTCCATCAGCTTCACGGTTCATACCACCAACTTGTGCAGCCTTCTCATGGCGGTAGGCTCGCATATCCTCGTCATGGCCACCTTCCCAGTCGGACTCCTTCTGTCGACGCAACAGTTTCTTCTTCATAGCATTGAACCCTCTTCTAGTTCTACCCGTTTTACCCGTTGCAACAGTTTCCGTTTCCATAGTAGTGGTGGCGTCATCATAATCTCGATATTCCCTGCCAACGATACTTCCTCCGCCAAGTGCAGTACTTTTCGTAGCGTTGGAAAGTGTTCGGCCGTCAGGGCCCTTTCGTCGTAATACTGTAGATTTATAATCATCCCAATCATTCTCTCGCCAAATGAATCCGCCATTCTTCGCCCAAAAGAAGAACCAGATTGCCGCGATAACAAGCGCTGCACCAAGCAGAGCAAAAAGTGCCAGAATGCCTTGCATATTGATGTTGTGCGGATCAATCGCTCCTTCACCGTAGGCTGGTAGTGGTGTTGTGGGTTCCTTATCTCTGGCGGCAAGGACCTTTGTCCCTTCCATATTTGTTTCAAGTGATCTTGTCGGGAGGTTTTTAGGGATAATGAAGTCCTTGAGATTTGATGGCGTTGTTCGTTTTATTGAGTTGAGGAACTCTGCAACGACTGAAGAAGATCCGTCGGATAAGATCCCTCCCTCCGTAGGGGCAACGACAGGAGCTGGAGCCATGATGGCCTGACTTTTATCCTAGCGGTCTCGGTGGCTACGCAAGTAATGCGTGTGGCCCCAAGATGGGGGGCTCTGCTCGCTCTTTGACAGGACGACTTTGATTGTAGCCAAGTGTCGTTCGAGTAAAGGTGATATGATTCTGATGGAATGTAAGAGGCAGCGAACAAAAAGAAGGCAGGGGGATGAATAACGGTCATCAAGAGAGAGGACTGTTGAGAAAGAATGAAAAGCAACAAGTCGTTGTGGCGGGAGAAGCTCGAAAGTCATGAGGCTGGGAAGTTTTTGTTTACTTTCTCTGTTGCCAGGAGCAACCTTTGATTATATCAGCAGAAATGACATCACGTGGAAAAATCAGCCAAGACTCAATGCGGGAGCTAAATCTTAATCGATTTAAAGCCACAAAAGGCAAAAAAAGACAACACAGCGAAGCAAAAGGATGGCGATGATAGTGGTTTTTGCATACAGACATATTGACCACGGTGGCTATAGGATGACGGGCTGTTGTCCAACCAGGTAGGCAAATTAGCGTCGTCCACGTGTTTTGGAAAGTGTAATACATGGACTATGTGCGAGAGTATATATTTGAATCAAGCTAACACGCAAGTAAAAAGGGAAACGTATGTCAAATGAGAAAAGAAAGGGGACAGCCGTTGTGTGCATATCCTGAAGCCCTGAGTTGTGTAGAGCAAAACCAACACCTAGCCAAAGTTGATAAGGCGAAGGGCGCACAGGCTGACTGAAAAGATGGAGCACTCTGTGTGACTAGAAATTGGTAATGTATCGAGGCGGTTGGTATCATAGAGAAAAAAAAACAAGGCGTTGCGATGGTCGAATTGTACATTTTACAGATCAATTCTGGTATGAACGGATGATTGGCATGAGGCTTCCGCATCGGGCCGCAAGGAAGAAACGCGGGGGCCAGGTCGAGAATGCGGAACGAGCCCCGTATCAGTGATGAACCAGATATCAACAAATTAAGTAGCGAGGTGGAAATATTGAAAGACGAAGCTGGGAGATAAAGGATTAAGCAAGGCGCTGCACTGCACTGCACCGTCCACTGGATGCAGTGTTGCTAATGGAACAACGAGAAAAAGAATAGACGTTGGGTATGAAAAAAATGGGAATAGTTAACTGCATAGAAAAAAAGGAATAGATCAAAAAAGAACCAATCATGCAACGTGTACTTATATAGTATGCAGAAAAAGTAAAATAAACAAATGGTAGATACAGAATCGAATCCAAGAGTGAGATGTAAGATGCATAACATGGGGACGGGTCATTGGGATCGTGGGGGTAAGGGGCATAGAAGGGTGGATAAATGCCTCAGGAATATTATCGTAACCACATCAGATCGTCGACAATCGTACAAGTCGTAAGCAGGAGCGCGTGTATAGTAGAGGTGAACAAGGGTAGTGGGCATAGCAGACGAAATAAATAGGTAATTGAAGGCGTATGCAAAGGGCTAAGGCAAAAAACATGGCGGCGAATAACACGTGAGGTATCTTGAATTGAACATAATGCATGCAAGAAATCAGGTCATTGAAAAAAGGCGTAATAAGAAGCAGAAGGAATAAGGCTAGGGGAAACGAAACGCAAAAGTTTGAAAAGCAAAAACAGTGATATAAAGGGAAAAAATGTAAATGAAGAAAAGGGAGAGGAACAAGACGGCTGACCCCTTCCAAGAAAAACCAAAACTAACTCTTTTTTATAGAACTTTTGTTGTATCCCGTCGACTTTTTTCTCTTTCCCTATCCGAGCATTCTTTTGTTCCAGGCAGAAAATAATTGAAAGAATAGCAAACGGCCTCCCAAAAGCAAATAGATAGGTAGATTGAACGAAGTCATGCGGACGGGGTAGATATCTCCCGAAATATTCGAATATATAATTAAGTCTCTCTCTTTTTTGTCGTTTTTCGTGTTCTCGTATTCGTCCATGGAAGCAAAGAGAATATGTTAAGTTAGTTACTCTAGTAAGCCTCGTCCACTGTATCCTGATCGGCTTGATCGTCGGCTATCACGTTCAGCACGGTGTTCGTCGCGTAGGCGCCTGATGTCATCGGCTTCTCTACGGCTGCTCGTGCTAGCGGTATCTGAGCGAGGTAAGAAATATCGATCCCGTTTTCGCCCACCGATGTTCAATTCAACTCCTCCCTCTTCGCCTGAGCGGAAGTTGATGGTCTTTCCATCGATGGCGTCGCTGGACAGACCGATTTTAACACCTCGGATGATCATGGTGATGCTATCATCGTCAACTCGGGAGCCAGTGGCGCTGCCATTCTTGGTGTGGATGTCACTGGTGTCGTCTTCCGAGTCACTGCTTTCAGATGAAGAATCATCTTCAATTGCATCATCATCGTCATCGTCACTCTCGGTTTCACTGTGCGGGATTGGGGGAGGCCGGCGAGAAGCGGCTTTGCGAAGCATCTCGCTTGTAAGTGGTACCGGAGCTGCTGGCACTAGGGGAGCTGCTGGCGCGGGTGGTGCTGGCGGTGCTGGAGGCGCTGGCGGTGCTGGCGGATGTTGTGAATATTGTGGACGTTGCTGTCTAAGTTGCGGCATAGGCTGATGCTGAGGCTGTTGTCTATGGACGCGAGACACAGGGTAAACTTGCATAACACGCTCCTCCTCCTCCTCCTCCTCCTCATCTTCTTCCTCCTCTTCCTCCTCTTCCTCCTCTTCCTCTTCCTCCTCGCTCTCAGTGTCAGTGTCAGTTTCACTTGGGCTTTCGATTTCAGGCTCTGGTTCAGGCTCAGGCTCGGGTTCAGGTCGACGCTGATGAATCGTCCGGGCCTTTGGGACACGTCGAGAAACATTCCGGACCATTTCAGTAGTAAGTGGTGGTGGTTTAGGAGCACGGGCGGCCTGGTATTCTTCCACTTCACGTTGCTTCTGCTCTAGCAGGTTCTCTTGTTCAATCCCATATGTCGATACACGGCGTGGACGACGAGGAGCTTCGACAGTGACTCTGGCAGGTCTGGCAGCATCGTAATACGTAGCAGTCCTCCGTGGTCTGGTGCTTGCAATCACCTGCGTGGCTCCCATCTCTGGAGAGGGCTCGCGAGCAATACTTCGGCTAGTCCGACGCTGAGATTGTGGTGGTTGATGGTGATACTGACTGGCCCTAGGTGGTGGGAGTGCTTCTTTCATAGTAGACATGTCGAACGACGGAGGTCGATGAACCACAGTGGTGGCTGTGGGTGTAGTAATAGCTTTCTTTGGGGTCGGCCGCTTAGTGATCGGAATTACTTGGACAGGAGGCTGTGTCTGAGCTGGCTTTGGTGCTGGCAGGCGAGGAGGCGGCATGCGGTAGTAATCTTCATCGTGATAACTGCGTGATTGGCGGCGAGCGCGTCGTTCCCGGGATGGTCGGCGCTCCAACTTTCGATCCAAGTTTGGCATATGACTCTGTGTGGGAGGGGTGTTTTCCACAACAGGAGGGCCATAGACTGAGCCTCGTCTTGGTCGTTCAGACGAAGGTCGGGACATAGATGCGGTGCGGGGGCGCTCGTATTGCATCAACTGAGAGGAGTTCTCGTAAGACGACCCCATGATTGGGGAAGGTTGAGTGTAAGATGATTCGAATGGAGAGCCCATGTAGGTGTTAGTATAGGCCGAGGCAGAGAGAGGTGGCCCGGCGTGGCTGTTAGCGTATGGAGCAGACGGGCCGCCCGCCATGTACATCATGTTCATATCAGGCACAATGCCTGGATGGAAGGTGACAGGGCGACTCTGTTGGTGGTAAGAAGACGAGTTTGATCTGCGAGGGTGAGTAATGGCTGGGGTGATGGACATGCCCATATCCATTGGCTGGTAGCGAGGAGTTTGAGGCGACGGTGGCACGTCGTACCCTGGAATTTGATTGAAGTACGATGAGGCGTCCATCATGTTCGGTATCATGCCCTGGTGATGGTATCCAAAGCGATCGCATTCAGCGCACACTCCAGGGGGATGCCTGCCTGCGGACATTGACTCTCGACGTCGGTTTTTCGGTGCATGTGTAAGAGAGGTCGGCCGATTCGCGCCTCGTGATGAAGGTGGTTTCATTCCCTCATGTTGCATGCCGTCCATACCCTTCTGCTCTTTCTCTTTTGCCTTGCGGCTATGTTGTTTTTCTCTATCCACCCCATCGCCCCGCGACCTCACACGAGGTATATCTCGTCCAGCCATGGCGTTGTTCAAAGAAAGAACGTACGAGCTGCTGGCACCGCTGGCACCGCTGGCAAGTGATTCTCCGCTACTCCCAATTGTCGCCCCAGTACGGCTCGAATAGCCAGAATCGCTGGCTCCGTCTGCGCCGATTATCACCGGGTGGAGGTCCGGCTTCGACCGTTTGGCGGAAATGTTTGCAACCCGTTTCGTGTCAGGAATGGCTACATTCGCATCTTCATCAAATTCTTCGCAGAAGGCGGCGTACGATTGCTGTGAGCTGACGAAAGACATGACGCGATTTAAGACGCGCGGGAAAAGATGGGTCGATATTTAGGTTCGGAAGAGAGCCGTGGATTCGACAACTTCTGACCCAAACAAATTCGCGGTGCCTGATTGTTTGTTGATATAGTGATATATATTAATCGTTGCTGATGATATCACCGTTATTTGTTGATGGTTTGGTCGGTGGTGTTTATGTCGTCGATAGTTCGGGGGGTTCGTGTCGGATTTTTTTCATTCGATGTCCACACCCCCTTTTTTACCAGTCTCTGGTAGTTGTGTTGCTCCCAGTGGAAAAAAGTGTGTTGTCTGGAAGCAAGTATCTGCGTTTCACCTGTATACGGTTGCTCTGAGCTCCAATTCAAGTATAGATTCCAGTGAGCAAAGCATGTGGTCCATCGAAGATTGTAAGAGATGAAGTTGAAGACAAGGACGACGTGGCTGTCTGTAGCGTGTGGGGGATCCGAGAACTATTATCTTAGTTGTCTTGACCAGTGCGGAAAGGGGTTAATGTTCCGGTTATATATTGGTAAGGGGTGGGTTCAACGGGGTAAAAAGTAAATAAATAGATAAAAGAAAAAAAAGTTATATATGTCCAGGCAGTTATATGCGACTGAAGTATATAATTTTTTTGTAACCGTTCTAGAAGATCGCAAGGGGTGGAACTGGGATAGTCGTCCCGGAAACCGATGTCACGGAGAGAAAAAAAAATTGGCTGGGTTTGCTGCTCGGTAATCTGGCAGCCTTCTGTCTGGTCTGTACTCTCCGTAACCTTGATGGTTGTAGCCGTGAGTACGCCGCGTTGCGGATGGCGGGGTTGTTGTTGGATGGCTGTGAAGAGATGAAGGGTCTGAAACCAGGGCTGTTTCTGAGCCGGGGCTGTCGACGATCGAGTAGATGCACTCCTGGCGAGAAGCAGCTGCAGGAAGCAGTCAAGAAAGGCGAGATTAGAGGGACGAGAGAGACCGGAAAGGCTGCTGGACGAGGTGGTGGAGGGCGCAAGTCTGGTACGGTTGACCGGCTCAGCTGAGTAGATCGAGGGACAACGACGGCGAGGAAAACTGGGATACGAGACACGGAAGGTTTCCTTTTGAGCAGAACGGACAGTCAAGAGTTGGACCGACGGTTGCACACGCTGTACGGGGTAGATAGAGGCTTTCGTCTGTCGTCGTCTTCGTCTTTTTTTGCTTGCTTGCTGCTGCTGCTGGTGGGCGGTTTTGTGGGCGAGCGAGCGATGTGACCCTTCGGGACGACGATCAGCGTGTATATGGCCGAAGATAACGGAGCCAGACGGCAGAGCTGACTGCTAAGAATATATCACCAGCAAAGACAAACGAGCAAGATGAAACTCGTCGTGGTTTGAGGGTGTCAGTTTGTGTGTAAAGTTGGGTTGACGTTGAGGTTGTCGAAGTGTTGATGTTTGTGGGAAGAAAAAGATGTCGAGGTTTTTTTTGTCTCTCTCGCTCTCACTCTTTGCCTTGGGCTTTTTTTTTCTTCTTCTTCACCCGCAGGCCAAACGAGTCATCCTGAGAGAGTCTTTTCGACCCTCTGCTTTCTTTTTTCTTCGCCGGTGGAGTCGACGGCTGTTTTCTTCGCTGGAGACAGTCCCGATTGCACGGCCGGCTTCATCACTGCCAGGTGGTGGTGGTCGACGTCTAGAGTCGAGAGACGGCCATGTCTACGCCAGGAAGAGACACAGGAGACGGAGACGAGAGACGAGAAAGACGCAGAAGACAGACAGAGAGGAAGTTTTCTTTTCCCCCAGCTACGATCGAAGGTACGAGAGGCAGTGAAAAAGTTTCTACGTGCATATCCGTATACATATGGTACTAATATGTAAGTAATTAATACAGCTAGGATGAGCACCAGCAGGAGGGATGAAGGCAGACAAGAAGAGGCAGAAGAGGAAGGGGAAAAAAGGAAACACAGCTCTTACGTTAAAGGGGACGCCTATGGAACCATGTTGAAGAAAGGCTGAGTTCCTCGTTGTTACATCTGACGTTGAGTTGGCTCTTGGATTGGGATACAGACTGAGAATCAGGGAGAGCAGAGAGGCAGAATATATGGGATAGCCACGCTGGAACAGAGAACTAGTTAGGGAAGACTCTGCTAGTTACAGACTCTGACACACAGGGCGAGCGAGATCTGCCAGGGTGTTTGCCTCTTGTCCCCTGCCCTGCATCTCTCGCTCTCCCTCTCTCTGGCCCCTTGCAAAAAAGCCGAGACGATGGACGATGGGCGAGGGGCAAATATCGACAAGCCGTTTTACTTCGGAATGATGACATCGTGTGAAGGAACGAAGAGCTAACTTATCTTTTGCTGGTGGGTCGAGTTTAAGCCGATGTTTAGCTGGAGTCTGGAAAACTTCCCTTGATCCACCGTCTACCATAAAAAAGCTGATGGTTTGCGCGTTAACTATAGGTTACAGGCTGATACTAAACATAACTTCTCTATTTCTGGCAACGGGGAGCGTCAACAAAGACAGCACTGCCGGCCGAACACACGAGAATAGCCCTCAACGCTTCTCATCCAAGCTGACGAAGACTGAGAGACCCTCACGCCGACGTCTCAGCCCATCCTGCCCCCCACGAATGAACGTGGCCCGGAGAGCCTGAACATTCAAAAGCCAAGTTATAAATATCAATCAGTGCGTAACGAAATACACAGGCTGTACCGGGCCCTAACCATTTTTTTCAAAGAAGCAAAAAATAGTCCCTTCTCCAGTCCCTTGGCCAGGCGAAGGAGAGTAAAAAAAGAAAAGGAAGAAATTTTTTTTTACTCCATGATCCGATGCTGCCACGATTGGGCTGCAAGATTTAGGCTTTCACACACTCGCACCCAAAGAGCCATTGGGCAGCAAAAAAAAGGACACCCTGGGGCGTTCCCGAGAACGACGCCGTGTGAAGTTTTTGCCTGCCTTCAATTGTCTGGACGTGTGTCCATGAGTCATCGGCCAGGCAGAGCCTTCTTCCTTGCTGGACTACGTACATACACACATGCATAGTTTACAAGGCGGCAAGCGTTCTATCTGACGGAATACAGTATCAAACCGGTAGACTTGCGGCAATCGCAGAGTTGATGAGATAAGCGTCCCGCTGAATCCTGGGTGCATAGGAGCAGCCGGCTATGAATGAAAAGCGCACTAGGCAAGGAATACGATCCAGACACCAACGTCATAATTGAAGATGTTGGGGTGGGATGGAGGGTTGGAGAGGATGGGGAAGGGGGGGAATGATAGGGCACTATCTTCCAGCTACCATCTCCCCATCTATACTCTGATATTGATAATAGTAACTATCGTTTATGCTTGTTGTTTGGCTGGAGTTGACTTTACGCTTTTTTAATGCGCGGCTTATCTTTTTTTCTTTTTGATCACATGAAGAGTCGTTGGGAGTAAACAAAGGGTGGATGTATGAGAGATACGACCGACATCAACCAGATGGATGAGAGGAGACGATGGGATGAAAGAAAGATCCGATCTCACATCCTAACAGCAAAACAATGTTAGCCTTGAGTAATGATCAACGAGATCCGATATCGAGATGGAGGGTTAGAAGGAGGTATTAAGACAAGGAAGAGGACTCACCGCTTGACAGGGTTCAAACCCAGAAGTCTCATGCCGTTATGGAGGACTTGACGGGCAGACTCATAAAGCGCCATTCTAGCCATCTTCACCTCGGGTTCGCTGCCCACGACCTTCAAGACATCATAGCCCGAGCTCAGCGTGTGCGTCATTCGGAACAGATATGTCAGAATCGTACAGGGCTCCAGCGTCTTGGAGGCGTTGAATACTACGTCCGGCCACTGCGCGAGCAGGCGGATCAGGTCGATGGCATGCGACTCTGTAAGTAAGCTCAGGTCTGCACCGCCTAGCTCTTCCGGTTTGATCTCGGCCTTTCTGGTCACAGAGCAGACACGCGCGTGTGCGTATTGCAGGTATGGCCCTGTGTCACCCTCGAACGAGGTCATGTTCTCTAGGTTGAACTCATACCCGTTGATCCTGTTCCAAGCCATACATTGTTAGTTTACCCCCCATGTTGCTGTTGGCTCTTTTCTTCGGTTGGACTTCTCCCCCAGATGGCAAAAAGGACGAGGAAAAAGAAAAGAAGGGGGTACGATATAAAATTGTCCGATGAGGACCATATACTATCCACGTGTGGAAGAAGATGCCGAACGTACCGTTTACCGCTCATATCCTGCACCATCACCGACGTTATTCCAAGCACATCGGCTGTTGCCACTGGATCTTCGATCTGCTCGTACTTGGTTTGGTTCTTTTGCATGACCTCATGCATTTTTTCTCCAACATCCTTTAGAATATCGTTCAGGAACTTAACCGTTCCCTTTCGTGTGCTCATCCCTCTAACCATGCCGAAGCTGATATGCTCACATCGGCTTGCCAGGTCTTTCTTTCCAACTAACTCAGTCGTCTTGAACAGCTGGGCAAGGTGAAGCTCCTGCTGAGCCGCCACTACATAGATCATCTTGTCGAACTTGTATTCATCGTCTCGCTCAACGATGGCAGCAATGTCTCGTGTGAGATAGAGAGGCGTTCCATCCTTTCGGATCACGATGGCCTTTCCAAGTTTCTTTGCGCTGTGCTTTGCAAAGTCGATGATGACAGCGCCTTCAGAGCTTTCCGACACACCCGCGCTCTCCATAGCCTTGTAGGAATTCTTTATACTTTCGTCCTTGACTTGGGACTCTCCAGAGTAGACATCAAAGTCGATGTTCAGCCGGGCGTACGTCTGCTTGTATTTTTCAATACTAAGATCTCGGAATCGCCGCCAGAGGTCAAGTGCTTTCTGATCTCCGTCCTCCATGCTCTTGAAGTATCGGCGGGCCTTTTCATCATAGCTTGCATCGACAAGTGGCTCAAGTTGCTTTTCCAGCTCAGTAACATCTTCGTTCTTCTCCTTCTTGGCCTTGATCTGTTCCTTGAGCTCTTTTATCGGACCTTCCTGCGCACTTACGTCTTGGTTGATCTTCACATACACCTCAAACAGATGGTTGATGGGGTCCTTGAGCAGCTCTTCCTCGCGGCCGTACTTCTCGTATCCGTTGGCAAGCAGACCGTACTGCTTCCCCCAGTCTCCAAGGTAGTTAATCTTGAGGACTTCCCAACCAAGAACTGTGTATAGGTTCGCAATAAATCCACCAATGATGGTACTTCGAAGATGTCCGGCGTGGAAGGGCTTCGCGATATTTGGAGACGAGAATTCTACCACCACTTTCTTCTTTCCTTTGCTGGCATCTCTTTGATCCCGTAGACCGACATTCGGGTTGCTTCCATAGGCGTCTTTGTTCGCCAAAATCGATCGGATCACGTTTTCGGTCATGGGTTTATGGCTGTAAAAGAACTGAAGATGCGCGCCAACAACGACCGGTGGCTCAACCAGGTCGGACTTGGGGAATTTGGCAGCGATATCCGCTGCGATCTCTTGTGGCTTCTTACCCTTAATCTGTAGAGCCGGTACCTACATCATAACAGATCCCCCATTAGCAAACGGTGACACAGCCAACTCCGTATAATCAAGCCGAACTTACAGGGAGAATCAAGTCACCCTTCTCCAGCATGTTCGTCCATAGTATCTTAGTGTAGACAAACGCCGGTTCCAGCCCTGAAGCTTCTGCGACCAACTCTGCGATGTGCGCGCGGTACTTGTCTACTGGGTTGAAAGCAGGATAGCAATTGGGATAACTCGACACCTCCGAGCTAACAGACTGAATCGACAGGCTCGAAAAAGAGGCAATAGCGTCTGAGGCCATGGTTAAGACTGGGCGAGGAGCCGTTATCAACGGTAGATTCGTCCTGCGCCGCTCAATGTATGGTGGTGGGGTTCGACTTCGACCCAAGTTCCGTGGCAGCGGCCGACAGTAGCTGGAGAACGCGGATAAGCTGATTCGAGGCTTGAATATGCCAGAGTATACAATCGAAGAGCTTCGAAGGAGTTGCTGGTGCATCCAGAAAGCAGTTTCGCGCTGGACGTTGAAAGATCGAGAGGATCAAAAAACTTCTTGGGTGAGTCAAAAAAATTAAGGCGCGGATGGAAGTTTTGCCCCACGTGAGTTTTATTGGTGCGGGAGAGACTGCGCGGACTAAGCGATTGACAGGCGACGGCGAGGGATGGATATAGATGTTGATGCAGACGACATGAACGAGAGACTTGATGCGATAGACGAGATGAATGTTTGAAGTTTGAGAGATACAGCTGGCTGGTTATCGGGCCTATCTATTCCTGTTTGAGCATGGTCTTATCGATATCAATAATGAGGCTTATACGGAGTAACTACCTAGGTGCAGTCTTGGTGACGGCTAAGATCTACTTCATTAAGGCATTCCAGAAAACATTAATAAAGTAGATCCTATGATACAAGAGAGAAGCTCTAGATGCTATTATGCAGTCGATATGTTGCTGGGTGCTGGTTACCACTGGAAATATCGACAATCGTGACGTAAGGGAAGAAGCCCCTATTTAACCGGGACGGATACCTTGCCTCCAAAAGAAAATCAAAAGAAAGCAGTACGGGGTACACCCAAGACTGATGAAAATGTATCGGTAAAGATAGCTTGTACTAGGCATAGCCCTCCCCGGCATTTATGCTGCTACCAGAGGCAGCCCAGTAGGTTTTGCTGTTTCGAAATTTGGCAAGCTGGATCTGGGTTCGGACTTTCTTGCGGGTATCTTCATCAAGGTATTCACGGCGCTTCGTGGCGGAGCCGTACAGCTGCTCCATCTGTACCTGCGTCATCAACGGCGTGCTTGAGAGCTTATCAGCGGGGGTACCAGGTGGCCGGGCCCAGGCGGCATAAGGCCCGTTGTATTTAGGGCCTTTTCCAGGCCCATATTTTTCATGTTTGACGATTTGGCCCGACTCAATCAGCTCATTGGCAGCCCTGACACCACTGTCTGATTCGTACGCTGGTTCATCTTTGGCGTGTTCGAATCGCATCGACTTGTCATCATCTGGAGGGGTCGAAGTGGAGAGGATATGGATGCTCCCGCTGTTGTCTCCGATAATCATCGTCGTCTTATCGGCAGACAAGGCTCCAGAAGTGATATCGTTACCAAAGCTAGCAAGATCTTTGACGAAAACATCCTCCGTGGCAGCCATGATGTTCCAGGTTTTGACACAGCCATCAGAAGACCCGGTATATAACATGCTTGATTGATCACCCCAGAGCCCAAACTGTACTCCGATGTCTAGGTCCCTAATCTGTGGGCCATGCTGAAGTTGATGGAGAATCTTGTTGGGATTTCGGAAATCCCATACATAGGTCGTCCCGTTCGTGCATCCGGCAGAGATATAGTTATCATTAAATGGGCAGAAGGTCACAATGTTAATATCACGCCCAGGGCAATCATAGCTGATGATGTCTCTCTTACCCCTTAACGGGTCATAGATATTCACCATTGACCGGACCTCAGAGCCTAGTCCTTTGGAACGACCATAGGCAGCTATCCCAGCGGCGAATAAACCTGATGGTAGATGCCACGATAGATCAAAAACGTTCTGGGAGTTAGGCATCACACCTAGTTGGGTAACGCTGGCTTCCTCCATTCGCCAAACTGCTAGATGACCGCCGATTGGCGGGTCGCGTGTATCACTGCTGTCGGGCAAAGACATGCCTGCTACCAGCAGGTCTTTCGTATACGAGTTAGGCCCCCAGGCTAACGATGTTGGTGTCATCAATTTATTGTGGCGGGGCGATATCTCCAATGGAGATGAAAGAGAAAGGCCGTGCTCTTGTTCAACCTGCCACAGCAGAAAGCTATTTTCACGATCTGATCCGGTAGCCAATCGACAGTTATCAACCTTAGAAAGCGCCATGACTAGTACTTTTCCAGGGTGACGGAGAGTTGTAATACATCTCGTGTCCTGATGGTTTGAGGTATCCCATAACTTGACAGTACGGTCATAGCTGGAACTAAACATCCGAGTCCCATCATTGGACCATGCCACTGCGCTGATGGAGGTGTAGAGTTGGGGGTCGCTTCCGCTGCTTTCTTCATTCGCTTGTGTTGGGTCAAATAACACTCGCGGCATCCGGTGATCAGGAAGTTCTTTAAGCCTGTTTGTTGTCAAATCTCCCACCACTAAATTATTTCTCCGGTTGTACATCATATTCTCTGGAGCGCAAGATGTTGCACATCCGGCCACGAAGCGAGTGCCATCAGGGGACCAGTCAAGAACCACAACATCTTTCGATGCGCCCTCCCATGACTTCCAATGCTCCCAGCTGTCATTTGCTGATTTGACTAAGGTTTGTTGTATGGACGATCGTGCCTTATACTGCTGATATCCAAGTTCACGGGCTCTAAGATGAGATGCAACACTGGTTGGATAATATCGCAGTAGATGCTGATCTGGTTTGGATGAATAAGCTCGAAGAGCTGACGGTGAGGTGGGCAGCCGGCCATTCTTTGCATCAGCGAGGAATGCACAAAACTCATTGGAGGTCCTCTGCCCCAAAATGCTGATTTCTTGAGCAGCTGCTCTCAATTTCTGTTCGTCAACTTGCCGCAGCAAGAATTTCAAGTGGGCATTGATATCATTGTTTGGGATAGGAGCGGAGACCAGAAACTTCTCTTTCAAGTATTGGCATATTACAACCAATTTCTTATCAGACTTAATCTGTTGTGCCAATTCACCGTTTCGGCAACCTAAAAGGAACTCTGCGATGTTCGAAGTATAACCTGAAAGAGCTAGGTATACATCCTTGAGGCGAGCTAACTTGCGAAGCAAACTCGCAATCTCACCACAATCAAACAATAATTGAGAATACTGGACAACGAGGTCTTGTATGCAACCCTCAGTCTGTGTTGTTTCCACGTTTGTCATGAAGCGGTAAAATACGTTCAATTCATCCATGCATAAGTCCGCATGAAGTAAGATACCTTTGCAACCAATATTGGTACCCCTCCTCGTTTTCAAGAGAGATTCGGGGTCCTCTCTCTCCTCCCAAGAGCGGTAAGAGGCAAGATTTGATGCAGATTCAACCAGGGGCTCTTTTACTACAATATGGGTAGCAGAGCGGTAACATACACGACCTGGCAGATTCTTGGGTTCAGACGTTAAGGTAGAAGAGGCAGATAGCTCGTCGGCTGGATGGTTCTGTTCGGTTTGGTCTCGCGGACTAGAAATCTCTAAGGTACTTGCATAGTAACTTCGAGGGCCCCTATTCCGCCTTGATGAACGCGATTCTGTGGATATCGGAGATTCAATCCGATCAGAAAGAAACGGCTTTTCTTTCTTTAATATTTTCTTTTTAGCGCGCCTCAGTCTCTTAGATGATTGGGAGGAAGGCCTATCAGTAGGTCGTCCAGCTGCTCCAGGTTGTTGAGGCGTTGCAAAATGTATCGGTATCTCTACCACAGGGCGAAGCGGAGATGACGCTCCCCATGAAACCGGGCGGTCTGATAATGGCTGTGCTAGACTACTTGGTCTAATGGTATTGTTGTCCCTCTCATTACTTCTCTCGGATGTGGTGGATGTGCCATTGGGTTCAGCTGGCCGTTTTGCAGGTATAACAGAGGAGCTCCGTGAGTTACTCTCCGTAGAAGTACAGTCACCCCGATCTTTGAAGGACAGAAAAGAGCCTAGAAGCGCGTTCGCTTTCTGGCTAACTCTTTCAATATCCGACTCACTTTCTGATAGTGAGATCGAGGCCGAACTGGCGCTTGTTGCAGTTACAGCGGCGGGGCTGCTGCGATTTTTCGAAGCCGTAGGGCGATCTTTTCTGGTATTAGGTCGGTTTCTCTTGCGACCTTCCGTCTTTCCATCTCGAAGGGGCATTTATCCCTAGCCTGTCTGTTACTCTGCCATACAACGACTTCACGGAGGCTGTAGGTTCAACCTCTTAAAGGAGTTAGCGGTGTTTTGAGCGCGTGTATATTTCAGCTGAGCACTTCTGACTAGACACTACTTAGCTTCGGTAACTCACCAGTATCACTCTAAGCACTCAGATAAGCCAGTTCTGAGTAGCAGGGGCTGTGGCTTGAGGTCCTTTTTTGGCGTTGGGTGGTTGAAGCGAGTTTGATATAAAGATTCGCGAACAGAAGAAGGCTTATCGTGCAGCGGTCTTGGCGGGAACCGATAAAGGAGCTTAGTTACTCCGTACTTGGTACCACAAGGTCAGATGGATCCTACAAAGAGAACATTGATCGCTTTGTTCTTTTGACTCGTTGAATGAAGGTCTTTTTATTGTTTACCAGGGTGAGTGACAACACTCGTGGTAGGACGGCTTAAGGCGATTATACAAGTGGGATAAAAGGGAAGATTCATGACATTGAACTTTGTAATATTTTATATTCAACACTACAAAAGCAGTGAATGACTCCAGCCATGATAGAGTGAATAGTTCAATTAAAATTAGATAAAGAGATACATACCCCTGCCGAAACATATATTCATGTACCCATTATGCATCGCTATCCAAGGACATGACTTTGAATACATATTTTCCGCCCTGAGCAACCCGTCTATGTTTTCATACCGCCCATGATATGTAAATGGGAGACATGCTTAGAAACAGAAGACTTGGTCCTCGAGTTTGCTGACAAGGTTGGCCTTCTTGTAGCCCAAGGACTCTGTGGCCTTCTTCATGGCGCTAACCATGGGAGGCGGGCCACAGATCATGATTTTAATATCGTCTGCTGGGGCAGGGAGATGGCCCTGGAAGAGTAGATTTAGTAATAGCTAAATGTTAAAACAAGTTTGATAGAGTACCAACCTTGATCATGCTTGGAGTAACAAAGCCAACACCGCCTTCCCACATTTCTGGAGGATTGTTCAGAACATAGTGAACACGGAAGGCCTTGTCGGTTTTTGCAAGTTCATCAAGCTCTTCCTTCAAAAGGATGTCCTCCACATTAACGTTTGCGAAAATAAGGTCAACCTGAGTGGTGTCATTTCCTCCGTTGCTTGGTCTGCCCTTGACAATAGCCTTGATAACCTGAAGCATCGGCGTGATACCGGTACCACCGGCAATCATACCAATATGTCGAGCCATGTTGGGAGTATAGACCATGGCACCCTTGGGTCCGCGGACCTTCATGGTGTCACCAATTTTCAGGGTGGTCATGTGCTTGGAGATGTTACCCTGGGGGTATGACTTGATGAGAAGGTCAAAGTATCCGGCATTGTCGTCAGAGGAGATAGGAGTGTAGGATCGGACAATCTCCTTGGTCTGACCCTCTACAAGAGCTGCAAGGGAGATGTGCTGGCCAATTGGTAGGCCGAGGATATCGGTTGGACGAGGGAGGGCAAATCGGTAGATGGCAACGTTGTGGGAGACAATGGTCTTCTCCTTGAGCACGAACTTCTGGAACTCATTAGGCTTCAGGACCTTCCGCTGTCCTACAAGTAGTAACTTTTTAGTATCATCACTCGAGAATAGAATGGATCTATCTCCAATGGAGCGGGTGTGGTGGGGGGTTAGTCATTACTGTTGTTAAAGATCTTGTAAGCTCCGAGAACCACGGCCAATGCCACTGCGTAAGCAACCCATTCGAGCTTCATGATTGCAGTTCCAAAAACCAACAGGCCTGCAGGAATGTAAACACCGTCAATGTATTGGCGAGAAGTCCATGCACTAGCCCACACAGTCAGTATTTCAATTGTCCAGAAACAACAGTGAAACAATTCGCCTAAACAAACGAGGAACGAACCTCATTCTTATACAGAATACCCCTGGGGCTAAGCAGACGGACCCGCAGCCAGAGTAACAACTATTGGGACTGAAGGAGCTGTTTCGGCAAGAATTGGAGAAATCCGGGAGTAAAAAACCGATCACGAGCAGATCCAAGTCCAGGGGGAAAAACAGTTGGGATGTTTTCTCGTGGCGTCACTGTTTGCTTATGTAAGACAATCCTCCGCGACGTCAACACAGAGTGATTATGTAAGATATTTGAGTTTGAAGGTTGCGCCGAATTCCCCCGGAGAGGTACTATTGGTCAAACGATCCCCACACATCAACATCAATTAAATAACATCCGCCCTTTGACATACATACGGCGAATATGTTATTATAGACGGGAGGATAACATATATAATAGTCGATATGGCGCCACAGTCTATAGACATGAAATCTGGGTTTCCCCTTAGTGAGAGTGATCGCCAGGTCCTGGCTCAGACCGACGAAGAGTTCGTTTACCATGATTGGCAGCAACTCAAGGACATTATAGGTTGAACAGCCCTCCAACCGACTCGCTTAATCTCTATATCACACCGTCGAAGCTTGTTTGTTCAGATA
This sequence comes from Nannizzia gypsea CBS 118893, assembly GCF_000150975.2. Classification (NCBI taxonomy): domain Eukaryota; kingdom Fungi; phylum Ascomycota; class Eurotiomycetes; order Onygenales; family Arthrodermataceae; genus Nannizzia; species Nannizzia gypsea. The sequence continues at coordinate 1,052,058 of NW_003345200.1, read as the reverse complement.
AAACAATATACAGCATCAACAAAATTGGGGTTATAACGCTAATTCCGGTTTTGAATTAGCAAGTAATACGCTAGAACTGCTCAAGCGAAAACCATCCGACTTACGCCGATACGCAACATGGAGCTCCAACATCAAAGAGCAATATGGCAATATAACGAACTTCCTATGTCGGGAACGTCTGCATTGTACAATAGACAAGGATCCGCAAACACTGTGCTAGCATCCGACCCCGTTTGCGGATTCAAGAGACTATAATATTCTCCGCAACGACTGGCCATACGGTCTAACCCCCGATATTACCCATCTGTGCGTATGGATTAAGAACAGGATAGATACTACTCCTGAAAACGGAGATGTAACCGAGGAATCGCGGACGTTGATCGATGACTTTGTGCACCGAACGTTTACTTCCAGGCTAAATGAGTTTAGCGATGCGGCTGATAGAGTCGTATGGTTTAAGAATTGGACGGCCCTGCAGAGTGTGAGATCTTTAGAGCATATCCATGTGCTTGTGAGGGATGTTCCTGACAAAATTATTGTGGAGTGGACCGGTGAGGAAGCCAGGGAACTCTCCCAAGCAAACTGAGCAATTTAATAGAAAAACTATAGAAATAACCTTACCTCTAGGAAGAATTATTGGAGTATCATGAACAAGGAAATACATTATTAATAACGTAAATCAAAACAGACACAAACACCGGCGCAAGTACAAAACCATCCCATCATTATAGAATAAATGTACTGATACTGTGGTAGTCAAAAGAAAAGAGAAATAAACAAATATAGCACAGGTATATGTATGTATACAAGCATGGCCTCGTTCAGGACTTCTGCTCGTCAACAAACTTCAAAGCCTCCTCTCGCGAGACGACATCGATGGTACTGGCCTTGCTTCGGAAGCTTACGCCGTAGCACTTTTCGGCAACGTGAAGCATCTCAGGTCGGAATGTTGTACAGATGAACTGGCCGTTGGTTTCTTCTGATATGGACTGAAGCATCTGGGCTACAGCCGTTCGGTATTGAGCGTCAAGGTTAGCGTCAATCTCGTCGAAGAGGTAAAACGGTGCGGGATCACAGGCCTGGATGGCAAAAACAAGAGCAAGCGCGCATAAACCTGTGGAATATTAGCATATCTACTACTTGGTTTAGGATGGGTATACGTACTCTTCTGACCACCACTGAGCTGTTGGATCCTCTGCTGATCGTCATGTTTGCTGTTAAAACTAACACTGATACCAACCCCGATGTAGTTCTCCACACTACGGCGAGCCTCCTCTTCATCCGAGTCCATATCCTCCTGCTGTCTAGTGGCAGCATCAGTTTTCCTCTGGATAATAAGTCGTCCTCGACCGGCTGGGGCTAGTTTCTCAAAAATTCTCGCAAACTCTCTAGAAACTTGCTTGAAGGTTCGTTCAATGGCCTCATCCTTTCTCTGATCCAAGATCATAATGAGCTCGTCAATGGACTTATGGGACGCATCAAGTTCCTCTCGACGTTTGGTGAGAGTCTCTCGCTGCTTAGTGAAGCTGTTGTACTGCTCGAAAGCCTTCTTATTCACATGTGAATATTTCTTGAGAGCTTCATTAGCCTTGTGTAGCTTCTTGACTATTGTGTTGGAATCCGTGTTTTTGAACTTCGTAAAGGCCTCGTCAGGAAGCACACCGAGGTCGCGAATGTTGGCACTGCATTCCAATGCTTGAGCAGTCAACGCTGCCTTTTTCTGCATGCTCTTTTCCATGCGGCGTTGGTGCTTTTCAATGGACTTTGCGAATTCTTCTAGCTCACGTTTTATATCCGCCCGACGCTGCTCAAGCTGCGAAGCTTCGGTGTTTTGTTGTTCTATGGAGTTCTCCAGTTTCTGAAGTTTCTGGCTGAGTTTCTCGAGCGCCTTCTGCTGCTTCTTGACCTCCCTCTCGCTCTCCTTCAGGTTTCCATGAGCGGTTTCTTCCCCAGCATCAAGGCCTTGGCCGGCTAGATGATCCAGCTGTGGGTAAAGATTTTCTCGCAACTCCACTTCCAAGATGGACTTTCTAGTTTCTAGCTCGCTGCGGCTGCTGGAGAGTGCCGCATGCTCTCGTCGAAGGTCCTGCACCATAGAGTTGAGACTCTCTAAGCGTGCTTCCTCAGCATTCGAAAGTGCCTTCTCAAAGGGCGTGGCAAGTTCCTCCTCGTGGGCCGTTATTTGGCTAGTGAGTGATTCCACGTTAACCTCAATATTCTTAAGAGCGCGTCTCTTCGCCTCGAGGGCGTCAGTTTTGTTGTGTAGTAGATCCCGCTTGCTCTTGATCTCCTGACGTAGTGGCCCATTGCTGGAATGTAGCTGCTGCCGCTTTTGCTCTGCTTTTTGAAGGTGTCCCACTGCCTGCGTAATCAATTGGTCCATCTTTTCCAATTCACGGCGGATCTCTCCTCCTCGAGCCTTCTTTGCATCATACTCATCTCGCCATTTGGCAACATTTTTTGTTGCATCAAGCCGAGACTTTCTCGAATCATGGAAACCACCAGTCAGAGCACCACGCTTGTCAGATCGATCACCTTCAGGGGTAATGGCATTGACGCCGTGGCTGCGAGCATACTGAGACGCAATCTGAAGATTTGGACAGATAATTGTCCGACCAAAAACTTGCTGGAAAGCTGGCTCATACCGAGGGTCATATTGCAGCTTCTCAATCATTGGAATTGTGTCGCTGGCACGAGGAATGTTGCTGGCCCTTGGCTTTAACCTGTTCAATGGCATGAAAGTGACTCTCCCTGACTTCTCCTTTTGCAAAATCTCTAGTACTTTGGTAGCTGTCTCATCAGTATCGACAACATAGTGGAAGAGACTCTGACCAGCAGTAACTTCAACAGCTGTACGATATCTGTCACTAACGTCAAAGAGCTCTGCAAGCGTTCCATAGACACCCTCAAGATTATATTGCCTTTTGATGCGTCGTACTGCTGCAAGGCCCCTGCTGGTGTTTTGATCCATCATGTGCGCAAGTGATCTCTCTGCTCTTTCCACCTCATGGGTGGCGTTGGTGAGAATCGAGTCAAGCTTAGCTTCTTCTCTCCAAAGCTCTCTACATTCAAATGTCAGATGAAACACATTAAGATGGGGATAACAAAAGGAAGCCTTACTTTCGCTGGTCAATTAGCCGATCCCGTTCATCCTTGGCTGTTTGAACCTCTTGATCAATAGATTGAAGGTTATCGCCCCAACCATCCGCCTCCTTTCGAAGCTTCTCAACCTCCGGCTCCAGAAGCGTGATGTCATTCTCAAGCTCTTGAATCTCCTTGGTGGTCTGTATTCGAACAGCCTTGACGGTCGAAACTTGCGCATGAGTATTCTGTATTTCGCCATGTAGCCACTTATCACGCTCGCCTTTATTCCTAAACCTAGAAATTCGTCCCTGCTTTGCATATAGGCGCTGTCTGCCAGTTTCGGCATCATTCAAATTGAATTTTGCCTGGTCTTCTCGTTCTTTCATTTCGTTGAACTGAGGGACTAGCGTGCTCAACTCCTCTTCACGTTCCTTAATGGCAGCATTCACTCGCTCAACATTCGCTTCACGCTCAGCTTTTGACCTCTGAGCAGCGCTCTGGCCTTCTGAGAGGGACTTTCGCTGTAATTCGGCTTGCGCAAGAGCTCGGGATGCATCCCGTCTATCGTCCTCCAGCTGGTCTTTTTCCAGCTTCAGAAGTTCCATTTGTTGCCTGAGCTCTGCCTTTTGGGTCTCAATTTGAGCAATATCGTTTTCACCCTGCATGAGTCTGTTTCTATTGGCGTCCGTGTCTTCAACCCCTGCTTGTCTTTGGTCATCAATACTTTCTAGAGCACTTGCAATCTCAGCCTGCTCCCGAGAATAGATAGTGTACTCAAGGCAACGCCTCTCCCTTTCCTTCTCTTGAAAGTTTCTAAGCTCGTCCTTTTCCTCTTCAAGCTCGCCAAGCCTCTCGTTGATATAATCGAGCAGTTCGTCAATCTTCGCTCTTTTATTGTTGGTCTCGTTCATTATCTTTAGAGACTCCGTACGGCGTGCTTCATAAACCTGAGTTCCCGCAACTTCTTTCAGAAGCACTAACCGTTCGGAGTCTTTCATGTTCGTTAGGGTTGTCACTCGGCCTTGTGGGACAATATAGTACGGGTTTGACCTCGAGAAGCCAGCAGACTCAAGTAAGTTCATGACGTCAGATTTGGTAGCATTCTTCCGGTCCAGAGTATATTCATCCTTCTTCAAGCCGATGGTACGGCGTAGTATGAGCTCATCTTTGCCTGTTGGGAAACGGTCGTCCGAATTGTCAAATATAATTTCAACATACGCCGACATCACCGCGGAACCTGAGCCTTCCTGTTTTTTATTAGTCGTCATACATCGAATTTAAGGGGCAAGCGATTTCATATCCATACGTGTAGCAGCGCCTGGCGCTCTTCTCTTCCCATATGTGTATAGGCATCACTAAGAACGAACCGAATGGCAGCAAAGAAGTTACTCTTGCCGGAGCCATTGCGACCAACAATCACATTGTGCTTTGGAGAAAAGGGTTCGATGACGGTTTGATCTTTATAGCTATTGCAAAATATGCCGTTAGCAAAGGTCTTGACTAGCTGATTAAATTGCTCCCCTCACTTACCTCTTAAAGCCTTGGATGATAATCTGCTTGATAAACATCTTCGCGGATCAAGTATTAAGACCAACCTGTCATTATTCGAGTGCGCACCGGGAAAAGAGATAAAAACACCACGTCTCGGCGTCCTAAAAGAAAGTGAACGTCTCTACCAAACATCGCTCGGTGAGAAATGCCAACGCGTCTAAATTGAGAAGCAAGCGCGTTTTCTTTGCTTATATAACAAGGTTTAGGGCTTTCGGGCGCGGCAAAATAATCAAGCGACCGATAAGGAAGATTATGTAACCCTTATCGCTAAAAAAATATAATGCAAATATCAAAATCTCAGGCAGCAAAAAGTTATCCTAGACGAAGATTCATGATTATAGACAAACCCTGGTATCAAAATTATTTGCCTACAAGAAAATCAGTTAAGAGTTTTGATTATGACGGGAGATACCAAACTGGAGGGAACTCCCAAAAAAAAACTGGAGGAAAAGATAGATCAGCCAGCCGCCGATATTGACTCTACACACCCCGCCAACGAGTACGATGTTGCTGAAGAGGAAGAGGATGATGAATACTATGATGATATCTTTGACGATGAGCTGGATGATGCTGATTTTGGTGCTTCGAACCCATCCGATTTCACAAAATCTTATAACAGGCAAAGAAAGCTAAACGAGGTTGCTGCTGATGCGAATGCCCCCCTCTCCTCATACCCAAAGAGCAACCCCCAAAAGCCGAGCGTCAATACATTCGCGAAGGTCGACGATCAGATATCGACCCTATCTCGACATGCCGGGAAGATTAGACTCGATGATGCCCAATCTGGCTTAAAGTCGAAGGGTGGAAGGGGGGCAGATAAGAGTGACAGAGCTACATCTGAACAAGTGTTGGACCCCCGCACTCGCATGATACTGCTTCAGATGATCAATAGGAATATCGTCTCAGAAGTGAACGGCTGTTTATCCACGGGAAAAGAAGCAAATGTTTACCATGCGATCTCCCAACCCGACGACGAAAGCCCAGATCTTCACCGAGCTATCAAGGTATACAAGACCAGCATCTTAGTCTTCAAGGACAGAGACAAGTATGTCACCGGCGAATACAGATTTAAGCAGGGGTATAATAAGTCCAATAACCGATCGATGGTGAAAGTGTGGGCAGAAAAGGAGATGCGAAACCTCAAACGCTTATACTCTGCTGGCATTCCTTGCCCTGAACCATTGTACCTTCGACTTCACGTTCTTGTGATGGGCTTCCTTGGAAACTCTAAAGGAATACCAGCTCCCCGGCTGAAAGATGTACAACTCCAGGATGAGGATCTGGATGCCCGGTGGAAATCTCTATATATGGAGCTAGCTTCTCATATGCGTACCCTGTACCAGGACTGCCGCCTTGTCCACGCCGATCTGAGCGAGTATAACATCCTATACCACAACCACAAACTCTACATCATTGATGTCAGTCAGAGCGTCGAACAAGACCACCCCAGGAGTTTAGAGTTCTTGCGTATGGACATTAAGAACGTTAGTGACTTCTTCCGCCGCAAGGGTGTCGATACACTCCCCGAACGGACATTATTCGAATTCATCACTTCGGTCGATGGCCCTCATGCTGTCTCTGGCGACCTGAGCCCAATGGTTGCAGTGCTTGAGAAGTTGTTTGTTGCCAGAGCTGAGCGCCAGGAGGAAAGCGGCGAGCACGCCGAAGGTGAAGGGAACGATGAACTAGACACTGCTGTTTTCCGACAACAATATATCCCTCAGACCCTAGAACAGGTTTACGATATAGAGCGAGACGTTGAGAAGCTCCGAACCGGGAAGGGTGATGAACTGGTTTATCGCGAGCTTCTAGCTTCGGGCGCAGACCCAACCAAATCGGCAGCTAAGAATGAGGATGAAGATATCGGAGAAGACTCTGATGTTTCTGGGGGTGTATCTTTGTCTGATAACGGTTCCCAGTCTGGTGATGCCGATGAGGTAGACCCATTCGCAAAGAAACCACCACGAGGCAAACGGTTCGAGGATAAAGACACTAAACGAGACCATAAAAAACAAGTCAAGGAAGAGAAGCGAGAGCAGCGGTCAAAGAAAATACCGAAACATGTCAAAAAGAGACTTGTCAATGCATCAAAACGCAAGTGAGCGTTAGGCCGTTCTCCTCTGCCTTAAGGATTCAGTTTTACTGTTCATTTCTCGTCCACATAGCATTGCTGCGTTGATAAAAAAGAGATAGTTTGTCCGACATGATGAATGAATTTACGCTTTTACAACAGTTATGTTGGTCCTCTTTTGCGAGAAATATTTGTCTATTTACTTGGAACACGCACATTTAGCCCAGGAAGGGGCATTTGCTTTTATTTTATTTAAGCTACACCTCATACTCCTTCGATATCTATCAACGAGTGGATGCATTCCTTCGATGCAGGGGTCCAAAATCACAAGCCATAATGCAGAAAAAATAATGTAACGGTTATTCGGCAACAAAAGCAGGCCTCATTCAGCCAGTATCATATGAAGACTTAAACGTTTACGCCCGGCGATCTTACCAGATCCATCTCATCCCTTTGGTTACCACTCTCACGATAAACACAAATGGTATCAAGCAGTGCTTTTCCGGAGCTTGTAGGCAGGAGGCATATTCAAGTACGCGGCCGTTTCTTCCTCTAAAACCCAGACATCAGCCCAAGTCTGAAGTAGCCATCGTTGGAACTGACGGCGGATGGCCTCGTCTTCTTCCTGGCTCTTGCATTCCTCAGCGGCCTTCCGAGCAGCAGCCAGAGATGCCGATGCACACTGCACAAGGATTTCGAAGCAAGTGACTAGCAGACGAATGGGCTCTTTTTCATGGCAAAACCGCCCATCTTCAGTGATGCGGTTTGTAAAAGAGAGTATTGTACCCAATGCCTTCACTTCCAGCCATTTCTTCTGCTGAATTGTATACGGTAAACCAGCGGCATAATCAGGTCTGTCCCTCAAGATCTGATTGATTCCAATTCTCACTTCCATCATGATATCCATCCCTCTGCAAACACGGTCTATGACCTGTGAGGGCCTCCAGTTGAGCGGCAGTGGACGCGACGGTGGTTTTATATCAACTGTGAATGCCACATTGCTCCCATTTTTCTCGTCGGCAGCTTCTGGCTCTGGTATGGTAATTCTTGAGGCTATAGTTCGAGCTTCTATAGCAGCATCCGGCACCAGTCCCATGAAGCCGCCCTTCTCTGGTATACCCTTTTTGGTATGAGAGCCGGTTGGGTTCTCCAAGCTTCCCTCTAAGCCCTGTTGTTCACTTGGTTCCTCAGCCATTGCTTGCATGGCTTCCGTGAGTGGATCACAATTGACACCGGCGGCCTTGTCGATTATTTGAGGGTTTATTCTTGCTTGAGCGCTGCTGAGCGCAGAATCCAAAGCCTGGGCACCGCCTTCCGTCGCAGCAGAAGCTACAGAATGAAATTTGCCTAGGACGTCTATGTCCCTTGGAGGCTGGCCAGTCGAATCATCATGATAATTGACCATGTCTGGTAGGGAGCTTGGAGATGACTCTTCGGAAAACAAAGTGTCTTGCAATCGGTCAGTCCTGGGGGCACTCAATCCCGGGAGGCGAATGCGACTTGGTAGATCGATTGGAGGCAGCTGAGGTAGTAGTGATTCCAACGAATCTGACAACGCCGTCAAGTCAGAATCCCTTGTACTATCGTCTGAAGTGCAAGTTATAAGTTCTTCTTCGCTTTCTGGCTCCCTTTTTCTGCGGAAGCATCTAAAGGGGTCACAGTTCATGCAGCATCCACCCATGGATATTGCCAGGCTATTCACCCTACAGTGGAAAGACGTTTGAAGTGGATTTGGGAATGAGTTGGTGCCACAAATACCCTTTGGTAGCTTTAATCCAAATATCCCAATGCCAACGGGACGCCAGTCTCCTAGAACTTAAAGAACTCAAGCAAAAACGACGCACGCTGCCTTAGGGATGGGACTTGTCCCGAGTGTGCCGTCCTGGGTTCGGCAAGCAAAGGAGCTTCAATGTAATGAGCGAGTAATCTGTACCTCCAAGAACGAGAGAAGAGCTGTCTAAGCATATATATGTATACCAAACAACAAGCGAAGGACGAAAGTATATAAACTGTGATATCTGATATAAACGACAGACACCAGCGAATAGTAGTGGAAGTGTAGAGATATGAAGGAAGAAAAGAACAACAACAAGCCGAAAGGGGAGAAAATGGAGCTGCTATTACTTTCTAGAAGCAGGAACAACTCGTGTGTTTATTTATCTTACTGTGTTATTGAGTCGTGTGGAAGTCACGGACAGGGATGAAGGCTACAACTTCTACGCATATGAGGAAGGGATGACGTTGACGGGTCAAGTGGATTCTACAATATAGAAATTTTGAATGAATGGTTGATGGATTTCATATAGAGATATTGATGGCCACAAATGAGACCAACTTCCTGCTTGCTTGTTAAGACTCATAAACGTACATAAAAGTCATAGTATACAGGTATACATATAAAAGAAAAGGATAAAAAATATATGCAAAGAAGATGGAAGATTATAAACACAAAAAAAAAAGAGCGTCCATAATATCATATAGGCTCCGCTCGGTTGATCGTCAGTTGATCGGGACTGTAGGATGCTGAGTTATCGCTGCAGTTAGAGGCTGGAGGAGCCTCCTTTATTTCTGCTTGGCCGAGGTGACTGTTCGAGGCCGTTGGTCGGGTACCCGTACCTTTCGAATAACGAAAAGCTTTGGGCCAAGTTTGCCATCTTTGTTGGGCTGGAGATGTGGAAACAAGGAGGTCTGTTTTGCGGCCTTCTGGATTTTGGTGGGCCGTGGCTTGGGCTGAGGAACCGCCCCGATAGTGGTAGCCGCCTTCTTTGGTTTGGCGGCAGGGGTGACTGGCTCGTATTTGCCAGTCTTCTCGTTGAAAATGGCTATCGCCTTGTTGAATGGAAGGCGGTAGTCCTTCTCCTTTGGCTTGAGTCCAGCACCCATTTTGGCTTGCTGGAACTTCAACGAGAAATTATGTTAGAATCACTAGGAATAGGCTTATGTGTGAAGATATGAAGCCAGCGTACCTTGGAGGAAGGTAATGTAATATTAATGTATTCGAATATATGTGACTTTGGTGTAGGTAGGAAGGTGGGCCGTCGAGTATGTCTGTATTATGTGGGAAGTTGTTAATGAGAGAGGAAAGAAAGAGGGAGAGGGAGGGAAAGGAGGACTTCATGGGATTTTATAGCGCAGGTAAGACTCATACCTATAAAACCATGGTACAGTAGAACTATATTCTGTGCTCATAGAAGTGCTGTCTTGCTATGACGTCTTTGACTAAAGCCATCTCCGTCATACCAAAGACGGACATGGTCAGCAGAAGGCTCAGGAGGTGTTAGCTCCAACTTTGATGCCTTCAACTAGATTGAAGCCCTTGGACTTGCTGGTACAACTGGAGTATTTGAGATGGCCGGCAAGCCTTGAAAAGCCAGTAATCAGCCAGCGTAGCCCCCATAAATGTCGTATATATGATATATATTTATATTTATGTAAATATACGCATCATTCCCTTATCATCTGTAACCCGCTAAACATGAGTGTTAGCTACTATTTTAATGCCTTTATGACAGCATGGAATGCGTAGGAACTCGTGACAGGCTCACTTTAGATCCATCTATGGTACAAAGGTTATCTGGGATAACTATGACATAATCGACTTCTCGAGCCAACCGTGACGCCATCCATCATTGTGGCAGGAACCTCTGAAGGCATACGCGCCAGCGAGGTGCAGCAAAGGAGTGCAGAGCTTTCTGGTTGTACCGTTGCTCTCCCAGCTATGGGGTTTGTATCGTAGTCGTTCTACCCAAAACAGTTATATAGGTAAAACCCGATCAACCTTAGAACTCATTAGCAAAGGACAAAAAACTATCAGAGTTTACAAAATGAAGCCCAGTCTTACCTATCTATTAGATTCAAATCTGACCTCATAGGTTTGTCCCTTCATACGCGATATATAGGTATATACTAAGATATGCGCCCTTCTGGGCTCTTTATATGGGGTATATATAGGTAAACTCAACCATAACCCGAAGTATGTTGGTAGCCATGCCATAATATATAGACATATATATGGTTAAATAATGATAGAGAAGCTATATCTAGTAATAGGATGTGGAATATATATACTGTGAGCATCAAACGTTTTTCATGCAGGACGGGAGGTTCGTTCAAGCTCATTGAAGACCCACCTGGCCTTCACGTGACAGGGACGGTCCTGTTAGGGCGAAGATTCACTTCAAGACAATGAGCTATGAGAAGGTCACTAGTTATCAAATAGAGTGAAGTATTTAAAGTAGAGATATTTAACTGATAATTTGTTACTATTTCACACTGCGGATTTGGAAGTATAGGCCATGTTACATAGAGTTACAATAACCAGAGTATTTAAGACAGAGCATTGCACTTGCTCTAGAAGATGCCAACTATTCTACGCTAGAGCCCCTGTACACGGCAGAGCATATGCTTGGCTGTTTAGATTATGGGTTTAGGATCTTCACCAAGAGTAATCTCTTGTCTGCATCGTCATTAAGTGGCTGGTGACATAAGGGAGTTATATTGGTTAACACCTCGTCTCGTAATCGTATAGCATCGTAGTGCACAAAACAGATAAACTGATATGGCTTCAAGGTATAGCCATGGAGGAGTATATTGCGTGGAAGATTGGCAGCCAATAAATTTTGAGGAGCCCTGAGGTAGGAGCCGTAGCGCGCGGCTGGCGTTGTATAGCCAGAAATAGATTCGAAACCAGCTCGAATTTTAGAAGACATATCAATAACAGCAGGTTCCAAGAGGTGGGTTGCGTATGCCGCTGTACGGATTAACTGCAAGCGTTGTCTCATCTTGACTCCGCTACTTCTCCAGAGCCAACCAGGGGACTATGGAGAATTCTCACGAGCATCCGATACCCCGATATGGGTCTTCCGCTGAGCAGGATGCTGCGCCGCACTTTTAAAATAGCCTAATATAGCAGGCTAGATATACAGACTTTATATAGCCGCTCGATTGCCGCTAAGGTTTCACTATCAGGAACATAACAGCATAGCCATTGGGTATCAAGGAGGGTATAAGTGTCGATCTACTGAGAAAAGGGGGCCATCCATTCATTATTATACCTGACGCTGGTCCATAGCTGCAGGGAGGATGCAACAGGTTTCAAAGGGAAGGCAAGCCATTTGCTAGCGTTATTTTTAGCTTGCAAATGCCCTCCAACATATTCCTAAAGGGGTAATTCTTGGATGTCACCGCGTCAAATCTCGTAAACTGGCCAGCCGCTAACGGTTGGTTCGCGCTGTCGGTAACTAACTAACGAGCAACGATCATACCGCCCGTCCAGCAGGAAGTGTATCCATCTCACGCTGCCTCCCATGTGTGCGGGTGGCAGCAGGTTAGCTCCACTTGGGGATAGGCTAAGTCAACCAAGGTGTCGCAGCTATTCCGTTCGAGGGTGTGAATGGCCAGGTCTCTGCCACGCTAAAGGCCAAATGTCGACTCCGGATACAAGGACCGGGGCATAGCCGCTGGGATCCTGCGGCGATGCTTGACAGGGGCAGCTGTTTTCTGATGTCTGGCTGGCCTGTAGAGGCATCTCACGACTTTCCACCTCGTCCCACGCGTGCCACGAACCGAGGTGATTTCCTGCAAGCTCGTCACCGTGTTAGTAAACTGACTGGCTAACTGGTCAGCTAGTGCCCATGGCTCGCATGTCTCTGTGCCATCAGCAGCCTTCTCTGCCTTCTTCCTCGCCTCTCACAGGCCATCCCAGCCTCCGCGATGCAAGTCAACAAGCAAAAATTTGAGAACGGCCTGGTCACGTGCACCAAGTATCTAAAAATAGGCTCAACGGCCAAGGCTTAGCGTTTCTTTTTCTGCTTTGGGCAGTTTTCAACGTCTCGTCGCATCTTCCATACAACTTGAGCATTTCGCTGGACATGAAGCGATATCAAACGGACTTGACTTGACACTGCAGAGGGTATGCAGAGGACGCGGAGTAGCGGGCAGCATTGAACATACATCGTCGACATGGCCAGCAGGAGTGCTGTAAGCGCCGGGGCCCATGTCACAAGGTGGCACGGCGTGTATCCACATGTCTGGGGACTCTTGTCGAATATCCCCGTCGTTGCATGCTAAGTATATATCGGGTGCATGATATATACGGTGAAGAGAAAGCAGTTGGGCCATTCAGGGCCCGCATACTAGCTTTATCCATGCATGGCTCCCCTGACTATCACATACCTTGGCCAGTCAGCTTGCATGAACTAGCCAAGAATGCTGCACCGCTCGCTCTCTTTGAGTTCGCTTTCTTCAGACCATCCGCCTGCTGATTCGCTGAGACGGGGCCACTGCAGGATCACTAAACCATGCCTGGTCCGGCTTGGATATCAATCAAGTGGGTAGAGGCCTATGGTCACAGCGCCTGCGGCCTCATCATATGCAGTAACCGCCTTGTCTCCTTGCCCCCCACTGATGCCGATGCATGCATGGACGGACTCCTCCGTACATAACCTTTCGTATTTAAACCAGCAATGGCGCCACTGGTATTGTATCTCCATTCACGAGATATCTGCAGAGTCCTCAAATCTATATACATAAAGATTTACCTTTCGATCCGTCATTCTCCAGAGGTTGCTTTTTTGTCCGTCTTAGTCCAGGGTCCTGAATGGTGTTCTGGGGCATTTAACCGAGCGGATTTCACACGTTCTTGCATCTGCGTGACACTCGGTGCATACATATGGCCACCCTGAACCCTTGAAAACAACCCGGTCAAGTCTTGCAACACCCTTGCCAAAGCGGCCACCCTCATATTTTGCGCAGATTTCGATCTCCCGGGAGATATGAAAACTCATACCATAACCTCTATACATCTACCACCGACATCGCCGTTTGCGACATATCTTGGGTGACCTTGGTTTAACGGGCTGACAGTAGTAGCGTAACTGTCGCGCATCTGCCGTACGCCTGTCATCGTGTCGTCAACGCCGCTGGACGGTGTCTGACGACTCCTACCATCTTCGAGCGTGGTGCTTCATTCCTGATATTTTCTTTTCACTTATTGATACCCTCCACGATGCCGGCCGTCGCTATAATACTAATTTGGCTTTGCGCCTTGACTCTGATGCCACTTTCAAAGGCATACAACATACCTATAGACCATATAACTCGACAGTCCTCCCGCCCGAGCAGGCTGACAACGCTTAGTTGGCAAGGCAAACTACCGCAACCTTCATCTGCCGCATTACAGAGGAGGACAACAATAGGCCCTCGACCGGGTCCTAAATACACTTTTGACGAAGGGTGGTTCAATATAACAACTACATCGACATGCGAAGACGCGTTGAGAGGGTTGAAATCGGTTTCCAACCCTTCCGGTATAGCCGCATGCTTCAACGTCGCATTTTTAAATGAGGAAACAAAGCATGTTCGGGGCCGATGTTAAAACTATATTACGTCTCCCAGGCCAACGGAGAGTTCAACAACACCAAGTGGGAAGACTTTGATATCAAACTGGGTTCACTACTTGTAGAATTTTCGGGAATGAAGCGAGTTTTCCAGAATTCAACTTCGAATTCCACCACAGACTCGCCTCGTCTGGTGAGGCAATGGCGGTATAGCGGCAAGGTAAACGAGCTTATCCCGCTCAAGAAGTTATCCCTGTAAGTTCGCTCTGAGTCAGAATTATATACAAATGTAAAGACTCTCCAACTAACGACATGGCATATAGTGCTGAACATCGCTATCTCCTCGCGCCAAATATATCAATCACAACAAACTCTCCCAGCCAACCTAATACTATCATCGAAACAAACCTAACTCCTGACACCATTTCATACACCACTGGCTATTTAGCCGACGACATCAACCCACCATACAACATGACGGACTCCGAAATCAAAGTCCAGCTAAAGAATATATTACTTGCTGCCTTGGAATTTGAAGTACCCGGTATGAGCTTGGGTATATTCCCCACAGGACTTATTGTCACCGGTATATGGGCCGGCTTATTCCTAGCCATAGTGGGCTACGGGACATTTGAGCGAAAGCAGTACCGCTCTTTTCATGAACGAAGGCTGCAATACGCCGCCTCTACAAGAGGTTACGGTAATCGGCCTACTGTATCTTAGATTTAATGACCTTATAGACAGAATAACGCTAAAAAAATTCTAAACTTTTAATTACGTACTTAACGGCTCACGCTCGGTGTTGTAGGATTTTCCATCCTCGGTTAAATAAGTTTGTTTGTTGTTGTGTAACTATTTATATATCACACGGCTTGATACAGTTCATTTCTACTAACAAATACAGGGCGGAAGTAGTTGGTTTGGTATTCGAAACTATTTGATTTCTTCTGTAACTAAACACTGAGTAAGTTGGTAATTGCTGAAGCGAAGAGCACAAAGCCGGCTTATTGGTAAAGAAGGGTAACCGCAACGAAGCCGTATACGTTCCGCCAATACTACAGTCGAACATGCGGAGGGTTTATTCCCTACCTGGCTGTCCCTATGGCGTTCCCTTCTGAATATATCGGTATATAAAGCCATCCGCCGTCGACAAGAATTAAACCAGTAACGGAAGCTGATTTTTGCCATGGAAAATATACCAGAAAAAGAAAGACAAACGATCCGTGGCAAGACGTATAAAAGGTTGACATGACATGGCATGAAATAAGTTCGCATGAATTTCGAGTTATAAATATAGAATGGTAGGATACGATCAAAGAAAAAGCTGCAGCGCTTTGATTTTGATTCCGACGCATTGACTAACTAGTGTTTGGTACCAAAGTACACACCCAGAGCGACGGCTGTACCAATAATAGCAGCAATAACAAGCCACCAACATACACAGTTGCTATCCGAACCTCCCCCAACCCATGACTTGGGATTGCCCTGGGTGACTCCCCAGTACTTCGATGTCGTTGCTGCACCCCATGTGAGCTGACCTAAAGGTCGGCCGTGGTTGTTTAATAGGCTAGTTGTTCTCCAAGCTTGACCATCGCCTGGAGGCCCGTTGGGGAATACTCCTGCCGGGATTGGACCATGACGGCGTCGAGCAGACGAACCCGGGGGCAAAGGGGCACTGTCGAGTATAGATGGACCTCAGTTGAAAGATGGGATAGGTAAACGGGGCGATATATGGCTGATACTGGGAAGCATCCCAGGGCCAGATCTGAATGAGGAATGTCTATCTCCAACCCCCCCTTGCGGGTCCGTGATTTCCGGAGCGTCTCCCCGGGTGGCGCGAGAGTGAAAACTTCGGTGTGCTCTCGGAGGCCGTACGGGGAGCATTTCAATGCCATCTCCACCACTAGTTTGGGCTTTGGGGCGAGAGGAGCGAGATGAAGGTCTTCCTATATCAGGTCTAGCCGACGTGTATGGCGGAGGATGGGAACTTGATCGTCGTGAAGAGCCTTCAGGGGCCGAACGACTAGAGCGTCTAGTCCGTCCGCTTGTAGCGCGAGAGAGAGGAGGCACTGCAGGATCATCATTTGAAGCCATGATTGGAAGATGTATATCTTCTTGTACTGTTTCACTGTATATTCGCTTTGGCTCGGTGGATAGCGAGTCTGTTTGCCTGGCAGATGGCCAAAAGGCAGGAGGCCCGAAAAATAGCCAATGACGTATAATCAAAACTGCCGTAATAGAATAAGTCGGTAATCAAGCAAGAGGTAGAAGGGGCAACAGTATCTCATCCGTAGGCCTAGCCTCGTACCACTGATCCCGATCCAACGGATATAAAAGCTCAATTATGTTGCCGTAGAGTATAGGGTGGAGGATTTAGAAACCCTGAAGTCACGACTGCCGGATAAGTTGTGATTCAGTCTAACAACACCGCAAGTAGATATAGATAGATATAGATATTCAACGTCGTATCCGCTATGAAAAGCCACGAGGCGGGGGGTTAAGAAGAACCGTAGCTGGCCATCAAAAAACCCGGGCTTTTATATCACAAACGTAATGGCGAAAAGTGAACACAAGGCCCAAGGTAGGAGGTCATCGGCCATGGCAGTGAAGCTCCCATATAGTTAACTCTGAAAAGACACATGGCTTCGGATAGATAGAAAGACGAAGAAGCGGTACATTGGTGATGAGAGTGACGAAGAGGGCCAATTTTGTGGAGTCGTATATCGATGGCAGCGTGAAATCACACAATATCCATCGTGAGCGGTACTGTCGCAGGAACAGTTATCAATATAAGTGAAAGACAATCTTGGGGAGGTCGTCATCTCGTCGCCATAACCTCAGGATATATGAGCAGACAACTGTGAATTGGTATGTCACTCCGATTAGGAAGGCAAGACAATGAACAACCTGGTTATGTAGAGAAGGCTTATATCATTGCTCTGAATATGCGATTGAGCTGGTATAATATGGATATAGGTATATATATATCTCGGCCTTTGCTGGCATGGATGGCTATGAGGTCCGGGGCCGTTGTTGGGGTTTATATAGACTGGTTTTCGCGATACTAATGTTGGCGTGGTGGTGAAGAGTGACTTCTAGAATGGCAACTAGATACTTGTTTGCGAGTCCTGTGGAGTAAGCTGTTTGTTAGCAATTGATTGATATTGATGGAATGGCAAATTGTAGGCTTACTAGATTGTGGTGTAATCCGTAGTCAGGAAAACGGTGGCCAATATCAATCCCTGACACCTTAACAAAATAATCCATATATAGGGTATATTCAATCGAAAAAATATGTATGAAACATCATGTATCATTATAATCATTCAAAGTATATCGACTGAAGGCCAGGAGACACTGTACACAAACTCCAGGAAACTCGGAAGAGACTGCGCCGGGTATATTCCGTACATTATTTAGACAGTACACAAACAGGCAGAAAGACACGCTTGCAAGACAGAAACCGAGGCAGAAAGGCCCTTCAAATATGTCAAAAGAAAACCCCCCGATGCAAATGCTGGGTATTAAACAAGATGCAAAAAAGAAATCACTCAACCATGTTTGTGAAAGGAAACTTCCGACAGACAAACAAAAAAAGGAAAAGCAACTGGGAAAACAAAATAGAAGAGGAGAATCAAACGCTTGGAATCAAGCTTTGAAGCTGTACATTCGGACTTCAGAGTCTTCGCTTCCGGTTGCCATGCGGCTATCACTAAGGGAGACGCAGGTAACTGGGCCCCTATGGCCGGTGAACGTTCTTTCGCAGGTCCCGGAACGGGGATCCCAGACCTTTGCCATATGGTCCTGCGCACCAGAGACAAGGCGAAGGGTATCAGCAGCCAGGCCCCAAACACCCTCAATATGGCCGAAGAAAGTTCGCAGGCAGCGACCAGTATGAACCTCCCAGAGACGCAGGGTAGAGTCAAGAGCTGCAGTAAGCATGAAGCGGGGTGGAGCCGGGCGGGTTTGGTCTTCGGTGAACAGGGCATCAAAAAGGGGAGACATGGGCTGTGTCGGGGGGGCGGAAGTATTGGGCTGTAGGTTGGGTTCATTGGTGCTGTCGTGGCTTGCTCGGTGATCGGGAGATTCTGAGCCTGACAGACGATCGCTCCTGTCGCTGGCACAGTCTGACGGGTGTTTAAATTCGAATTCTCTCGGGAGTGGGAGGACCTGTTGGACTTGGCCTACATGTCCTGCATAGGTGTGGATACATTTACCCGTGTCCAAGTCCCAGATACGAACGGTGAGATCATCAGAAGCAGAGAAAACAGTGCGGGAGGCAGTATCAAGCTTAACCGAGTTGACCCAGTCCGTGTGCCCGCGGAGGATCCGAGTAGATTTGTCCTGGAAGTTCCAGATCTTGATAGTGTTGTCCTTCGAGCCTGAGGCAAGAGTTGTGGAATCAAAGTGCAGGCAAAGGACACCACCTTGGTGGCCTGTGTATGTTGATATACACTCTCCCGACCGCCAGTTCCACACTTTGATGGTTCGATCAAGACTTCCGCTTATCAGCTTGGTGTCGTCGAACTGCAAGCAGCGGATAGTTGATTCGTGGCCCTGAAGCGTGCGTATCTCCTTTCCAGTCTCAATGTCCCAGATCTTGATAGTAGCGTCATACGAGCCTGTAGCAAGAATATTGTCGTCAAACTGTAGACACATGACACCGTTTGTATGTCCTCTGAATATAGTAGTCGTGCATCGGCCGTACTTCCAGTTCGTGCCGACTTTGAAACGATCCATATAGACTGCTTTCCATGGTCGATGCTGGTGCTGTGGCTGCGGCTGTGGACTAGAAACAACCTCCTTGCCAGCTGCCCGCAGCTGAACCTGACGCTTTGTATCCTTGAGCCTCTTCCTGTCGAGCATTGGGAGCCCCCATCCGCACTTTTCACACTTGCGGTCGATATGCTGCTCACACATGCGATGCCAGACAACGTCATCATCCGCAAGGGCCCGCCAGTTGCGGGACACCTGGGCGGCATTACACAATGACGCGGTATCCAGGTAAGACAGGATCTTGAAGGAGATTTCCAGCGGCAGGGCCGTGACAAAGTCTATGCGAATCAGGTCTCGGACGCTGGCTGAGAGGAAGGATAGCTGTGGGAAGCAGCACTGTGCCACGATTCCCTGCAGCATAAGGTTGCGGTGCTTTGAAGGTGCGGCGGAGAACAAAGACCAGAAATGTGCAATGCTTTGTTGGTCATTCTGTGACAGAGTGGAGAGATCCTATAGCCTCAGTCAGCACAACTAACAACGTCATAACTATAACTATGCGGTATCAAAATACACACCCTTTGCATCTGGTCAACCGTAGGCTCATCTGCCTGGCGTCGACACTTCAAGTCTGGACGGTGGCGGTAGCAGTATTTAGAATCCGCCTTGCGTCGCGGTAGGGATGGGTCTGCCGGTGCAAATCTGTTCCTTGACGCATGCTGATCCCTGATGTGTTTGGTCAGAAAAGGAGCAATGCTGCTCTCGGCAGCAGTCGAATTGAAGAGAGACTTGGGCTCCGAGACCATAGATTCAGGTGTACCTGCTGTACTGCAGCGTTCGCCTGGTGTCCCGGCAGCTTCTGGCTCTGTGAGCTCTGGTTCGAGAGAAGCCGAAAGCCGTCTGCGCTTGCGCGGAGACATTGTGACATCCCGGTCACAGGTCTCTCTCGTAGCCGATGGTTCCGCAGGTAGCGTGACGCTGTCCGCAGCCATTCCCGCTATCCTCAGCTCCTGTATTTCTGCTATCCTGACTGCCGTTGCTCTCGTTGCGCCGCCGGTTGCGTGTCCTGTCGCCGCTGGAGTCTGGTTACAGGGAGGAGGAGGAGGATTGATCGTTTTATATGGGATGGAATCGTGATATACCTTCGGGCCAAGGTTTGCCGAAACCCAGCAAGCGTGAAAGCTAGTATTCGGTATCTCGCAGTTGTTCGTGTGCCGCGTGAAGCTATGTAGATGCGCGGCCGGTATCACTGTCCGGGGCGTCCGTCGGTCCCTGTTTTATGTCTCTGCGTCTCCTCGCGTCGTCGCTGTCGTCATTTTTGTGTTCGTTTTCCTCATTTTTTTTGCGCTTTCAACGCTTTTTTTTTAGTTTTCTTCGCCTCTTTCGGGCGACGGTCACGTGTGAAAATAGATTATGTCATCAGATAATCAGTCTTGGCGTTTCCTTGTTTCACCGCCGAAGGTAGATCACGTGATATCCGTCATTCTGCCGCTTGATCACGTTATTTTTTTCTTTTTCTGGCTTTCGTCGACTTCAACTCATCGACATTTTGCGGCTTCGACGACGACAGCAGCAGCAGCAGCAGCAAATCAACGCTGCCAACGGCCTCGTTTTCGCCAGCTGTTTGTGACCTGCGACGCTACCCTGACCCTGCTAGCTCACGGCTGGCGAGTTGTCGTCCTTATCTCGCGGCATCGGGACACCAAATCACGGCAGGCTGGAGCACTATGACGCCCCCTGTCTTAAGAAGCTAGCTACTAGAGCCGTTGTCTAACAGCTATTATTCGCTTGGATTGGCGTATGCCGGGGACTCCTCTCCTGCATGTTTACTCTTGTCCTCGCTCCGGGACGGGCGTAGCACTTGGTTGTCTCGTCGTTGCTGTTGTTGTTGGCTGTTTAACCCGACTGTTTGTGTGATTATTTATTTACTTTATTTATTTGATATTTAATTTTGATATGCTGATATATCATAAACCTACGTGATACCCTTGGCGAAGAAGCAACGAAAAAAAATAACAATATGATGTCCTCAGCGGCAAGCTCTGCATCCTCGGTGCAGAGCGGGCGATCAGGAGGGATGGAGGCAAACCCGACTCATGGCCATGGCCATACCTATAGCCATGACCATAACCGTGCCCAGCCAGACCTGGATACGCTGGTGTCGCACCTTGCAGCCGCCAAGCGGTCCCTCTCCTCCATTCACCATGTCTGGAGGGCCAACGAGATCGTGACTGCTGCACGCGCGGCATTAGAGGAGAGTGTCATTGTCTCGGCCCGGACCGGCTTCCTACGTCGAGGCTTGGACGAACAGATCCGGCTCCTCTACAAGGTAAGGACCGAAGTAGAAAACGTAGCCCACCGTGGCCGGGCCGAGTTTGCTGCTGCCATCAAGGAGCTTGATACGGTCGACAGCAAACTACAGCAGACTCTCGACAGTCTAAGACAGACCACCCTTGAGCGGGGTTTCCGCTCGCTGGAGCAGCAGCAGGAAGAAGCAGAGAAAGGCGTATCCAAGACGCTACACGATTTCATCGATGAGCATGCCGTAGACGACATCCAGTCACTGCTCAAAGACGCCATAGACAACGTCAGCGCAGCCCAGTCAGAGCTCGACGTATCCAATCGAGCTTTTGACAATGATCTTCAGTCTATCCAGCAGGCCCTGGATAAGTACAAGCTCTCTATCAAACGGGGCTCTGTCTCCTCTCTCAGCCTGTCTGCTTCTTCTTCTGCATCCCGTGTCAAAATGCCGACCCCAACGGTGATACCGGAATTGCTTCACTCGCTCGAGTTGAACGCGCAGGAGATGGCAGACCTGCTGGAATCATTGGTGCGCCACTTTGATCTATGCGTTACCGCTGTCAAGCATACCGAGGGTGGTGGGGTACTTGCACGAAACATCACGGGAGACCTCCCCACCGACGTCGGTATCGGAATCCGGGCCGGTGGAAACCCACAACTAAACACCGACGATAGCAACAACAACAACAACAGCTACAACGATGATGCCGGCAATCCAAACCCACAACTAGAGCCTCTTACCGACTCAGACTACCGCGACATGATCGCCGTCATTGCCAAGGACGCAGGGGAGGCAGAAGATGTCGTGCTTGAGATCCAGGATCGCATAACTGAGATGGAATCTACTCTAGAAAGAGTACTTGAACAGCGAGACTCGCTCATCACCGCAAGCGTATTTACCACTGCTGTATTTCGCCGGCTGGACGAGTTCGAATCAACCCGTCTACCGGAATACGTAGCACAATCCCATAAATTCGAGCAAACATGGAACACAGAACATGAACGCATGGAGTCAGGTATGGCCGACCTGAACGACCTGCGAGGCTTGTACATGGGCTTCCTAGATGCATACGATGGCCTCATTCTCGAAGTTGCGAGACGGATGAGTGCTAAAAAGGCTGCTGAGGACATTCTAAAGGATGCTCGGGCAAGGTTAGATGCGTTGTATGAGGAAGATGTTCGAGCACGAGAGGCCTTCAGAATAGATCAGGGTGATTACCTTCCTTCAGATATCTGGCCGGGCCTAAGCATGCCGCCGAGTAGAGTTGTGTTTCGAAGGATTCGTGCAGATGATGACGCTGCCCAAGAAGACAAGGATGAAACGACACCGGATGTGAAGCCGGATGATGTTGAGCAGCAGCAGCAACAGGACCCTGAAGGCGATGTCCGGTCTTCGACTAAACAGAGCCGCGATGGAAAGGAGGATTTCGGCGAAAGTATCCCCAACCTGCCCAAGCACGTCATAGAGCAGGCGTTTGCCCGTCTTAACTCAAGGGGCACAAGCCTCCCTTCATAGCCGTTTCCCCATATCCTCACCATGTCACCATAATGCGCCATATTAATGTATCTATACCTCAAAATAATCAATCAACCTTGCTATACGAAGTAGCGACAATATCCAGTAACACACACACCAGGACTAATGGTGCGATTAAAGATAGGCATAAGGTGAATGTGTAAACAACCTCCAACACTCATCAGAGCTCTCTTTGATCCTCATACCCTTTCCCATCATGACTACCAGAACTTGCTCTCATGCCTTAGCCTGACCATCAACTTCAACCTTACAGCCACCCATCCAACTCCTTACATCGTCCTCTTGCGCGATAATAGCAAAGGGAGAGCATGGAGTACTCGTATAGGATGTATAGATTGCAAGCCCTGTCCAACCAGCCAGGAAAAGATGAAGCATCACGACCAGACTAGAGCGACAGAGAGATCCAATAGTACAGCCAGGGATAAGCAGGTAGGATGATTTGTCCGTGTAAGACAAATCTCTTTCCATTTTCATCATCTGGGTGCTGGAGGTTGTTTCTGCTATCGATATTTGTGATTGCAGGGTACGCTAGAGCCGGAGAACGTACGGAGAACACCCATACACGTACATACCAGACTTAAACTCCGTAAGGAGTAGCTAAGAAACTCTCCTCCATCGTTCCGGTTAACCGTTTTAGTCGATCCTGGGCAGGTTGTATACTCCGCATATTCCGCGGACGGCATGGCTATGCTTTTTGGGGTGGTATCAAAAATCATCCAGCTAGGCTGAACGAAAGAAGGAATAAGTGGTTTCCGGCGAATTCTAAGGCTCTAGATCCATGTCAGATATTCCCTTGATCGCCTATAGTCAATGGGACACACGGAATGATGTCGTGAAGATAGAAAATTCTCCTAACCCGTCCCCGTCCGTCTGGTAACTCCCCCGAATCAAGGCAGGGGAAGGTTGCCCGGTAAGCGCGGAGTGTTTAGTACATGGTTGCACGAGGTACACACCACTATTATCTCGCTGCTCGCTATCGAACCGCCTCTAGTCGCACGAGATTTCGAATTCCTCTAGCCCTAGAAGACGATCGATCGGGCTTCTCTGCCTCAAGCCGTTATTGCTTTCTCGTCAGCTCTTGATTGGTTTTTGTCACAGCCGGAGATCTTCCCTTTCTTTTCTTCGATCGATAATCAGCAGGACCGATGAAGATGCATATGCGGTGTACACACGGAGTACTGTGTACATGTCAAATTATGCATCTCCGCCGGCAAACTTCGATGTGGCCATAGAGTCTACATTTCCCGTTAGCCTGAGAAGAAATCATACATGTTATTTATTCTTTCTCAGTCCTTTTTCAATGCAGACAGGGATGGCTCAGTGCAGCAGGAGGCTTGGCCACGGCGTTTCCTGCACCTGTTTGGTCGATGACTCGCCTTGCTTCAATAGCTTGGAGACGATGGAACCTTCGATTACTCCCCCAGACTCGGCAAAGGGACCAACCGCCGGGGCAAGTCAAAATGGTTGATGACGATGTTCTTTTTTTCGTCGTTGTTATTTTGCACTTCGGCTAAGGGGCAAGTGGGTGGTGGCCGGGTTCGTGCCTAGCCAGCTAACTAGCTTGACTAGCAGAGCAAGGGGGCCTGTCTTGTCTCTCTATGCATATCCAGAGGCTGATATCTGATATTCTAGGTCGACATGTCGCCGTGCGGCCGAAGCGGACAGCCATCCACAGCCAGTCAGAGCAAATCGACATAGGATCTTCTCTTCCTCCCCGCCTCGCAAGGACCAGGTCAATCTCCCTGTCGAAAACACAAAAAAAGTCGATGTGTAATATTTTATATCAACAGCATCAAAACTCCTCCCTTCCGGTGTTTCATCTTCGACAGCTGGCAAACTAATCCCAACACAACCAGCTGTGATTCCAGAGCATCTCACAGCAGTCGGCTGACAGTTGACAGCAAGGTCGCACATAAAAAAAGAACTAGTTCGGATCTGCTGGCTTGATTGTACATTGCTGTGGCGGAATTAATATGGCCATCGATGTATTCCGTACCTGTTGTACCCCCGTGCTACGCCAGCGCCCAGGGGGGGACTTCACTAGAGCAGCCCGCAAAAGAAGCACCAGTGGCTGAAAAGCTCCCCGGGGAGAGCAAATCCCCCCTCCCCAAAAAAAAAAATTGCGCACTAGACCATCAGCGCCAGGAGACGGCTCGAAGGCGTTTGTGGACGGTGGCTCAGGGCGCTGAACGGGCTGTTAAGGTTGATGCATTCAACTAGCAGTGAGCCCGGGAGAGTGTTCATTTCCCAGGGTAATGGCAGTAGAGAGCAGGCTAAGTTCTCCCACCTCAGAGCTTAATACTGCTAGATCACCGTACCAAGAAGAGCAATGTATATATTATGCCAAATGGGGATCTGATGATGGACTGTGTGAGTGCCATATAGCTAAAGTGCCTCTACCAAGGACGGTTTCAAACCGAACTACCCCGTTCAATGGTTGGACATTCGTCGGAGTCCGGCTCAGGGTCTGCACAGTTCATGCCTAAAAAGTATTTATTTTTAATCTTTTTGCTCTTCTCGCCTGGAATTGACACATTCGCTATAACATTCCACATATATACCCTCCACTATTTATCTTCGGCGTCCCTTTGGGTGCTCTTTGGTGCGGCTAACAAAATTATCCAGCTGGCTCGGAAGTTTGCCCCTGGATTAATATACACTGCATCCCAGGGAACTTATATATTCTAATAATGCACAAACACAAAAGTGTTAGTAACGACTGGATAACTAAATAATCCTGGTAGTTTTCCGCATGCATATGCATATTTGGGGCTCGATAGCTCATCTTGCCTCTCTTATTTCATACTAGCAGCGGCGGGAAAAGCAGGGGTTTGTCTGCATCCAAACACCTCCGTCCATCCATTGGACTGAACATGAACCATGAACAGTTACCGATAGACCAATCCAGGAATAAGAAACAAATCAGTGAGGCTTCTGATGCGGGAAACTCCAGAAAAGATCTTCAGGATTTGACGCCCGCTAGTCCCGAATACGGGAAACGGGCGATAGTGAAGCCACAAAATACCCAGGGCAGCAGGAGTTATTCATACGGGTCTTACCACAGCTTGGAAAAGAAGAAAAAAACAAAAGGCAAAGAAGTCAAGAGAAGAAAAAGAAGAAAGGAAAATGAGCTAACTACTCCGTACAACTCCAGGAGGGTTCCATTTAGCTTGATAACAGTGGGTGACATTTCGTATAAATCCCCAGAAGACGGACCCTCCAAGATGGCTGGTCCTGAGTTGGTCCACAGGCTTCGAACAACAGCCCTCCTCTACCAGAGACACTTGCTTTGTCTTTCTACCTGTTGGATAAAAGTGTAGAGACGCCCCTCTCTTTGATCTCGACACCAACCTCACTTTAAAGGCCTTTGCGGGTACCTGTCACTACCATCAGCTAACCATGGATTTGACACCAGTCCTGGTTGAGACATGGACTCTTTATGCCATAGGGTCTTGCATGATTGGAACAAGAGTGTTTGTTCGAACAAGACTTGTTGGGATACAGGGTTACGGCCCTGATGACTACCTCGTCTGGTTTACTTGGGTGAGATGATTAGCCCATTTAATTTCCCGGATACACTGATGGCAATGGCTAACTGTTTGCATAGCTGGTATATACCTGCGTCACAATTATTGCGCATGTATTCTTAGTCCAGGCGGGGGGAAAACATACATCGGTGTTAACAGATGCTCAACGAGCGGCCTTAACAGCGAGTGAGCGGAAAGATTGGGAGTATGGCTCCAAGCTCTTCTCCTTCGGCTTCTTCAGCTACGCCACCATTGTCTGGAGTCTGAAGTTCAACATGCTTTTCTTCTACCGTCGGCTTGTCAGAGGTCTACACATTGAACGATTTGTCCTGCCTGCTTTCGGATTCGTCGGGGCAGCGGGTATTGCATCCGTCCTTACTTTCTGCTTGGCATGTGTCCCCTTCCACAAGTTGTGGCAGGTTTATCCAAACCCAGGAGGTTAGTGTTTCGATTTCGATATCATTGTATGGGGATAACGGAGACTGATACAATCCAAATGCAGGGCAATGCTATCCACAAAATCCTGTGACATTCTACACTGTCGCAGTTCTGAATGTCCTTACAGATATGTGCATTATTGCTATTCCTATCCCTGTAAGTCTTCCCACAAACCGACCATGCTGCATATTCATTTCTCTAACACGGGTCTTCATAGATGGTCATCCGAGTACAAGCTAGCATTATGCGAAAAATCGGTCTGATGATGCTCTTCAGTCTCGGCATGTTCTGTATGATTGCTGCCGTTGTTCGTGTTGTTCTTATTTTCAAGCTCAAGCGCCATGGTGACGGAGCTCTATGGTCCATTCGTGAAGATTTCGTCGCAGTCATTGTCGGCCAGGCACCCCTGGTATACCCGATCACCAAGCCCAGATTTTGGAAGAGCATCATCGGCGGTGACAAATATGAGGAAACCGACCACAGCCAACAATACAAAGACAGCAAGGCATCATCGAAGCGAAAGGTCAAGGACCCCTACATGATTACCCAGACCGAACTTACTATGGTTGACAAGTCCGAAAGTACTGAGGAGATCATAAAAGTGGACGAGGGAAAGATGGACGGCGGCATCCTCGTTCAGAGGACTTACAATGTTGATGTTGAAAGCTCCAGAACGGAGTCGGGTCACGAAGACAAGAAATACCCAGGCCAGGCGTTTTAAGGAATTGTTTACTTTTTATTACTTAACTACAATATACCTTTCAGGAGTGCTTTTTACGGAGCGTTTTACGGAGGTGGGTGGTGATTCGTTATTTCGTGGGAGCCTGGAGAATGTGTCCGGGCTTCTTTTATTTTATGTAGTTATATTTCAAAATCAATTTTACCTTCAGTTTACGAAGAACTTCTTTTCCTCTCGCACTGAATGACCACTGTTTTCTTCTGATGATTGCTTTGATGTTTTGGGTGCTCTGAATAGAGATATTAAGTTTGAGACTTGTCATGCTGGAGCTTGTTCTCCGAGGAACAACACGGCCCGCGAATGGGGCTGTCCCGTTTTAGTTTGTTGCTGACTCCCTACTCAGAGCCCCTGAGAGCCACTCAAGCCACCTGGACCCAGTGGACGGAACACCCACCGAACAAGCACCGAATCACGGATGTAACTCACTCTCCTTGACCTCGATCGAGCTCCGTCAGCCTGGCATATGAAAACCGCCAAAACGCTGCCCCAGAACCACGGATTGTGTGTGCTCCGCGTACCTTGTTTGTTGACTCTCGTGAAACCCCTTGCTGCGGCTGATCCTTGACTTATATAAGCATAACATATAGATATTTAAACTATGTGGAGAAAACTTTAAATAGCGCGGGCGGACCGAGGTTTATCCGTAAAGCTCCTTCCAAGGTTGGCAACCTTCTATTCTTGGCCTTCTTGACGTCGACCTCAAATTTCCACGATAACCAAGTACCCAGATACGTAACTACACGAAGCCGGCTACAGTTATGTCCCAGGATATCAGGGTGCTGGGCCAACATGGAGGAGACAAAGTGTTTGGGGTTTGCATCTGAAAATGTTCTCGTCTCAGCCAACCGTCTCGATTACGATGATCTGCTCTCCTTTATGCATCTCGATATCCACTGCGGGCTCTTCAGCTTGGGCATCCGTATCAGCCGTGGTCGGTAGCCATCAGGAGTGAGCCGTGCAGTGCACGAGTATATGCAGACTTCGGTGGTTAACCGTGTTGTTTCATGCGTTGTCTGCTTTGGTGTTACTGTGGTGTCGGGCAACACGAGAATCAACGAGAACATTTTGCTTGCAGCACACTCCCTGGCCAACTTAAACTCCGTTGACTGCCAATCGTCGCCCGGAGTACGAACCTGAAAACACGAGTTTCCTTTGCTTCGGAGCGACCCAAAACTCCATGTCCGGTTATCGCAATATTTAACGGACGTATACAGCCAGCGTGGCCTTGACTGGACCCCCTTACAGAGACTGAAACCTTGCAGCGCAATTAGAGGCTATCGGATTCTTTACAAGCCAAAGAATGTCGTTCATTATTTGTGAAGCTGTCGGGCATCAGGGATATCACGCCAAAGCGCAGTATTCAAAGCACCCATGGTCTTGATGTACTTCCTACAAACAAGCAATGAACTGCCTGCTCTCTGGTCAAAGCTACTGAGCGCTTTGACTTTCATATGACTCGGGAATACCTACTGGCTGTGGCAGCATGAGATTCAGCCCTTCCACCATCAATCTCAGCCTCATAATCCCGCTAAGATGAAACACACTTAGGCGTTCACTTGAGGAAGCCACAGATACCAATTGACTTGAGAGACAGCGAGCCATTCGCCACTACCGTCCACAGCAAAACACCATTACCCTTCCTAAATCGGAGATTGGTAAGCCTCCGAACCAGAATTGGACTGTCCCGGCGAACAGGGCGCCTGAGCCGCTTGAAATCCCCACTTAAAACTGGGAGTGTTGTGGGGAAGTTCAAAATATAGATCCGATTATCAAAACCACACGGCAGAGCTTGGATGACCAAGCGTTACTCGTAACCAATGCCAGCAATGTCCTAATCCAGCCACAGAACTGTATGTGAACGAATAGGTGACTACCAACAACTCTTTCCTACTGTTTGTTGGTTTGTGGTAGCACACTGTTGATTACTATTGTTCTACCCTATCGGAGTATTTTCGGAAGTTAAGTCAAACCCAATATATTCGACCGTAACTGACGTGCATCTAGATGACAGAACTGTTATCAGCGTAATGCCAAGTAAGAAGTTTGTGTTTTTCCGGCTACCTTGGTTTAAAAATGGGCCAGAGGTGCTGCCCAAACAGCAGAAGGGGCTATGTTCATATGTTCCGTTCATTATTCGCCAATTCCTTGGTTGTTGACAGTTCCCGCGTTTTTACGTAAAACCATTCAATAGCCGCCAATTCCACATACATATACATGGTGAAGATCTTAGTGCGGCTATTACTAGCTCATTCACTGGCGGATTATCACAAGGGTATGCTAAGAGCAATATCGGGCATCATCATTAATGTTATCTAGTAGAAAGGCATACAGAAATGCTAAAAACGAAAATTAACACATGTGAAGGCAAACAACCAAAACGACAGAAGTATCAGGATACCAGGATGCCCCTTAACTAGTTAAGGAGACCTTCTGGTTTGTGTAGCTTTGTCCCCGATTTGCAACCACCTCATGGTACATCCACTCGCCCACATCGGCACGCTGGATGGTGTATCCTACCGCCGGCTTATCGTCCGTTCCCACCCTGAGCGTCTTCCACCCCTTTCCAGTGGCGATATTATAATCTCCCGTCAACAGTGAAGGTCGAACCGACATGACACCGCTGAACACTCGAGAGGCAGGTGTGGGATCAGCAACAGCTTTAAATATAGCGTCTTCCATCTTAAGCTTATCCTTGTGGGGGACAGCAAGGAAGTAATGGTACAGCGGTCTAAAGGCCAAAGGAACATCCTCTGTCTTGCTGATCCCAGTGGTCGATACGACTGTGAAGAATGGTTGGGTCTTGGGCATTCCGTTCCCTTGAGCAGCAGACTGCACCTCCCGTACGGCCGAAATGATGTTGCTCGTTGCTTTTTCGCATACGTTTGGGTCGTTCAGGGTGACTGGCTGCAGGATCGAAGCTTGCAGCTTTGGAGTCGAGCCAATACCAGAGATGATGGTTGGTACCAGTGCTCCATCATTGCAGGCTGGAGCTACGGTTCGCTTGACTGCTTCGATATCGTTGACATCTCCTTGAATGACAGTGAGCTGGCTATCGATGACTGACTGCTCGATGCCTTGGACTTTAAGTTGCTCTGTCAGCTTTGACGGTGTTCTTGCTAGGGCAACGACGTTGTAGCCTCCCTTGAGCGTATGGGCGAGACATGAATTCGCGCAGCCGCCAGTTGAGCCGATAAAAGCGATAGGACCGGCCATTATGATGGGTAGAAGATAGTACCAAGCTTGAAATAGATAAAAGGATGGCTAAGATGGTAAGTATTTCTTATAATGTGGTATCCGGTAGTCATTCTTATGGCTTTTGACAGGAAGGCTGAAGCGTTATATAGAGTAGAAAACCATCCGTTCATCGTCGGATGAAGGATCATGTAGCTTTGCATACCAACCATTAGCCTGGGACAAAGCAGCCACTGACAGCATCATCTGTGGCAGTACACTCCGTCGGTAAGATAGTTGTCCTGAGACCGTCGTTGTATATAAGAGGCGGTGCATCTGGTTGACCATCAATAATTAGGCGAGCGGGTGAATATCAAGCCGAGCGGCTGACCGGCTGCCAGAAAATCGGACAAACTCGAAGGCTTAACCGTTCAGCCTCATCCTCACCTCCTTTATTATATACGGGGCCATCCGCTGCTTCGTGCGGAGGAGGAGTCAAAAATAATCAAATACTGCGTCATCGTGCATACAAAAGGCAGCACTGAGATGGCATTTATCCCAACAGAGTCGCCGTAAGACGTCAGCTCCTTCAGTGAGAATTTAGCAGCCTAATTTACCGCTGCTTGAGAACGATGACAACCATCCAAGTCTTTCATTTCCCACTTCTCTACTGAGCACTCGATGCACAAATATGACTATCTAACTAAGGGAAAGGGAGGACAGCAACGCCTCTCTCGCCATTCTTGCCGCGGGCCCTGATGCCGAAAATGACATTATCCTTGCTGAGATCTATCGTTGCCTCCTGAACCATCCCTACATCCATCTTATGAGTCCAGAATGGGGCATTTGTGCTTCGCCAAACGATTTCATACCCACCAACCAGCGCATTGCCACCTGCTGGGGGATCCCATGTGAATTTACTGTCGTTTGTAAGATCACTGGTATTGACACGGACATTTCGCGGCATACCAGGGGACATTGCAAGGTTCCAGAGGGCAGCCGCATTAACCTTTCCGACTCGTGAAATATAATCAAAATCGCAGAACTCAGGCAAATCTCCGTACTGAATATCCATGCCGGTTTTAGGATCCTTGTCAATCCGAATGTCCTGGTGCTGATGCGCAAAGTTCTCGTTTGGCTCCGTGAAACGCGCGGCTGGGTATCCGGCCTCTAGGAAGGGACGATGGTCACCGCCGCGTAGGTATCTGTCTAGTCTGTATATGACCGAGACTTCCATGTCCGTATGTTTGTTTTCCGCTGTTTCTTTGACGAAGCGTGCTAGTTGACGTGCAGGAGTATCGTTGTCGCCTCCGATCATAATGCGCCTCTCTCGCATTGCCTGGTCTTCAACGTTTAGAGGCGGTATTCCCTGGGCAAAGAGTCGGACGACGTGTGGTTCCCTGGTACCGTCATCAGCAGTTGATGAGCCGATGATATCGTTGGTGAACATTCCTTCGATGTTGGCCGAGCTATTGCGGTATGACTGAGCCAGAAAAGTGGCACCGTAAAGACCTTGTTCTTCTCCTGCGACAGCAGCAAAGACGATCGTTGCCTTTGGGCGAGGAAGGCCTCGCTGTGACATCACACGAGCAAGTTCAAGGGAGACAGCAACGCCAGAAGCACTATTGACACCATTAGCTTTTCCAACCTGTTCTGCTGGGCAGCATCTAGAGAAAAACAAGATGAATCCAACATACTCATCGTTTGCTCCAGGAGCAATGCCCTTATAATCGAGTGCATCACTGTTTCTAGAGTCATAGTGACCCGAAACAAGATAAACTCTCTCTGGGTCCCCCTCTCCCTTAAGTGTAGCCACCACATCACTGATTCGAACAGGGAAAGGTATACGGCGACCATCCGGCTGCTGGTCATATCCAACCACGGCCACAGTCAAGCGGCCATCACTTGCATTCGCATATCGCTGGAATTCTGACTCGATCCAGTCTCTTGCTGCCCCAATGCCGTATGTTGCGTTGGTCTGAGTAGAGAGTGTATGACGGGTGCCGAATGAAACCAGTTTTCTAATAGTAGCCTCGATTCTCTTAGGCGAAATCTGAGATAAGATTTTCTTGAGGTCCTTCGAGGGCTCCTGGGATCTATTCTCGCTTCCAAGCTTGACCTTTGGCCATGAAGCTGCTGGACAGGAGAAAAGAGACTCGTGAAATGGGTTCGTCACCTGGACAGTGTATACCGAGCTTTCTAACGGCAAAGCTAGAGCTAATGCATTAGCAGATGCCAGCAGCGCTAGCCCTGGCAGCAGGCCACCCATTGAAAGATGCATTTTGAATAGCTGCTCCTGTGATAATGCCGGTTAGCAGAACATCCTGTCGAAGACAATGTGAAGAGAGGGAGGGGCAGACCGGCCGTAATTTATCAACCGGTTCTACCTTACCTAGGACACAGGATAGCATAACCTCGCACCGCTTGAAGCCGAAGTCGCCGCCGGATTGCGATACAATAATGCAAGGAATATTCATTTTAGTCCAACTATAGAACCAGCCCAAGACTTCGGTTAACTTGCCGTTACCTCGTAGCGCATATTCCCCTGCAGCAATCATATATAGCTGTGAAGTCAAGGCGGCATTAATCAATGTTTCCTAGGCCAAGCACCATGGCCGCGGACAGCTTATACCCAATCAGGCAGGAGAAAGTGCTGTGTGCATGAGTAATACGACAAATAAGAGATTTGAAGCTGTCATGTTCCAAGTTCCAGGGGTTGATGGGAAGTTGAGAAAGTCTCGATGTCAATGTTTTGATAAAGAAAATCCGGGGTAAAAGTGGAGTGCCGAGGTTAAGTAGTTAACTAAGGGAGATGGAAGAGATAGAAGAGATGATGAAGTATTTATTCTTATTAGTATTTTCTTAATATAATCTAGCATGATAATATACTGATCGCAAAATTGGGCCCTTATTACCCAGCAGACAGTCTCTAAAACGAAAACGGGAGCGCCCAGGTGTACAGAAATAACAGACGAACCACTGGCACAGGTAATTTTCCTCCAGAGGAAAGAAAACGAATAGACAGGGAAAAGAAGAAAATATACTGTCACAGAATCCATTAAAAGAGGCTATGCCATAAATGAAGAAAAGGCAGCTGGGAATGGAGGGCTGAAAGAAGATGCAGGGGCTTCTATATATGCGATGCTGTGTTCTCATGAAATAAATAGACCGTCATATGTACGTTGTGCGTATGTTCAGAACGTTCGCTGTATCAGGCGATGCGGAATCAAGGTAATTTCTTGATGTGACCGTTGGAAAAGTCGGATTCGGCGAAGTCTGATAGACGGGTTATCCGATCGAAGCTT
Organism: Nannizzia gypsea CBS 118893; assembly: GCF_000150975.2. Lineage (NCBI taxonomy): Eukaryota > Fungi > Ascomycota > Eurotiomycetes > Onygenales > Arthrodermataceae > Nannizzia > Nannizzia gypsea. Next base: position 1,018,284 of record NW_003345200.1, on the reverse strand, counting down.
GGTATGCACAGGCCGTTTCCGAAGAAATAGAGCACCACCAGCCAGGTGACGACGAAGTTGGCGATATGGTGCAGTAGGTAGGCGTACGTAACGCCGTATATCGCGGCGTAGACTGCGAGGAAGAAAAATAGGCCGGAAGTGATATATTTGAAGCTACAAATAGCGTTAGATGTGTGTCAAAGGAGAGAAAGGAGCTAAGTGTAAGGATGCTTACTTTGATGTGACCCGGGGTATCATGGCTCCGGTGGTTAGGGTTTCGACGAGAAGAATGAAAGGCATTATTGATAACACATTATGATGGGAGGAAAAGGGTGTGAACCAGTGTACGGCGAGGTTGTGGCCCCAGACGATGAGGACAGGGATATTTATTGGAAGGATCCAAAGCATTAGAAGAAGGATTGAATGTGCAAAGTTGCTTAGGTTGGCATGATTGCCCGACCGCTTGGATTAAGTCAGTAATAGTCGGTTAATAGAAAGTTATCGATATATTTACTCACCGTTTCACGAGCATGAGAAGATGCTTGTACGCTAGTAATTAACTGAACTATACAGGCTACCACGTACGCAAACTGGTACGGAATGACAGTAGCTACTAGGAACAGGAGAATAACTGCGTTAACTATTCTGTGTCTTGCAGATAGATTCCATAGCAGCGGTGCAGCCCTATAGATGTTTAATTAGTAAATTTAACACGCCATGACCCAATGGAGGAGTTTACTTACTTTCCGTTCTCATGCTTAATATAGCCCTGTCGGGCGGCCACGGTCGAACGAAGAAGCCCAAGGAGATAAACAAGGATGGTGGCCACATAATGGACGACGACGCACGCGCCAACACTAATAATGCCGAAAAGTGGCACCAAAAACCAGAAAAATGTGTCCTGGGAACCTAGTAGAAGGTCGTTCTTCCCGTAGTCTATTGGCGTCTCCGTCGCGTTCGTCTGCCAACTTGATTGTACACCATGAGTTACCACGGACTTGGATGTCGCTAGAGTGGTGGCCAAAAGTGAGAAGCCAAGGAAAGTAAGAGGCAAAGAAGACCGAATACAAAGCTCTAAACTTTCCGAGAAGTTGATGAAAACACCTGGGTATAGTAGTTAGCAAGGGGGCTGGATGGCGGGTAGCGCTAAGAATTATTGAGGGCATCCTACCTGTTTGATCATAGACTCTAAATTGTTTGCGGAGTACCATTGCCACGATCACTAGAGGGAACGCAGCAAACACAGTTCGGTATCTCATTGCAAGCCTACCCAAACTCCCGAGAACGTCTACCTGCAGCGATATTTGAAGTGGCGCGCTGCAGCTTCTATCCGACCAAAGTTCAAATGACACGCCACTTCCAGCTGGATTGTCCCTGAGGTGCGGGGGCATGTAAGGCGCAACACCATGCAGATTAACGTCAACCGCTTTTACGTTGACGAAAAACTTGGATTCATAGGGATCAGATATGTACTGGCGAACGATTGGCGCGAACAGCTCTGATTCGGCGTTGCATCCCTGCCTATTGAGCTTAAGCTTGTAGGCGAGTAAGCTGGACTGCAAAGCTGGAACTTTGATATCCGTCACCATTGGCCTGTCGGCAGGCAGCAGGATGGTCAAGCCAGCGCTAAGAAGCCGACCAAGGCTAACTCTGGTAGGAATAACTGAGTCTGAGCTGTCAGAGAATTCCGCAATCAGGAAACCAGGAGTGGCTTTCTCGTGCTTATCGACGACAGCTACGAATTGGTATTCCGTAAGGTCCTCTAGGCGATATTGGAAGTACGAAAATGGTCGAGTGTCGTCGAAAGCGGCCTTTGAAGTCCGGGACGATGCTGGAATGTGTATCACATCCTCGTAGCTGCTTTTGCACACCAGCCGGGGTGAGGCGGCGTTGCCACCGGATAGATCGAGGTTTAGGGAAAGCAAGGTTGCAGATTGCCCGGCGCGAGAGGGAGGATCACTGCAAAACAAAATCTCAAGTTTCCCGGAACCTGAAGTTTCGACACGTTGGTCTGTTAGGAGAGTAAATTTCTTGCCAGGAACGCCTCCTCTTGGGGGAACAGGGATGAGATGAGCTTTAGGGCCTTCGTGGTGGCCGAGTCCGCGCAAGACCAGGCGTTCACCCTGTTTTAGCATTGCATTGGCGTTTTCCTCAAGGGTCAATAAAGTGGTTGGTTCTATAGATCCCGTTAGTACATATAGTGGCAGCGGGTGTAACATATTGATTTAAGATTACCTTTACTTGGCAGAAGTTTATCAGCATTTGGCTCGATTCCGGTGAGAAACCACTTTCTGAATATACTCATGCGCTCAGCCCGTTGTTTAGTTTGAGTAGCGCGTCTAACATCGATAACGTCGAAGATAGCCCGAACAACCGCTTTCCTGAAGGAATCACACCATGCGATTGAAAGGTGGTCTACTCCGGTCCAAACATTGGGGATTGTGCTAGTAAAAACGGTGAAACCATGGGTATCGGGGACCAATGATGATAAGCTTGTGTAGTCTGATGGTACAATGGTATCTCCTCCACCACCGGCAATTGATATGAGAGTGACATGCCACAGTGGGTTATTGTTGGCCCATCTCTCGGAATAGGCTTCGCGCCAGTAGGAGTTGATCTGTTTATAGGTGCTCATGAGATCGGAATCGAAGGATACCGGTGGCCGGGCATGCGGTGTGGACATGGTGATGATGGAATTCACAGAGTTGGCCTGGTAGTTAGCCATGGTCAAGACCGTCCTTGCTACGATTCCACCCATGGAATGGCCTATCAGTATGACGGATACGGGGTCTGGCAGGTCGGTATCTCTCCTGGCTCGGTTGGTGTCATGGTAGAGCGATAGTATGTAGGACAGGGCGTCGTTGATGTATTCCGCCTGGTCGAGAATGGTCTGGCCATGAAAAGCAGCCATATCTTCATTGAAATCGGCCATGAAGAAATCTAAGCTCCTAGTACCGACCTTAATCCGGTCTTGATCGTGTTGCAGTACGTTATGAAAGTATAAGGAAGCTTCGGAAGCAAGCGATCGTCCTTGTCGGTAGCTCCCTGCGTTTCCTGGGAGGAAGAGAACTGGAACTCCTTTGAGCTAGATAACAGAATTCTAAGTTAGCCTGGTTTCTACAGATTCTCCAATGCCATAGGAGTCGGATGGAAGGTAACGTACCCCGATATCTTCCTCGCTGTAGTCGTCTACACCTCGTTCTCGATACAAGTAGAGATTGTACTTGCTGGCAAAGCGAGTATGTTCTGTGTCAAATCCACCCAATTTGATGTACGTCGGCAGCATACTCGGTGTCTTGCATCCTTGAGGGTCGACCTGAAGTGTCAAGTATGACTGCACAATGCCAAAGACCAGGAGTAGGCCGAGAATGGTGACGATGATAGTCGACACCGGAAACCCACAGGCGGTCCGCGACCGAGGCCGCCGCAGCCGTTGTGACTCTACCGAGTTTTCCATCATATGAATATATATCTTCTGGTGCGCTCGTCCCGAAAAAGACGTTTCCTCAATCTGAGCTCTGAGCGGTGGTTGAAGCTGAAGTTGAAGCTCGATATAACGTCGCACAGCGGGCCTTCCAAGCTCCTCCGCCTTGTCTCGAGTCGAGCAATGCTACCTCCAAAAAAATCGCGTAGGCTAGCTCTTAGGCGTCAATTCCATTTCCATTCACACTGCTAACAGCAGTTATTAGAGGCTCATTGTGGCCTGGCAGCGGGAGGGAGGTCTTCGGTAACGAGGTAGCGGCTCGAGGGGCTGGAGTCGTGTTTTTCTTCCCACTCGCAAGCTGTATCACGGGTTCAAAGCTCGCTGGCGGGAGAAGCGGCAGCAGATGGAGAGCGCGCGACAGCCCTCCGGCACGAGTCTCTCTGCCTTCTCGTGAACTGCTCAGGGGACTGGGAGGCGCTCAAGAGGAAGACACGAAGCGAGACGCAGGCGAGTTTCTGGCGGCCAAAGAAAAAAAAAGTCGGAGGAGCCAAATTTTGATATGCTGAGTCAGCAAGCTCTGCTCGTAAAAGGCGACGACGACGAAGATGCAGCAACAGATGAAAAGAAGACGAAGATGAAGATGAAAGGCGAAGACGATGGTTATGATGAAACATGCGAGCTCAAGCTGCAGGGCGCTGAGCTTCCTCTCGAGCAGCGAGTCAGTCAGCGTGCGACCGTTGGCTCCGGCGACGATCCTGCTGTCATTTCGTTAAATTCACAGCCAGAACAACCCAGGTCGGAAGAATACTTGACAGGGCGACGGAGTTTTAGGCCAGACGATATAATTAGAGCTGTTTCTGCCTGCGGGCTCCTCTTGCTTTCTCTCCAGGATCCTCGATTACAGACTTTCGGCGGCCAGGATGAAGGGTTCGACAGAGATCTACCGCGAAGGTTTCGGACGGGCCTTTGCTAACGTTTCTGTGCCTAGTTTGTGGCTGGCCGAAGCCGACGGGGATACAATACGAGCTGTTGCTTATGTGCATGCGTAGTTTTGGCCAAAGAGACTGTATGAGAGAGCAGGCTTGCAAAGGAAGCCTCGGCGACGGCCATGACTACGATAGTTGGATATATGGAGAATATGGAGAATATGGAGTATCGACGTCAGATGTCGCATCGTGCCAACAGGTATAGCAGTGTGGGTACTGAGTAGTTGCGGGCGCAAGATCAAACTACATGTCAGTGGACGAGGGCTTCGCAGCTCATTCCTGGGCGACCCTGCGCGGTAGTTTGTTTTCAAATTAAGGAGGCTCCCTCCCATGCAAGCCTCCGGCAGGGCCGTCCCATCCTAAGAACCTCTTATCGCACCCGCGTCAAGCCAAATTTTACAGTAATATACTCCTAAACACCATTGTTTCGACCGTCTTACTAACGATTATTATAGGCGGATGCATCGATTGGACGGCTCCAGAGGGCATTTAATGTGGAAACGGGGCGATGAGTTACCTTGTTAGGTGGAGAACGGGCCACCACTAAAAAGACGCGCAATCCGGGTCAGCGTACGGACTGGGGTTAGCGATCTATACCCAACTCCCTTTATTGAACAGGTTTTTTTCTATGAGGTAAAAGGGGTCACTTGTTGATCATGGGGGCCCCTGAGACCCAGAGTACAGAATCAACCATGGCATTCACACATAAAAACAACGCTACGATGCACACCCATCTGCGCGTTTTACTCACTTTTCGGTGGAGGAGAAGAGGAGAGAGGGGAACGATAACCGCAAGCTGAGCATGTCGCGTGTACGCTTAGCCGCAATCCGCAACGGCCGCTTTAAAAATGGCGTCTGTCTATCATGCATCGCGGGGCTTCTTTTTTCCCTGGTCTTTTTGCTTTGGTTTGGGATGAATTCGGACAGAGATAATGTCCATCCGTTGCTCACACAGGTTATTCCAGCGGGCCATTGCACATGCCAAACATCAACAACGTTCAATTGCTCAGAGTCACTAGCGGCATTACGCTCTTCTCAGCCAACTACTCTAGGTTCATCAACAGATTGGAAGTTCGAATTCGATCGGGATAAAGCAAATGTGAACCTGAGTCCTTTGCAGTGTAAAGCTGCATTCCCAGGACTCTTTGAAGACCCGTACCGGGCAGCGGCCTTCTGGGAACCCCGGCTCGGCATACATACTGAGCAGTTAGATCGTATCGAACTCAAAAATGGCATGGCCCGGGCCATTATACATCATGGCGAGCTTTATATAGTTGCCGCAAGGGCAGCACAAGAAGATCACAGAAAGAAGATACTAGCAGTCCTAAGTTCCATGCATCATGCCTTGTCAGCAACAGCAGTGAATGGAACACTACCTAGCATTGAGTTTATATTCTCCATTGAAGACAGAGTCGACGACGTTTCTGGAGTAGGACATCCTCTTTGGGCATTGGCCAGGAAAGCGTCGGAACAGTCAATATGGTTGATACCTGATTTTGGGTTTTGGGCATGGGATAATGCAGCAAATGCCATTGGCCCCTATAACCAAGTTGTTGACCGGATACAACGACAAGAAGTTACCGTCCCATGGTCATCAAAGCTGGACAAGCTCGTCTGGAGGGGAAAGTTGAGCTTTGCGCCAAAATTAAGGCGGAATTTACTTGATATAGCCCGTGGTACAACCTGGGGTGACGTCAAGGAGATCGTATGGAGCGAAAAGCAGAACTTTATCAGTATGGATGACCATTGCAAGTACAAGTTCATCGCCCATGTTGAAGGTACGTCGCAAATCTCCAAATATTAACAAACCTTGAATCAAGTATAACTAATTTCACCATGTAGGCCGAGCATACTCCTCTTCTCTGAAATATCGACAGGCATGTCGCTCTGTCGTCGTTGCACATAAGCTCCAATTCATCCAACACCACCACTACCTTCTTCAATCGACAGGACCATACCAGAACTTCGTCGAGGTAGAGCGTGACTTCTCAGATCTGCCGGAAAAAATGGAACATCTACTAGCCAACGAAGACTTCGCCGAACGAATTGCAAATAATAACGTCAAAACATTCAGGGAACGCTATCTCACCAAGGCTGCGGAGGCATGCTATTGGCGAGAACTCTGGGCAAGTTGGGCGGGTGTATTTAATGCCGTTATAACTGATAACTTTGCGGATAGGGGATTACGATTCGAGTCTTTCTTGCTGCTTGAGAGCCAGAAGATGATGGCGTATTCGCATTCTAATGCCCATGATGTATAGATTTTTTGCCTTTGTTGTAAATATACCCGACTAATAGAGGTCACACCAGCTCATCATTCAAATGTGCTCAATGTCTTCTGCTTCAAATAAATTAAACCACAGAGTCGGCTCTCAAAGAAAAAAAAACAAACAAACAATAAAGATATACAAGTACCTTGACAGTAGAGCGGAGCCAGCTTCACTCGGATATATGAGATAGTCGATGCATTTCCTAACAGCAGAGCCATGTACTCCGTACTCCAGGACCTCACCAAATTCCCCGATCCGATATAGCGTGCCGAGCTGGGTAGGGCGTTTTCTAACTACTAGTAGTACGAATTACCTTTATTTGGAAGACAACATATCTTCGGGTTTATTGGATACCAAAAAATTTCAAAAAAAGAAGAATATACAATGTGAATCCGCAATGAGCTATACCAGTATGGACTCTCTACGGTTGTAATTCTAGGGAGCAAAGAAAGAAAGCTTGGAATTATCAAGGATGGCTATGGCCTTTCCAATGCTGTACTATAACTAACCAAGCTATAGATTGTCCCTTTTCTCCGCTAAGGCCTCCCATGCCTCATTTGAGTCAAATCCAAATAGAGATGGGCCGTCCGGCCCTCCACCATAGAGTGGCTGACATTTCCCATAAGCTACCTATGGGCTTCAATGGTGATTTGTGTTACAGTTTGTCCTTGAGCTGGACCGTTTAGTAAGGTTCCTGGGACGTGTAGGTGAAATTTGACATACCCTATGGAACTTTGTTGGCCGGTTCTATTGATGTTAACTAGTTCCGTGTCCTTAACAAGAGTCTGATCTATTAAATTAATACTGCTACCTGTGTCCAGGCAGACGTTGACTATATGGGCTAGGTCTATTATATATGCTAAGGCGGTCGAATATTGCCAGGGTCGGAAAGACTACCTATACCAGGGCGTATTAGCGTCCATATAGGTAGATATAATGACCGGCAAGGTGTCTTTTGCTAGAATCGCCAGCAACGCTTCGGCTAATAGGGTCGTGGCGTCTTTGGAATCCCTCTAACAGTCCGCTGACTTTATATATTTATGCAGAGTATTGGCGCTGGTAAACGGCTTACGACAAGTCTTACAAGTAGCTTACAACTGTCCGTGAACGGGACAGTTGTTATGCGGGTGAGAGTTGTCGTAGTCTCTCAACAGCATCTTCGCATCCATTAAGTCCTGGCGTCTATACCATAGGTCGTGTTCAGGGCCGTATCCTTTCCACCGGACAAGGTATTCCATGTATGGGGTTCTGTGACGTCCTATACGTCTGCACCGCCTGTCAAGTAAGGTTTGAATCTCGAAGTCACCAATACTGTCTTCATCATAGTCTCATGAGAGAGTGCTGTATACTCCTCAGCTTCTGGCCACTTTGGTATAGGCACCGTAAACTGTCGAAATTCTCTTTGGAGTTTATGCCATAAGCGTTCAACAGGGGGAAGTAGTTGTAGTCTTTTCTCATGGTCAATAATCCATATTTTCCTTTGAGAAATTGGAGTTTTTAAAAGCTGTAGAACCTCCTCATCGCCGAGACCAAGCTTTACTGCCTCCCAGGCCTTTCTTTCAGAGTACTGAAGTTCTTGAAGTAACAATAGAAAGAATATAATTCTTCTTCCCGTTTTCTGATAAGCTTTGGTACTCTTGTCTTTTTATTTTCAGAATTGCGCCTTCTGAAATGCCCTTTTACTATGAATTAATAATATCTCTTCAGGAGTAAGAGATACTTCCTCAGGGAATGTTTCAGTTGAGTAGTTAAGCCCCCCAGTACTTTTTAGTACTTTTTTTGCTGTTGCCATGTATTCCAGTAGGTTTCCAGTCTTTTAATCTCATCGGCTTGGTTCGAATGGTTCTCTTTTCTTTCTTTAATTATATATCGCATTTGCGTCCATCCTAGATCACCTAGCGCTAGTATTAGTAGACTACAATAAGTTGACAGAGGATGTAAGGGAGGAAGAAATGAAGAGAGAATGCTTACAGGTGGAGAAAAAGGTTGTACGGTAGAGTTCCGACCGGGTATATGGCAGTCGAGACGCGTTAAGGGAGAACAAGTACTCGTGGTAAACGGCGGTGGTGTTGGTGGAGGATGCCAATGGTCCGTACACAGCTGTCGAATAATCAAATCGATAAATGCGCGGTATGGTAGAAGGCAAGGGCTTTGTAAAGTGAGCAAAGCGGAGAGCACACAGTAATCCCGTCCCTCTTTCCTTAATGGGCGTTCTTGTCAGAACTGAGGTCTGGGGCCGACAGCTTTAATTCTTGCTCATAGGCAACATCGCCGCCATCATCATACGGAATCGAAGGGCCTCCAGAGGCTTATAAAACAGGTTAGTTAAACCATCTATAGAAAGAGAAGTTAAAAAGGTAGCCTACTATTATGGCCAAGCTCTTTAGCAAGTGCATCGTGTTCCTCCCTGCTCATATCATTAAAATGAGCTTGTATAGAGTCAAAATCGAGTTGTGCTAGAAACTTTGCGTCTCGCTTTGGCTGGGGTTTTAGGGATATGGTAGAATTCGTAGGAGGTTTAGTTGGCTGAGAGGACATCGTCGCAATCTTGACACTGGTAGCAGCCTTTGAGGGCGAAAGAGAGGTAGTGGTAGATATTGTCTAGTCGCAGTAAACGGGTTAGATAGTTGTTGGACCACAAGGGACAAAAAGGAATCCTTGGGTAAATGAGTGCGAGTCGTAGTAGCCAATGGATATTCCAACATTATGTCGTCCGTCGCTCTGTCTTAGTTAGTCATCATGTCGCCAGTTATTATGTCTACCATTACACTATGTACCTATCTTAGAACCTTAGACAGCTTTTTACCTGGATCAGGAAGAACAACCTTAGTTACAAAGAAAGATTGCGAAATTAGCCGGCCATGGACTTTTACAGATTTCCAAACGAGATATTCACTTTGATCATTGAACACCTAGTCCTCGAGGTCGGATTTACGAAGGCAGTACGGCTCAGATTAGTAGATAGTATGGCTTCGCTCTTTTATACCACAAAATATCTCTGTGAAAATGGGTGTGCTACTTCGTGACGCCAGATACAGGAAGGCTTTCTAACACGGCTATTGATTTAGGCCATTTCGACTCTGCTATTTTGTTTGCCATTTGCGATCGTCAGATTATCGATCTTTTTGATCCGATTATTGCCATGCTGAACCTCATCACTTCACCACTTCTAGGGAGAATTCTCTTAACAAAGTCACGCTCAAAGGCAGCAACTAGAATCGCTACTCTCCATGTGATTGCAACTGTCAATCAAGAGCTGGACAAGTTAATTGGATGCGCACAACAACACCGGCATGAGCAACATCTGATGATCAGTACGGCTGTTGCAGCGTACCTACGGGATGACTCCAAGAGACACACGGCACGTTATCTCAGTGAAGCTGAACAAGTGCATAGTCTCATGTGGGGAGAAACCAGGAATGAACATCTCTCAGTTGATGACAAGTTGACAGCCGCCACTATAGACAAAGCACATAATCTCTTCTGCGGAGCTATTGTGCTCGGGAATCTATCTTTGGTCAAATCCTTGGCCTCTTCGGTGGACATTAATACAGTGAATTACTATTTTGGCCAGCCATTAGGTCTCGCCGCTATCTGGGGGCATATTGATATTGTTCGATATCTTCTTGATCATGGTGCTGATCCACACTGGATTGCAGAACAATCCAAGTCGATTGCTATTTGCTCAATTGAAGCTGCATACCAGCTATTTGAGTATAAATGCCCAGGAGGAAGCGCCCTAGCCGCTGCGGCTCTCGGTGGAAACAATGAGATTGTGTCTCTACTTTTGGAGCCAGAGTTTCGACTCTCAACTCTTGACCGAGAGTACTGCAGAGCCATACTATACGCCGCTCGGATTGGCCGTCCAGACTTGATAAACCTACTCCTGCAGGTAGAGGGGGGGTCCATTCGCGATGATAACTATTTGCGTGAAGCTATGCTTTGGGAGGCAGTTTGCCACAACCGAGAAAAAACAGTGAAACTACTCCTAGATCATGGTGCCAATGCCAACGAAAATTCGTATGGTACTTACGGGCCTGGGTATCCGCTTCTAGTTGCTGCAAAACTAGGACATGTTCGGTTGGTGCGTATGCTCCTAAATAATGGAGCCCATATGTGTCCGGATAACCCAAGTAATGTGCCCATAGTTTATGCTGCTCAGCAAGGACATGTGGAAGTCATTAAGGTATTGGTTGATGAGTACGGCGAGAAACTCGAGCATGCCCTGACTCCGGCTGCATCTAGAGGACAGGTTCATCTAGTTAAATACCTTTTACACAGAGGAGTAAATGTACATCATTGTGAAGCCTATTCACTCGGGGTGGGCTTGCGAGCACTCATTTCGGCTATACAGTGTAGGAATCTGGCCATCATTTCCATGTTAGCTGATGCGGGCGTTCCACTCAATAATGACGCCCATATATATGACGACCCAATGTGGATGGCAAAGGCCCATTACACCCCATGGGTCTTTGAGCATTTGCTGGCTCTGGGTGCTGAGGACAGGGACTATCCAGGGGATCATAGAATTAAGTATCCGAGTGGTATGGTTTACTCACAACGCCAATGTGGAGTGCTTGACACCAACCCAATGACCTGGAGATGGCAGGGTAGGTATTAAGTGGTTGACTCTCTAGGTACCTGGGCTACCAACTTCGACATCATGGCGAGATACCATTTATTCCTAATCCGTCCATTTTGTCTATAGTCAGGCACAATAACAAAATTGTGTTAGATATATATGGCACAGCAATATGAGACACACTGTCTATAAAAGTAAAGACGCTGGTTGCTGATAAGATCATGTTTTCGAGATTTGTTGACGTCTCCAGGGCGTGAACCCGCGAGCTTGCGGCTCTGCGGACGACCCGCTTTTTCAGTCTGAGCTAAGCCGCTAGTAAGTTGAGCAAACTCTCTCCTTGTTCAGCTCTGTGAGAGTTGGTAAAATACTATTATCTAGTAATATGTGCATAATCTCCCCGTCTAGGTAAGTGAAGGGACTTCGGAAATAGCCTGATACGGTACCGCCAAAAGTAGCGGAAGTTGCATATGCTGAGTGGTGAAGCGAAAGCAGATAGTGAGGACCCGAATTCCCCTGTTCAACGCTATTAAAGTCTATAACGACTGATTGTCGATACTCAGGCAAGTGGCCCGATCTTCACTTCTTCACTGGCAGCCATTTCTTTCCATTTTGTAGCCTTTTCAAGTTCACGTTTGCTGCGTCGCTTCGACAATAGCAAGTCTTTAAACTGGCCTTTAGCACCGTGCTTGATTTTGGTGATCATGTCAGCGGCTTCACCCTTTGTAATTTTCTCGGATATTTCTTTCCCAAGCTGTTTCCTCAGGTATCCTATCTGTCCAGGACTTGCGCGCCTCTTTCTCCATGGCTGCCATGAAGCAATGTAAAGTGGCCCTCCAAATATGCGGGAAGCAAGGGTATCTGCAGCGTGAACTGCCTGGACAAAATCAACAGAGGACACCACCTTGCGAGGGCGGCTGAAAGGACTTTTCGACTTGCCTGCTGGGCTCAAGCTGATAACATGGTGGACTGAAAACAGTCCAGAATCATCTTTAGAGATTGTTAATCTCCCAGCAGGGGCGTTAAGAATATAGCGCTGCGGGCTAACTTGAACCCATGCGTTTTCGCTGATGCCACGGATACGGTCTTCACCAGTGGCATCCTGCACTAGGTCGTGGACAGAATCGTAGTCAGTGAAACCAACAACAATATCCTCTTCTGCTGGCGAATCAATCTTTTTTGCTCCCTGCCCTTGTGCTATGGGGTTTTCAGAGCTTTCTCTCTCCTCCTTGGCATCTTTAGCCGAAACTCCGTTTAAACCTTCATCAGGATGCAATCCGAGAAGGGTAGGCGTGGTTAGTACTCCACAATTCAAGGACGCAACCATATCAATGATATGGCAATTGGCTTTATCTGGATGCAGCCGAAGACCTCTCCCTATCATTTGGATCAGGAGATTCTTCGATCTTGTGGGTCTTGCAAGTAAGACACAGTCGATATTCGGTATATCAGTGCCTTCTGTAAAGAGTCCACAGTTAACCAGAACAGGAAACTCGTAATTTCTAAAAGCTTCCAGTTCTTTGGCTCGAACATCCTTCGGAGTCTGGCCTGTAATATACCTGGCATCAACTCCAAATTCTCGAAACTTGGCAGTTAGGTCTCGTACATGCGCGATATCAACACAAAAAACGAGGGTAGATTTTCGTTCACCAGCTTTCGAGCGCCATGAAGAAACAGTGATCTCATTCGCGGTTTCTGTATTGACAGCAAGGGAAAGTTGATGAGTTTGAAAATCCCCGTTTGGACCATCACTAACGCGTGAGAGATCCACGTGAGATTTCACCGTTGTGAAAAGTGCATCCGAGAGCCAGTTCTCCCCAATCATATCAACATAATCTTTATGGTATACGATATAATCAATGGCTGTGCCTAATTTCAGACCATCAAATCGCGAAAACGTCGCGGACACACCAACTAACGCTGGCGAGTCTGCTTTGGCCTCACTCAAGTTGAAATGGGCAAGAGCTTCACGGTAGCTAGGCGCAACAATATGGTGGGCCTCATCAACCAACACAAGCTTGAATCTTTCTGGGTTGTATTTCTCAATTCGGCCCTTTGAAAGGAGGCTGCGTATGGACGCAATGGTTATATCCGCCGTCCCGGTGGCGTGGCTGTTTGCCATTTCGATTTCTATAGTCTTGTTGGGGTAAGCACGCGTGCAATGCTTTGCAGCTTGCTCAACGAGCTCCTTCCGATGAACCAGGATAAGGGACTGGGTTTTGTTAGGATTAGGAGGGTTTACCCGGCCAATCAGCTGAGTAAAAATCACCTGTCAATGGCATTATATTAGTACCTGAAATGCTCATTATAACGGGGATCATACAGTCTTTCCACTTCCTGTAGCAAGAGATACCCCTAATCTCTTGTGACCTACGTCCAAATGAGAGAGGACAGATTGTATACATTCTTCCTGATAGTCCCTCAGACGGATTTCAAGGTTCAGTATTGGAGCTCCGTTGGACGTCCAAATTGACGCGGTTGAAGAGAAGAGACGAGCTCCAACCCGCGGAGCAGAGTATCCTTGGCAGTATAACTTCACTAAGCCCGTCCATCTTGAGCACCGAGTTACCTTCTGCATTTTCCATGGCAGTTGCTTTGTTGTTTACCTAGTAATTCTTTTGATTCTCTTTAAACCTCGAAGACTGACATATTCCATGCAAACAGGACAAACAGTGCAAACAATGCAAACAGAGCTTGCAATATGCGACTTAGTTAAGTTAACTGCCCTGACATAAAAAAAAGCAAAGCAAAATCTGAAGAAGGACAACTTCCAGAGGATAGCTACATTCACAGTCGAAAGGAAAAAATACCGCCCATTTTACGGGAATCCTTGACATGTTCTCCTCAATATTGATTGTGCCAAATTGTCCAGAGTTTGATACCCGGAATTGGACGTTTGAACGGAAAATTGGGGGGAGATAGGTAGCATGTCAAGCAGCAGCTACGAGCCAGAGGATGATGCCCCCGATTATCAAAGTGAAACAGAAGAAATAGCGAGAATTTTTTACGATTCTTCGGATGCTGGTCCCTCCTCGCGTCAGCTGCAACATCTTACACTCACATCCTCTCCTCCCCCTTTGCAGCGAAAGAGAAAACGAGTAGAAAAATGGGCGTGGAACAAGAGAGAAAACCATATACGGCGTGCGAACGCTTTACATATATCATCATACAAGGACCTCCTCCTTGAAGTCACCGACGGAGCTACTAAGGAGCCCGATCATGAAGCAGTCATCCATAGCTCGCAATTTGGCATAGTCATGTGGAGCGCAGATGAGAAACTTGCGCTCTTTACAGCCCTTGCAAGGAAAGGTAAAGGCGCGGTGTCGGAAATAGCCTCCGTTATAGGCACAAAAAGCCGGATAGAGGTTCAACAGTTTCTTATAGAGCTTCAGCGGGCGCTACAGCAGCAGTATATTACGGACAAGAATTTTCGAGGCATAACGTTTTCAGACATACACGCGGCAGCCGAAATCAGCGAGGAATGTTGTCTCGCGCTGGAGAAAGCGGCAAACGCACTCTCTGTGCAAGAAGAGCAAGCACATAACCTATCGGGGAGGAGAAAGTATAAAGACATGTGGCTTGTAGACAGTAATGCTGCGGCATACTTGGAAGAGAAGATTCAAACCAAAGATATCAGCGATGTCGATGCAAGTGCGCATCACATGTTAGCTACAGCTCAATTGTTCCACGTACCAAATTGGATCAATCTTTCAAGAAACGTCTTTATGAATTTTGGAGGTCACCGTATTGAAGATAACTGGACCAAAATCTGTTTTCACGAGGAGACTCCTGCAGTGACGTGTGATAGCTTCACAGACTTCTATACAATCGCTGTTAGCTTGACGCGGAGATTAGTACAGTCTTCTATATTCTTTGCACTTATGAGGATTCGTGGTATGGATGAACGAGGCCGGGATCGAGACAGAGTTATTCGGAGAGACGATGTGCTTAGTGCATTGGATACACTAAAAGTGCGGCATAATACCCGTGAATTCTGGATACACGCGGCAAGACGATGTTCGTTGGATGTTCGCGAGTACGTGAGCAAGAGCAGCTTCAAGACCACAATACTCTCCTACGACGAGGTTGAAAAGCGGCTATCTGCTCCCAGCCTGGAGCTACCTGAACCACACCAAGGAGAAGATGAAGTTCAAGAGGAGCCCTCAGAGGAGGACACCGACATATTACCAAAGAATACCCCGGAAAACTACGCTGCAGAAGAATCCTCCTCGTCATTTGAAGGTTCCGAGATTGACGTGTCAATGGGAGACGTCTCATCATCAGGAATAGATGAGGAATTGCTATCAGATGAGGAAGAAATATATGCTTTGTCTCTTGACAAAGAAGCCAGCCGGGAAGAAGAGAAACGGTTATGGCAGATATTGAAGCCGCACCCGAAATCCGAATCAGCCCCGCCTAAAAACGACGTAAAAATGGAAAGCGAGGATGAAGGGCTATTCTCTCGCTCCAATCCCAGAGTTAAACCAGTGACAAGAAGAAAGATAGTTCAGGACTTTCAAAATTGGAGGAATGCAGTGTTACCCATGGCTGATTGGGAGCTACTTGGACCGGAAACACTATCCATTGACAAGGAGGTCAATGAAAACCACAGTGTAAAACGGCAGAAAATAAGCGACGAGGAGAAACCCGAATAGAGAGCTCCGCAAGGCGTTTGGAATAAACTTGGTACATTCGATATAATGGCGTATAGAGGATACATTTTGTTTTGTTGCATGGAAATGGAGTTTTAATTCACCTGTATAGAGCATCCACTGCAGACGGTGTACGATTTAGAAGGGAAAAAAAGTACTATTTTGGCTATCATCCAATACTCCCAGCTAGGACTTCTTTACATATAACTAAAAGCAACGGTGCATCATACGTTGAAAGACAGAACGTAAACAGCACAGGTAGTTGAAGGATCATTTTAAGATAGGGGTAAAAAGGGATAACTCCAATATCTAACGCCCCCATACTACAGTCGTCCCAACGAAGAGATAATAAAAGAAAACGAAGAATCCTTGAATCTCCCGCCCAAAATACTCCTCCCGCTACACAGAGACAGAGAGGGTGTCAGCAGATTAAAATCATACACATCAACTTGAAAGCTATAACTTTCCTATCTATATCAGCAACCCGCGCTCACCAATCTCATATTTCATATGACTTGTACTCTGGTCCACCGCTAGTGCTGTATGGCTGAATGGCGTTAACGCCGTGGTCGGCACTAGTCTGCTGGAAGGTGTAGTTCTCGCCGAGTCCGATTGTTTGAGCTTGAGCGGCAACGGCAGCTCCGGCTTCGTTTCCTTCCAGGCTAGCGGCCTTGAAGGCTTCTTCTACTTCCTTAATTCTTCGCTTAAGTCCGAGACGGTCGAGGAATAGCTGTTGTCTGGCTTGTTCAAGGTCTCGACGCTCAGCTTCAACAATGGCTTCGAGTTCTGAGAATTGTGCTAGTTTCAATTCAAGCTTCTGCAGTGTGAGGTTGACTGCAGCGCCTACAAGGCGGGTCATCTCTCGCTCTTCATGCGATGCTAGGGCTCCGGCGCGTGCAGCAGAAGCAGCGAGGCCAATGGACGTAAGAGTGGCCTGGGTTGTCTTGCCTTGACTTGTTGATGAGGTAGCAGCTTCTTGGCCTTCGTTGGCAGTGTCAATTTCCATAGAGTCCTCTGCTTTCATTGAGTCTGCTTCTTTTCCTTTTTCTCCAGCCTTCTCACCGTCTTTCTCCTTGTTTGTGGATGCGGTGCGCTTGTCAAGCTGCTTCTGTAGATCGCGGCGCATCTCTTCAACCGATCGGCCGGCGGCTGCGGCTGCAATGGAAGGCTCAGTCATTTGTGCCAGGTAAGTTACCACAGACAAGACGGGGTTCTCTAGCTGGCTGACTGGTTCTCGTCCACCGGCAGCGCCCAGCATCGAAGAGGTACCCTCAACGGGATCTTCGAGATACTTGTCTTCAATCTCAAGCTGGAGGAATTTCATAACACACTCTTCAGGAGTCCGTGAACCGACATGTCGAGAAATCTGCTGCCAGTTGTCGTCGAAGTTCTCGAGGGCCTCAAGGAGCAGAAGAAGTTCCGAGTTCGACCATGGCTTCTCGCGATCTTGTATGGTAGTATACTGGCTATCTTCCAGCTTGACGAAATCAGAAGCCTGGTGGGAAGCTGGCATTCTACCCTGGAGATAGCAGTTCGGGCACAAATCATACTTGAGTTCTGACGGGTTTGTGGTTGTTGATACGGGCGCCGATTTTGCGTAGTGGAATCGAACCCGTGTGCAGTCGATGCCACAAGCGTAGCAGTTCAAGGACTTTTTACCTTCCTTTACGGATGCTTCCATGGCCTTTGTGCTTGACTCGGCAGGGGTTCCGTTGGTAACTGCATCTTCACCATTGGTTTCCTTGTCCTTGCTGTCAGATGGGGTGACCTCTTTTCCCTTGTCGTCATATATGTTGCGACGAATCTCGAGATTGAGGTCCGATTTCGACTGTGGTGTTGCCGCGGCTGCTCTGTCGGTGGATGGGTGAGGCTTTCCAGGTGTGACAATTGTGTTTGGGCCAGGCTGGAATGGCTGTAAACCACGAGGAGTGTCTGCAGTGATTCTAAAATGGCCAGTAAAAGGGGGGCCAATATTTGAAGGACGTGATTGAGGATCAACCTGAGAATACAACATTAGCTCACGATGGCTTTGGCATATGTGTAGCATTTCTCCTTGTACCAACCTGATAGTTAATTAAACCCCAGTGCTCCAAAAAGGCGTGTGTTCGCATGATTGCGCAAACATCTCCGGCCAGATTCCTTCGGCAGGCGGTGACCGTAAGGTATTCGACTGGGTTCACTCGGTAGGTATTGATCATGAAATCACGGTAATCCTTGTAGACTGCGGGCGTTTTGCTACGATTCCGGCTGTTGAAGAATTCCGGAAGAGCCTTTTTCTCGACTGGGTGGATGGTGTTCATATCAAACCAGCTGGTATAGCTAGGTAGGATGATTGCATGGGTTTGCGCAATCAGGTTTGAACGCGCCGAGGCCTCTGTCGCAGCTTTGCTCTGGTCTGACGGTCCATCCGCAGCGCCATCAGTTTGATGCTGGAGCATAGAGGTATCCCCATCCTCTCCAGCGTCATTGTCGCCCTTGGAGTCGTTTGTGCCGCCCATCTCTTCGTCTTCCATCTCATCATTCTGCCCTTTTGGTGAAGGCGGGGCATCCAGCGGATTGTCTGAAGGATTCTGGGTTGGAGTGGCCTTCTCAGGCGAAACACCACCAGACTGAGAGCCTATAAGAGAGATAAAATCGCGTGGTCAGCATCAAGCTCAGAACCGCTTCGCGTGTTCTTTGAAACATGCCGGAAGCAAGGCAGAACATACCGGCAGGGCGGCTGGGGGAGGCCATGGTCTCGTCAGCTCCCGATTGCGCGTCTATGCTAGTGGTAGTAGGCTTGTTCTCGTTTCCTAAGTCTCCTGCCGACTGGTCCATCGCAATGGGGATGATGCACTCTAGCTTCGGAGGGAAGTTTCGATGTGGCTCTGGTGGCACTTCGCGGAGGCAACGGGCTGCAATGGCAGACAGAGTGTGTCCTATCAGGCAGATAGCACCGGCTACAGGGCCGCCTGTTCGCTTGCTGACAGTCGCTGTATAAGTCTGCGATATCAAGCTGCGGCGGATGCGTCGAGGTCGTCCGAAAGTTCTTCCTGCCTGCGAAAGTCTCGCTTTTTATATGATGAACTCGCGATAGACGCAAAAAGGAAGTTCGCAAAGGCTTTAATAGCACGCTAAGCCTCTTTGGGGCAGCATCCAGGCTGCACGTGATTTACAGTCACGTGTCACAAAGAGTCGCCGCCAAGCATAGGAAAACGTAGAGAAAGCGTAGAAAGTCGTAGGTAGCAAGGGGTTGTCGATATATCAAACTGCCATAAGACCAGACGCCGTCCCCGCTAAGACAATTGACGTTCATATGTAAACCGCGCTACAAGAAAGAGCGTTAGTAGAAAATAGATGCTTAGATTAAACTTGGTATAAGACTTATTATATCTATATCTACAGAGTACGGGACTTATATAGTAACGGCTCCTAGACGAATGAGAAGGGATGGCAGCGATAAGGAAGGTTACTGGGTATATTAATGTAGTGCGCGCTGGAATTCCTCTTGAGAATTAAACCCAGAGAACGGGCCAGGAGGCAGACGGGAGAAGATCATATCAAGCTGTGCGTCAAACCGAGCGTGAGCAGCGGCTTGCTGGTGTATCTGCTCTTGAAGACGAAAGGTGGTATGCATATTGCGGCCAGCCATGGTAGAAATTTCCTTCAGGATACGCTTAAACTCGTCGTGGTCGCTACTCAATTTATCATGCTTAGTGGAAATTTCCTTCAACATGCACCTGAACTCGTCGTCGTCGCTGCTCAGTTTATCGTGCTTGGTGGAAAGTTCGCTCAAGATGCGTCTAAACTCGGCACGGTCGCTTTTCACTTTATCATGCAAGTCATCCATTTTGGAATCAATCCTGGCCAATATGTCATGCATAGTATCATGCATGTCATCCAGTTTAAGATCATTGCTAACAAACTTTTCATCGACGACAAGCCATTTTTGATACGCCGTAGTACAATGTCGGCCTAACATGTTCAGCTGGTGCAGTAATTGAGAAAGATCGATAGTCACAGCACGCTCGCGTGGCGCCGAGGGCTCGGGAATGGAGGAAGAATGGTTTAAAATGGTAGAAGCAGCGTTATGATGGGTAGGAATAGGAGCGGCAGTATTATGAGTACCGGTAAGGGGGTGAGCGTTTGGATGCGAGAGCGATCCGGGCTCCTTGCTAGGAGTAGGGACTGAAGGACGTTCCAGCGTGGGTGCATCCTTACCGCGAGAGGGATCCTGAAGTACTCTGGGGGTCGGGGGAGCAGCAACATTAACAGGGGCCCGATTAACGATAGCGGGAGTGGTAGCTGTCGTAAGATCAACCAATTGCCTAGGAGCAGCCCCAACAAGGGAAGTAGCTGCATCGGAACCTGAGGTGGGCCTGGGAGCTGTAGAAGAAGTAGGAACGGCCACGGCGCCCCTAGACACGGACTGGTTGGAAGAGGGTGCTATATTAGAGGGCACTGGGGACGCAAGAGGCGATGCAGAGGAGCTTGGCTCACGAGCACCCTCCGTGCCTGTGCCTGAGGACAAGGCAACTCTCTTTGGGAGTGAAGGCGAGGCAGTGGCGGGCGCTTGTTGGGCTGCTCGCTTTCGAGTCGTCTGCCCCCCCGCAGCAGGAGTAGGAACTGCAGAGGACGGCCGGGGAGCAGGGATGGTGGGTGAGGCAGACCCAGACGTTGGACCCGCCCTGCCCTCTGCTATACGATTGGACCTGAAGTGTTGATGGGCCGCTACACATCGAATATCGAAGGAGTCACGAGCTGGCGTTGAAAACGGTATCTCTTTCCCCTCCGCATGTAGTTCGATGATAGCTGCTGCGGCCGGATAACAACCAATGGAGATCTGTATAGAGGGTTATTAGGGTTAACTGTTCAAATAGCCAACACATAATTCGTGGGTATAGCTTACAGGACGACAGGACCTCCGGCTGGCGGTACAACGTGTACACGGAGAACCTGCTTTCCAGACACATTGCCCCCCCAGGGGCCGGGTCGATGTAAGAGTCTGGCCCAGTGAATCAACGCACCGAGCACAAGGCAAGGTGGCAGCCTGAGGACAGGCAACGGTGTCCTCACGACGCATGATGAGCGAGCCAGGCACAGCGCGGCCAGACTCCTTGCCGTTCTACTCTGTACTCCAGAACAGGAGAAGTGGTTCGTTTGCCATGTTTTCCAACACTGAGGGATCACCTCAGGTTTATGAGACCGGTTAAATGTTGGATTATGAGACTAGCTGTTGGGTTGTGTAACCCCTGTGCTCAACCCATGGCGCGGAGAGGCCGTAAAAGACTGTTCCATGGCCCATGGCTCCCTGCTATGGCATATGTATGTTTGTACGGAGGACATGTCGCCCGCATGTCCCATCGTTCACCGTGACGCTTTTAGCGCAGAAAATCATGATGACTCAGCAGAATCCACACCGTAAGCGCCGCGTCTGACCAATAGGCTGTGCAGGAGACGGGAATCCCTGGAGATCTCAAACACCACAAACACCGCAGGCAAACGGGATAACACGCTGCAAGCTCGATGCTGGGCTAGGCAAGGCTGTCAGTTCCTGGTACTGGCTTCTCTTTTCCTTTTTTTATTAGGATAAAGAGGCCTGAGCCAGAGACTACATGTGATATGTCATAACTTGATAAGGCAGATGAGACATTATGTATAATACCGTCGGGTTCGCAATTTTCTGTCATTTAACCGTAGCATTGCCCTTTTTGGTAAATCACAACTCCGTACGTTTCTATATATATTTACACGTTGTTAAAGTCTTACAGCATACAAGCAGATTCTAACTTTTTAGATAACTAAATGTATTATATAATATTTTGAAGCTTTCCCTTGTAATAGATATAGCGACAAACATACCATCCATACGGTCGCGGGCGTGGTGATAAGCATAGTGTATTTAGCAATAACGTAGATCCCCCTGGGTTCCAGGAGCCCTATCCTTCCTCCGGCGCCTCTTGTCTGCCCAATAGAAACATGGGTGACAGTCGTCAAATAGATGACTAATCCAATAACGATCTTACGCGTTAAGCGCGTCGTAAACGCGACCAAAACACGAATCTTATATGACTTTTGTGAGCATGTTGATGGCCGACAAAAGCCACCAACGACTTCATGACGAGAAAACCACGATGGCGCTGTCTTGTTCTCCACGGCCCCTGCTCCAAGAGCTCCCGATGATGTCTGCTGCCGACCACGCAAAGAGGAAGTTCGAAGGAGGGCCGGAGACGGAGATACCAAAGCGCGTCAAGACTGGCCCGTTTGTGATGGACGACGACGACGACGACGATGATGATGACGACACAAATAATGTGGGGGGCAATAGCATATTCCAAAGTGAACCTCGACTTGATACACCTTTACAAAGATTGGATGACATAGTTGGACTTGAGACGGCCGATAGTTTGTGGCAGAGAAAGGCTGGAGTCCCTGAGGAAGCCCCTGCAAAAATACAGGCCACGACCGAACAGTATACGTCCGTCTCAATCAAGACTTGCTCTGGGAAGGTCAAATACGTACGGCGAAGGGTGAAGACAGAAAACGTTTCCTATGAGAAATTGATCGCGGAAAGATCAGTTACCGCTGCCGGGAAGGCAACACGAAGCTATTACGGAATTGATATACACCAGCTTATAGACGAGGCTAAACTGTTGGAACCATCTGCTCCGGCTGTCGTCCCCTCTGTTGAAAGCCAGGTCCCGGCACCTGGCGCTACAAAGCCTGCTCACCGGCTATGGACAGAGAAATACCGAGCTAGGAGCTTCAAGGATTTGATCGGTGATGACCGGACACATCGCACTGTGTTACGCTGGTTAAAGGCGTGGGATCCGATAGTTTTCCCAGGCCTATCAAAGCCGAAACCGAAGAACAACAACAACAACAACAACAACAACAACAACAACAACAACAACAACAACATTTCCAACGACCTGGAGGAACGAGCACATCGCAAGATCCTCTTGCTTACGGGGCCACCAGGTCTAGGCAAGACGACTTTGGCGCACATTTGCGCAAAGCAAGTTGGATATGAGGTTCTAGAAATCAATGCCAGTGATGAACGAAGCCGCACCGTGGTGACAGGGAGGATTAAGGATGCTGTCGGGACTGAGAATGTTAAAGGAGTTACCGTTGTCGAAGATGGCAAAGCTGTCAGGAAACCAGGCAAGCCGGTCTGCGTTATCATTGATGAAGTCGATGGTGTCGTCAGCGGTTCTGGCGGGGGAGGCGAGGGTGGCTTCATGAAAGCGCTCATCGATCTCGTACAACTAGACCAAAGAAATTCCAACAAATCCAAAACAGATGGACAGAGCACTGGTCGGAAGGGCAAAAAGAAAGGGGACAACTTCCGGCTGCTCCGTCCACTTATTCTGATATGCAATGATGTCTATCATCCCAGCCTTCGACCCTTGCGCCAGGCCTCAATTGCAGAAATCATCCACGTTCGTCGTGTCCCGTTCGACCAGGTTGTCCAGCGCGTTAAAAGCATATTCGAAAAGGAAGGTATTCAATGCGACGCCGATGGGGCCAGGAAGTTATGCGAAACCACCTGGGGTGTGAGCGGCACCAGAAACCAGGCCCTTACTCGTGGCACGGGTGAGGGTGACATCAGAGGAATCCTGGTGGAAGCCGAGTGGGTAGCACACAAACTTCGGTATGATGGCCTCCCATCTTCGTCCAGGCTGACGAAGATGTGGCTGGAACGCCATATTCTTCACAATCAGTCAGGGAGCGGCTTATCCCGTGGACTCGGCCGTGGTGGAGCGAAAGAAATCGTCAGCCGAGTGTTTCTCGATGGAGCTGGCTTTCCACATGATCGACAGGACAACCAAGGGTTCCAGGACCCGTTCTCCAAAGAAAAGAGCAAAGCGCCTGTCGGAGTGGCAGAGCTCCGTAAGCGCGCAGCGATCAGCCGGCTGAATGAAATGATTGATGCCGCAGGAGAGTATGATCGCTGTGTAACGGATTGTTTCCTCACGTACCCTACCCAGACCTTCCAGGATGATACCCTCCTCTCCAAACCCAATGCAGCATATGACTGGCTATACTTCCATGATCAGATATCCTCCAAGGTCTTTTCAAACCAGGATTGGGAACTGAACCCCTACCTTAGCCAAGCCACCATTGCTTTTCATCATCTCTTTGCGTCGTCACACAAGTCTGAGGATGGGTCAAAGATGGACATTGACGGTGATGGGGAAGAAGAACATCCCTTTGCCGGTCCACGAGCAGATTTCGCTGCCTTTGAAGCTGAGAAACAAAACCGCGCTATCCTAGTTGAATTTCAGTCTTCCCTGTCAGCTCATTTGAATCGGACATTCCACTCTACTGAAACTGTTGTCACGGAGTTGGTCCCCAGTCTTACTCGCATGCTTGCACCAGATATAAGACCTACACTTATAGGCAACTCCGGCGGCAAGGGAGCCGTTGCGAGCGTGCGCAAGGATAGCGAGCGGGTCTTGCTTAAAGCTGCAGTAGGCATAATGCATGGCCTGGGCGTGACGTTCGAGAAGACAAAGTTCGAGACCGAAGCGGGGGGATATGGAGGCTACATCTACAGGATGGAACCGTACGTTTCTTGTCTCTTTCTATCAACTTAATCCGTTGATTACTTTCCCCTCCATCCGAATGTAACATGGTGCTAACCACACTCGCAGATCCCTTGATTCTCTCAACAGCTTTTCCAAAGTCAAAGGCACCGCGCTATCATCAGGCAGCACATCTGCACCCGTTCGATACGCGGTTCGCCAAGCACTTGACCAGGAGTATCGTAAGAGCTTAATCAAACGACAATCAGAAGCCCAGAATCCCCACCACGGGGGCCCCGGCTCATCAACAGGCAGCAATGGCAACGCAAACGCAAAGGATAACGGAGATGGTAACAAACAGCCTAAATGCGGTCGATCTTTAGGCCCCAAACGGGACTTCTTCGGGAGAATCATCCAAGAGAAGCCACCGGGTGATTCTTCGGAGTCGAGCAAGAGGACCAACTCTAGTGATGCAAGCAAGAAGGCCAAGAAAGTATGGGTCAGTTACCATGAAGGTTTCTCAAACGCAGTGAGGAAGAAGATCACAATGACGGAGTTGCTATTTGGACTGTAACTTTACTTCTAATGCAAACATAAGGCAATGCCTTCGGTATGGGACGATTCATGATTTCTGGTGACACTTTTGGATTTAGCGAACGTATATACAGCATCATCTACATAATATCAACGTCTCCCTGTTACACATGGTGGAATACGAATACTCAGGCTAGAAAAGCTAGGCCTTCATGCAGACGCATCCAGAACAGATGTCACATTACAGTCGAGTACCTTCGGTATACGGAGTTGGAGACAAGTATAATTCCGAGTCATCGATACTATACTCCGTACACACATGATGGGAGATCGGATCCTCCAAGTAGACAGCATGCATCTTCGATCAGAATAGGATGATAGTGACAGTATTTGTGCATAGTTAATTGTTTGGCTGCCTGGCGTCCGCGTAAGCCTTGTGGGTATTTACCGACAATCATAGAGCTAGTAGTCCGCAACTTTGAGTAAGATAGCACCCCGATCACATAGCATCTGTGTTAGAGGGAATCTGTTACGAGAAACCCAGCCCATAGATAACAAGTATTCGCTGACTGTCTCTTGGCCCACCGGGCATTGAAGGCTTAAATTAGAGCTTAGGTTTCTTGCCTTTCCCAGTCTCAGCTTCCACCGCTGCTAATTACACGCAGTGCAAATTCCGGGCTAACAGTAGTTAGCTAGTATATCTGACATACCGCCTCTCTTATGTTTCTCTTCCTCCCAGCGCTCTTTGAACAACGCTTCTGCATCCCTTGCCATAATACTCAGTTGATCCCTCACACTCTTATATCCGCTATTCGTGGATTTTGTAAATGTCACTATTCCAATGTGATGCGCGTTGATAGGAATCTGACCCCCTTTTTCATCTCCAAACACGATCGCCGAGTGTTGTGGAACAACCTAAAATATGCGTTCAATGTTTTCTTCGAATTGTATTTTTCATGTAGCGCCAGCTAGATGGAGAATTCATACTGGGATAGAGAGAGAGATAAAGCATGGATTGAATATTTTGCAAAGCAATACTTCTTTTGTTATTAATATTAGAACTATATACCAATAATTTATACGGAATAAGCAGGAATTTCAATGACGGGCAAGCGGAACCAAAAATTCGGGCCAACGACAGTCAAAAAAAAAGAAACATAGGAAAAAACAAGAAGAACAGATCAATTGACCAGCTGAAAACAGTTATGGTAACCCCCCAAAACGCCAATGCAAATCTTATCCATGGTCGTAGTTTGTCGTTGATGGCTGGATGTGTGTAATCTCACGCCCGATGAGCAAAGTAACTAGCTCGGGCTGCTTCAGAAGTGGTTGGTGATATGCAAGTTATTTGCTTTCTGGCTGCCTTCTTCGAGAGCTCGGAGTTGTTTTCTCGCTGGCGACGCAAGGCTGCCTTGAGTGCAGCTATGCTGGAGACGGAGGATGTGCTCATTATCGAGGAGGCGCTGGAAGAGACCTTGTTATCCTTGTTGTTGGCTAAGTTGCTTCGTCTGGAGAAAATGGACATTTTGGAAGCAGTAGAGGCAGTTGTAGAGCTCGACATTTTTGTGGTTTTATATGCTGGTGCTTGTGGATTCTTTGGTGAAAACGTGGTGGTTGTTTTGATAACGGTTTGTTTTGGATGCGTTTTGTGTAGTGATGTTTTTCAGTGATGTTCAGTGAAGTAGTTAGATCTCGAGGTTTGTATTGAATGTCTTCAATTGTGGTTGTGAATGATGGAAAGAAAAAGGGCATAAGAAGGAGGTGGGAAGCCCCTTCTTATAGACCGCCAGGCTGCCCATCTCTGGGTATCAAATAATGAAAGGCCATGCTCCCATGGCACTCCGTCTCGTCATTCGGGATACGGTAACTATGGAAGGTCTAGTCTAGCTCTGCAGAACACCGTCATACATTCGTATGCGTTACAAATCCATCCCAGCAATAGCGCGAATAAGATTTCCTTGTATGGGGCCTGCGGGATGGTGGACTGGATACTTTCCTGACAAATGCAAACAAACTATGTAAGCCTCATTAGACGCGGTGGATCCAAGGAGCCAGTGTCTTATTCCGAAGCACACACCTTGTCAGCTCGTATTCGGCGCTAGCGAGCTTATTCGCATGCCGGTTGGCGATAGACAGCGCCTTTGAAGCACGTCACAGCAACGGCAGTACGCGCCGGTCCTCAAAGGCTTACTCCGTACATGCTTGGTAATGGCGCAGCTAGGGAGGAGGGACTGCCTCTCCACGATCATCGGCATCATCGACACTCCACGTTAGCAAGCTATGTTTTTGGCTATCTTCTTCTCAATCTTTTCATCCCCAAACTTTCTCCTTTACTCCTTTTTTTCTACTTTTCGATTAAGGTTTTATATATCTCGGAGTTGATCTCGGAATAAACTCACTCCGGAATACTTAGTCAGCAACCTTAACTCCGGAAATAGATTACAAACAAAAGAAGCAAACAGCCCAAAAAAAGCAAGTTTTCCCTGGTTGGCGGGAAAAACGACTTCGTCTCCTTAATCGCATTCTCACTGGTTGATAAGGTGGTTGATATTAGCAGTGTCAAGGGTCGAATACGAGGCCCAACTTGGTTGAGTCATCGGGGAATTATATTATCTCGTTCTGGGTCGCCGACAAAGGACAGCCAAAGCAGACTCCGAAACGCAAACAGACACGGCGGCTTCCCGATGCTCGCATTCAACACTCGTTAAGGCAGAAGTTTCTCGTCCAGGATGCGTCAGGCCGACAGAACAGATGACTCACCTGCATTGGATTGTTCTAGATCAAGTAGCATGTTGCATGTTCTCTTCTTATGATATGCTGAGGCTGCCGGGCAATCTTACCTTAGGCCTCGGACTTCTTACGTGCTACCATGTAGTTACGGAGTGCTTCATATGCAGTCATGACTTCCAGCTCTGCCGATCTCCTTAGGCACCAGCATTCCAGCGTCACGGGTTAAAGTGAGCTGATATGACCGGACCATCCTGGAGGTTGAGATGTCTGGCGTGTTACATGCAAAACAATTGCGTCCCAAGGGTTTTTGTTGGCTGCTTACGGAGTACGCCCTGCCATAAGGTACCATCAGATACGTGGGAAGGATATCTCATCTATTAAGGTCTATATCTGATATATCATCTCCTTACAACATCAGCATTCCAAGCAGCCAGGCAGAAACAATAGCAACCAGAGAAACCATCCCTGAACCAACTTGCATCCCACCATTCAGAAGAGGTCCGCCGGAGTTTGATCCGGGTTCCGAGCCACCGCTTCCTGAGGTAGGAGCGCTGCCTGAATAGGTCTCTATCGCAGTGGTGGTGACCGTGTCAGTAGTAGCCTCTGGCGTCGGAATTTCGTCTGGTTCGATTTCGGTAGCGGTGGTGGTTACTGTGGCTGTAGTCGGCGTGCGTATCGACGTACAATACCCATTTCGGCCACACCTCTGGTTTTCGTAACAGCATTCCTTCCCACAGCAACTGCCAGAGTCAGGACACGCTCCGCTCTCGCAGCACTTTTCCGTCTTGGGACGATAACAGCTCTTCGAAGCCAGGCAGCACGATTCCCCTTTTCTACAGGCCCAGAAATCATCACCATCTGTACAGCAGATTGAGGATGACGGATCGTAGCATTTATCTTCTCCACAACCACGTTGGTGATCGGGACAACATCCTCCGCTTTCATGGCATGTACCAGACTTGGGACAGCTTCCTCCATTGCCACAGCAGATTTTTGTCTCCGGGTCATAACAATGCTCCGTGCCGCAAGGGATCGTTCCTGATGGACAGCAACCTGATGGCTCGACGCAGTCGTATCCCTTGTCGCAGTTCGTTCCACGAGATGCACAGCACGTCTCTGTCTCCGGATCATAGCACCCGTCAGATCCGCAGCCTATACTAGGCTTGTCGCAGCAGCCGTCAGACGTGCAGTTCTGGCTCGTCCTACAGCACCCTGTGCCTATCGAGCATTCATCTATAGCAGAGTTCCAAATCAGCACCCAGCCTAAGTTAACTACTCCGTACTCTTCGAGCCATATTTGATTTTTCCACTAATCCCAATATAAAAAGCGAGGTTAAAAGCAAATATTCGTCAAAACATACAGTAACCTGCCCGACAGGATCTCGCAAACAGCAGTTTCGCTTCTGAAAAGCCTCCAAAGTCAGTCAGAGTCCCGTTTCCAACACGCTGTGGTCGGAATTCTGCCGTCAACCGAGACGTTGGCTTCACATCGACGAGTGGCTGGCCCTCGAGCCTCGGAGCGTTTGCAAACACACCGCTAGAGACAGCTAGGCTGAAAAGAAAGTATTTCATCATCGTGACTGACTCGCTTTCTTTGTGAATCTTCCAGGTTTTTTGATATTTGTTATTGATTATACGGATGCGAAGGGGCCAGCAGGTCTCTTCTCTTTAAGACTTCATCTCATTCCGCACCCCAGCGCAGTGCGGCTCACGCACGGCCTCTTCGGCCATTGATTCCACAAATAAATCAACCTTCTTCTCTCTATCGGCCACATTTTGCTCTTGTTCGAGGGGTCAATGCAAGTGAGATTCTCTTGGTATCGCGAGAAGAGGTGGTTGACCCATCGCGCTCGTTAGGAAATACGAGGATCCCGTGTTAATTCTCAGGCAAAAAGGCCAAAAATAGAAATTGGCCCGAGGTATCGGCCGTGGAGTTGATCAATTCCTCGGAGCCTCACCTCGTATATATGCAAGATGACGGATTGCTATACAATCAGGCCCAGTTTCACCTCAATACGGCTAGGAAGTGTTAGACATACTACATATCATAAGGTGTAGACAGGCGCTATAATCACACACATATTTTTATACCTTGCTGTTATGCATGGCCAAGCAAACATTTATTAGATATGGATAAACCAAGTGCATGTAAGGTGTTTAGATATCTACTAGTTATACAACGTCTATTTATCTATATAGATACACTTTGCGTTAGGAAATTCGTGATTTGGCGTTCAATTCTATATCTAATGAGCATATATTCTCTAGATATAGAATTTTGCCTGGCCTTCAACTATCATCTCCTCTTTTATCTGTAGCCAGTAGTAGTCGGCAGGGATGAGGCTAGTTCGCTACTGACATCTTGTATTCTATTGTGATTGTGAGGCTGCTGTTGTAATTGCTTGCCGTATTGATGCCTAACCCCCTCCTCACGATGGCACGGATATCATTATGTTTAAGGGCGCCGGATGGATGGAAAGTTCGAAAGAGTCCGTTTTCCTGTTTTTTTTGCTGATATTGACAATTTCTCTTCCCATGTCAAAACGACTGAGCCAAAAGAGTGTGCCCAATCTAGTGATCAGCGGGTTAAAACTATATTTTGACATCTCTCTTCCTTTTCTCAGGCTTCCCAACACAAGAGACCTTTGTAGTCCACATCCACATCGTCAGGGCGGATTTCACATTTTCGGCTGTTGAGGTATTGCCACTTTGTTTCTCAAGTCTAGGTATCATGATTTAGTGAGAAAAAGTAGTTGGCAATGGATCTATTGCATTTACGCGCCATGTGCATCGTTTAGGCATTGTCTTGTCGCCTGGCCCAGAACACCCTACCCGGGGAGATGATGTAGGATCTGGCCCCAACTGCTTGGCCTGGGTATTATCATCCTAATATTTGCCCGGCATTACATCCTTCACCTTCAGGATGTGTGGTGGTTTGTATTCAATCGTATGTATATCTGTTAAGTATGCCATTCAGCCAAAAGAGTGAGCACGCAGCACCGGTGGGCAGGATGATGTTATCTTGACAATATTTCGAGTCGTTGTTCAGCTGGCAAACATCACGTCCGGTCCCATCAATGCACGTTACCGTTTTCTACTGGCTGATTACTACCTGTTAATACGGAAGCTTGGGCGGCTCGACTATACCTAGAGTTCAAGAGTTATGCGAATACTGCCCATAAGCGATGGGATATTGGGGGTATAGAATATTGAGTCATGAATTAAGCTGAGTTTCAGGGGCGTAGGTCGAGGTTCCTCAATATAAACCCTAGTATTAGGAAACAAGTATATGAGATTTTGCCGACCTTAGAGTCGCAGTCCGGTGATAAGGCATTATAAAATGGGGTTAGACCCGTGTCTGTTACCTATTACTTGCCTTGGGAAATGTTGAAAGCAGGGCTTGACTGGGGAGGCCGTACTTATCGATGTCTACCTCAGACCTTGGCTGTAAATTTCTGCTGAGGATAGTAATAACTTAGCCTGTCGACCACAGAAGAACTTTTCCTCCGCTGAGAAGGGCTTTTGTCCAAGATAGCTATCCACGGGAATTGGCCAGCAAGTAGCGTAGGGCAGTTTGTACTTCGCATACCACAGTCCCCGATGGATTGGAAGTGCATGCATGAAGGAATGCGAGATATAAACGACCCGGAAGCAGGATGTTGACCAGGTTCATCCGTAGTGATCTTGAATTAGATATGAACGCCTTACAACTCGCACAGGTGGCGAGACCCTCTGGCTCGTTGTCCGCTGTGATGGCCACGGCACACTGCTCAAACGGACTTTGCCCACAACGCAATGGCCACAGGGGGGAGGAGAAACGACGCCGACAGAGCTCCCTCCTCTTCGACGTTAGAGTCTTCGTTCAGGAAGGCTAGGGGATCGGAGCAGAGGCAGACGCCGCGTGAGCAGCAGTAGAACGAGCAGGGGCGTTGTCGACAGGGGCAGAAGCGGCGACAACAGACACAGAAGCATTTCTAGCTTCCCATGAGCGATCCCTAGCCCTAGGTTTATGCAGAGGCTTGACACTGCCAAGGCTTCCAGTGTTAACTGGATATGAATGATTATTGAATTCCGTTCAGTATAAGTCTCTGTTGTAACTGTGTACTCTAAAGAGCATAACTGTACTGGTAGTCGTAAACAGCGGCCACAGTGACCAGTAAAGATATACATATCTAGGTCCACTGTGGACTTGAGCTGCCTAGCAATATAGTTAGAAGGCTGAGTCTGGAGGAAAAAAATGGAAAAGGAAGTGCAAGACAAACTCCTGAAAAAAAAAGCGAGCTTTATAATCGAATTCTTGCGTCATTCTCGTAACTATTAACTATCAACCTCCTTCGCGTCGTCGAAGTGACTCAATCCCGGAGATAATAATAGTCATAACCACGGGAAGGGGACATGGATGAGATTCACTGCTCCGAAAACGTGCTTCGTATGCACTGACGATGTATTCACTTCGTTAAAGCACGGAGTTAATAGTGGGTATGAAGGTTAGGCGAACGGGAATCTTCACGTCGAATCTTAACCAATCTTATCCAGCGCGGCGTTTACGAGGATTAGTTAATAATGCCCGCCGTTAGTAATTCGAGCCTCATGCTGTTGTGCGAGTATGACTGTATGCAGGAGGCAGTGGGCGGTAACCATCTCAACGTTTCCACGTAGATTTGAAGTCACGGAGATTTGTAAGGGCATTCATAAACAAGTTCAAATACTCCGAAAGTGAGCTCACAGCATCAAGCTCGTAAGCAGCTGATGGGTGTAATTCAAGGATGAATGCTTGATATTCCGTGGGGGTTACAGTTAGGGAGAGTAATGGAAATCCACGACCTTATAAGGCCTGTTTGTTGTTCAGTAGTTACTCCCCCATTTATGTTGTGGTGCCGGCTGAACAAAATAAAACAGGATTCGTACAAAATGAGTTGTTGATTTGTCTGCAGGAGATTCTGTAGTTATGCGAGGACTTGTAAAAGCGTTACACGGTCCTTAGTCTGTTGCTCCACCCACCCCCCGTTTTCTCACCTCGTTGCAAGACGGTATATCACTTCCTAGTTTCGACCTCGAAGACTGCTGGAAGTTGCCAGTTTGTGGCGGAAGAGTATGTCTACCTTTTTGAGACTCTGAGAATAAAGGCGAGCTGGTGCTGCTGGTTTCAGCAGAGTTGTAGGCATTTGCTGGAGCCCCAAAGCGACTGTTATAACGCTTTTCTGCCAGGTGCCGAAGAGCCTCTTCCGTCATGGACCCAACCAGCTGCGTTGAATTTCCTTTCGATATCGCTTTCTTGACGTCGAATAGGTCCGCTAAAGTAGTCACCACTACTTGATCGCTATCGCCGTCAGCAATCGCCTCCCCAATTTTGTATATCTTCTTATGAGAAACCTCGCTGGCCACTTTGCACACATCTAGGCACTGCTTCGAAATGTTGATATCTTCCTGTAACCGCAATCTCTCATCCTCATTTCTAGCATCTCCATTCAGGATTAGGGATTGTAAGCGTCCTCGCAGGTGGCCAATGATCTCTGCGAAGCTGTCTCTGCTTTCATCTAAAGTTTGACGTGTTAAGAGCTCCGCTTCAAAGCAGTCTCGCATATCATCTTCGGTAGCATGTTTCTCTTGATGCACAGGAAATTCTCGGTTTCTCACTGATTCCATATAAGTCCTCGCGTCTTCACAAATACGAAGACACTGTTTGGTCACTGCCCTTTCGTCCTTCAAGTCTATGTTTATGTTTGAGGCACTAGTGTTTTCGATAGTAAATTGTCCCATTTTCTCATCAATTCGCTGCAAGTGGACCTTAAGGTTATATACAGTATCCTGGATCACCTCATTGAACTCTTGAAGAACTTGGTGGGAGACTTTGGAAGTATGCCTATAATAAGTCAGTAGAGTTCGAAGGAGAAAGGCAGTTGTGACTAGCTAGGTAACTAACATGGTAACAGTGCCCAGGCCGACCGAGATTGTCAGCTTATACCCTGTGATCGCGTCTATAAATTCATTGATATCGCCCCTCATAAATTCCATCTTTGTCCAATCTCGAAAGCCAGGGTTTGATTTTCCACTGAAAACTTTCATTGATCGTTCGAAGTCGTCGCACACTTGGCTACATCGATCAATAGGACCTTCAAGAAGCGCCAACATTGGCGTCTCCGCATCTGACATTTGCGACAACGAATTCAAAATATTGGCGAGATCCTCGAGCTCATCTTGAAGTCGACGCAAGGTTTTGTCGCGACCCCTGAAGCGTTTGACGGTGTCGCAGAGCGACTTCGTCGACTGAATGGCGACTGTAGTAACTGCGAGCACAGAGGCAGTAATGCTCAAAGGATCAGTCATTTTTGACCCTTCACTGCTAGATCTTTACAATCCCCTTTGGTAAAGTCGTAGCTAGAAGTAAGGGAAAAGTAATGATTCCGGCTGAAGCGAGGGGTACCTACGAGCTTAAATTCTAGCCTCGATTTTGGCCATACACATTAGTCATACCTGTCTGATTGGCCAGGGCTAAGTAACTAACAAGTTAACGTCATGGCGCGTAGTACTCGTAGTACTCATCTAGCATGGATGGGCAAATGTGTTCATAATGTATTAGTTTACCCTCGTCGATACAAGGTACTTTCTCTCATACTGCTCTTCAAAGAGATATAAATCCACTTAGAGACAAATAGCTCTCTTCCCTTTTCTATCAAAAACTTTAAAGAGGCTTAATTCTAACCATAATTGTAACAGACGGAATAATTTTCCATTGTACACCTTCTTATAGTTTTCCTATGAGTTAACTAGTTACGGCTTGGCAGGTACTCCATGCCTTAAGAGCAAGGTGAAAGAAACCTGCGGAGTAAAAATTCAGCTGGACTTTATGGTATTTGGCCATTTACAAATGACTGCAGGCCTAATTTGGGAGGAGCCGATAGCTAGACTGTTGGCTATCTCGGCCCTTGTGCTTTTAGCATGTTTGTTCACGGCCTGGGGATCATCATTGCTGTCATCTGGCTGAGCAGAGCTCTAGGCTTCAGAAGTGGCCAATGAGAGTTATTCCCAAAGTGATATATATATTTCTGTATCTTACAACGTCATCAGAGGCCTAATATCTAAGTACGGAGTAGAAAGATACTTAATTGACGTGTTATAACTGAAAAATGGGTTGACGATCCTCCGCAGTGATACCAAGATCCGCAACTTAGCATCATGTCTACGCCAGTAAGATTGATGGGATAGGCAGATATAGGATGTGGAACTGTCAATGGTAGTACGATGACGAAATAACATATATGATCTATGACTGAAACTATATCTCATTATTTAGAGAGCTATTATTATCCAATCGGTTGTTGTATGAAAGTTACCGGTGGTAATCCACATTCATTATACCCTCTGATCTTCACTATCTCTCCAAGTTTTTTTACCAAGAGCAAGAGTTTGATATTGAGATCTGAACGATCGGAGCCATACCAATGACGCCATGGTAATCACACGGGGTAAAGTGATGGCCTTCAGAAGAATGATAAATTGAGCGCCATTCCCAACCAGGCCCAGCTCTGAGAAAGTAATCAACAGGTCAGACAACTAGATTAAAGCACATTTCCATCTACTTTGACCACCCAAAATGCATTTCGCCAAGTTTGCAGCACTCTTCCTTGTTGGGCTGGCCGCCGCTAAGCCTGCAAGACTTATCATTGAGACGGATAAGGAAGCCAGCCTGCTTTCTTTATTTCTTCTCTAGAACAGAATGCTAAATGTGATAAGACTTCCTTCAGTCTCAAAATGCTCTCGAAGCGGAAAGGGAGGATGTCTCTTCCTATGGCGACGTGATAGAGGGGGGCTGTAGAAAGACTTTAGTGCCATTTGTTACGACCGAGACACGACCTTTTATTATGAGGAAAGTAAGTCTCCCAGATCGACCTGTTGTTGTGCCTGAAGGGAGCTATATGAAGGTGCATTTGGCAAGAAAGTTAGAGGCCGGCACCAAATTGGTCTGGCATGGGTATGGAGATAGATTTGAGCTGGGATCGCTCGGAACACTTCAGACTACATCTGGTATATGTCTTGGGTATCTTGATGGCGAAGTCATTATTCAGCCAACATGTTCCACCCCTGGTCTCCATGGTCATTTCCAAATCGCGGCATTAAATTTCGGCATTGACGGGCCCATAGCACAGATACGATTCAATGGTATGTTGACCAGCGCATATCTTTGAGAAGCTATGCGGAGACTAAAAGAGATATTACCTATAGCCAAAATAATGGATGACTACTACCCGATAATCGTGAAAGATGATCTGCTTGTCTTGGGTGAAAAGGGTATGTTTGGAAAATTTTATATTTCACCTGCTCTAATACATTCGAATGAACAGAACTGACACTAGCCCAATCAATCACTATGGTCTGTAGGCGCCGAAGGAACTCAATTTGAGATCATATCCTCCTAATGGTGGAAAACTGCAATGCAAAGCAGCGTGGGCAGATCTTTCGGTCAGTTAGTTATATGGTGTATTTATTACTCCTACTGCTCTAGCTATCTTTTAGGTTTAACAACTTCTATTACAAGGACATGATGCCAAATTAAGAGGACATCGATGAATATCAATCCAGCTTATCCTTACAAGAAAAATATATAATCTTAACCAAGGCGTAGACACCCCTAACTACCAAACTGGTTATATAAGTGTATCCTTAGGTGGTTACGATAGTGTTGGACTAAAAAGCAACGCTGCTTAGTTAGCAGCAGTGAATGATGAGGATCCTGGCACGTCTGCACACCTCCCCAGTTAACCACGGAGTCATAGTCATGGTTGATCCTAGCTAAATCCCCTCCTTTTGAGCAGATCCCTTCCTCGGCACTCCGGCCACCGCTCTCTTAGCATAGGGGGAACCCTCTCGCCCCTAGCTCTCTCTAGCGGGGGAAATCTCTAAAAACAGGCAGACCTGATAGCTCCTGGACTCGAACCTATGCCCTCCTACACAAATCTGGGCTCATAACCGTTGGACTAAAAAACAACGCTGCTTAGTTAGTGGCAGCGAATGGTGAGCAAAACTAGTGGCACGTCTGATATATACCTAAGGTAGTTACTAAAAGGACCATGAAGGCCACATAAATTGTATTCAAAGGCCACGGACTGTAATAGTATGCTTGACACCCCAGTTTACTCTATACTTATAGTAGATGACTGTTGGTCGTTGTAGGTTGTTGGAGG
The DNA here is from genome assembly GCF_000150975.2 of Nannizzia gypsea CBS 118893. NCBI lineage: Eukaryota > Fungi > Ascomycota > Eurotiomycetes > Onygenales > Arthrodermataceae > Nannizzia > Nannizzia gypsea. Next base: position 981,441 of record NW_003345200.1, on the reverse strand, counting down.
CCAGGGATAATAATACGTTATCTTATCTGATCTGATTTTCTGCAGCTAAGGTCCACAGTACCCCTGTAACAAACAAGCAAGCTGGCTGTAGGAGACAACGAAAGAGATAATCAGATGGCTGAGTTCATCTATATAAGCCAGCAGACTAAGGAAGACACAAAACACCATACATATGTATATACAAAGTAGGCCAAAAGGGACAAACGCACATTCTCTAGCCTTTTTCTTCATCTTCTCTGTCGGGATGATTGCTTTCTCTTTCTCATCCATATCCTTCTTGGAATGATCACTTCTTCAGCTTCTCAGTCAACTCAGGGACCTTCTCAAATAAGTCTCCTACAAGCCCAACATCCGCAACCTGGAAAATAGGCGCATCAGGGTCCTTGTTGATAGCAGCAATGACCTTGCTATCCTTCATACCGGCCAAATGCTGAATAGCGCCCGAGATACCAGCGCACAAATAAAGCTGGGGCGCAACATTCTTTCCCGTCTGGCCTACCTGCAGCGAGTTATCGGCCATCTTCTCGTCGACTGCGGCGCGGGAGGCACCGATCGCGGCACCAAGGGCGTCGGCAAGGGGTGTCATGATGCGGTCGAATTCTTCCTTTGACTTCAAGCCGCGGCCACCGGACACGACGCGCTCGGCGGTGGAGAGGTCAGGGCGTTCGGAAGTGGTGAGGTCTTCGGAGAGCCATTTTGTGTTTGAGGGGGCAGCGGGGTCAACGCCTTCTGTTACGTTCGCTGAGCCGCCTGTTGATGGGCCTGGTTGGAAGGCGGTGCCGCGCACGGTGAAGAATTTGATGGGGTCGGTTGATTGGACTGTTAGAACTGCGTTGCCTGCGAAGATGGGACGGGTGAATTCTATATTGATTGGCGGTGAGGTTAGAGTTGGAGTTGGCCGTGGGTTGGGCAGCGTACTATCTTCTCCCTCGATGGCGGTGACGTCTGAGACGGGCTGAGCATCCATCATGGCTGCAACACGGGGCAGGACATTCTTGCCAAATGCCGAGTGGCTTGCAACGACGTGGGTGAAGCCACCCTTCTTGATATTCTCAATTAATAGCGGCGCATAGTTTTCTGGTAGACCCTGTGGATATCGTCAATATACATTATACAGTATATAACTCTTCACACCGTATGGGAAAAAAAGTATAATTGCAAAGAATGCCGTGGTAGAGTATCTTACCTTATCGTATGCCTCGTTGTCAACAGCCAGAACGCTCTCTACTCCCTGCACCTGCGCTACTTCAGCAGCTACACCGGCCTTAACGCCCTTACCAGCTACAAAGCCAGTGACGGGGCCACCGAGCTTGATGGCAGCAGCGATAGCCGAGAGAGACGAACCGGCTACCTTGCCGTCTTTGTGTTCGAGGATAGCGAGGGTAGAGAGTAATCGGGAACGGGCGAGTGTGCTTGCGGCGGAGGGGTATATGGATCGAGTTGCCCGGAGGACGGTCGGGCGAGTGAGCGAGATCATTGTCGTGACTGCTTGGAGGGGTGTATATGGCTATGTGTATGGTATATGTGAGGCCTGCTCGGCTTAATTGGGTGCTTGCAGCGGTGGTTGAAGGCTGGAGTTGGGATGCGAAGTTGGAAGAAAGAAAGAAGCTCGGCTGGTTGAAAGTCGTTCCTCGGCGCCGATAGCCGGATGACTAAGCATGCACATGGGCCCAATTACAGCAGATACAGACATAGATACAGACATAGATACAGACATAGATATTGATATTGATAGAGAAGAATTGACCATTGAATGAACGATTGATAGATAGAGAGTATGAAGAGAACGCTTTTATACCAGTCCCGGGATCTAGTAACGTAACATCATGCGCCGTACACCAATAACAAGACGAACAAAAGACAGACAAGCGAAGAAGAGACAGGACTATGTAGCTTTCTTCATCTTGGCCAGCTTCGTCCTGGGCTTTTTGGACGATACTTCCTTTGGCAGTAAGGGAGCATCACCTTCAACCTTAGCAACGGCCTTTGCCTTCTGAGCCTTCAGCTTGGCCTTTCTGGCCTTGAGCTCCTCTTCTTCCTCCCCGTCCTTGTCGACCGCAGCATCAGCAGCAGCAGTGATCAGCTTCGACTTTTTACTCTTCTTTCCGGCATCTTCGCCCTCAGTGATACTCTTTCTCTTCTTGCTCTTCTCCTCGACCTTCTTGACTTCAACTTCCTTGACATCTGCGTCTTCCAGCCAGAGCTCATCAGCAAGCCAGATGGGCATGGAAGCAGTGTTGGCTCCCTTGACATGCACGGCCTTGATATTCTTCCATCCACGCGAAACGTACTTTTCTACCATCGCCTCGACGACAGCCGAGACGTTCTCCACCACCTTCTCAGCAGGCCAATTGGACCATCCGACCCTCAACGCGGCGGTGGCTGCGGGGGAGAGGTTGACGGGTACACAGGCAATGGCGCGCTCGATCTCTCGCGCAACAATAGCAGGCGACGCAACAGAGGCAGCCTTCTCATCCGTGGGCGGCCTCTTCTTATCGGCCGCCTTGACTCGCTTTCCATCTACTTTCTGAATCTCCTCCAGCCGCACGGGGATGGGACGCTTAGAGGACTTGAAGAAGATTTTTCCCAGCGTGTTGACTAGACGTAGTATGATACGGTCATCGGCAAGGAACAAGTCGTGTTCGGCGAGGAGCTGCCTCCTGCTTTCAAACGACTTGTATCTGTCCCGCAGCTTGGAGAAGCCAATGACCTTTGTGATCTTGGAAGCTAGCTCGGGCGGGAAAGCGGGGTCTGCAATTGTATCCTTGACAGCGCGCTGGGGGTCTGCGGTGATGAGGCAGACGTTGAGGGTGGAAGATGGGTTGAGAGAGTGAGGCACGGCAATCTTGCCTGGCTTCATCCTGTTCTTGTCCACGAGATGTTTCTTGGTGGTCAGGATAAGCCAGATGGGCGAGTGGTCTCCGGTACTGCCGTCATCTTCCTCGTCGCTGTCGTCGCCTAGGGGAAGCTTCTTGACCGTCGAGCCGGCTTCCTTGCGCTGGTCTTCGGCCTTGATGTGTGAGAGCAGAGCAGTCGATGCGCGGAGTACCTTCTTCAGTCAGTCCTTTTTGTCCATTGTTTCTTTGTAGAAAGGGGGAGGGCAGCTTACCTGGTCTGTGTCCAGCTGGTACTTGGGCCCGTTCTTTACCACTGAAACAGCCATCTTGACTCGCTGCACTTGACTTGTCTCGTCTCGTCAACTTTGTCAACTTCGTCGACTTCTTCCTCTCGACTTTCGCTTCTTCACCAAAAAGAAAAAAAAAAAAAAAGATAAAAAACTTTAAGTTCAAGCTAAACTTCCTCGGTCCTACTTTTCTCCTACTTCGCTTATATAATAATGTATTACTAATATATTACTCATTGTTTAACACGTGAATGTACCTGCATCTGACTAAGCAAGTGCAGGAAACAAAAAAGAAAAAGAAAAAACAACAACAACAACAACTTAACCAAAATAAATAACAATAAAAAAGAAAGAAACAAAAGAAAAGAAAAAACTTCCCGAACGTTAAAAGCCAATAAAAAGGCCCAAGGAGGAAGTAAAAAGAGGAGAAAGATAAGATGTTGGGCAGAAGAACCTTAGAAGAGGCAGAGCCAGACGTTGGCAGCCGAGAAACGGTAAGAGCTCCAGGTAAGACAGACAAGACGCTGGCCGGCGCCTCCAAGAGCAGGTAGCGTCTTGTCGCTTGTCCAAGCTGAGGCAAGGCAGGTCAAGGCAGGGCAAGTCTCCGCCAGAGCCAGAACTTCTCGCCTGGCGCTTCCTTTGGCCGTTTCTTCTTCCGCTGGCCCCTGACTCGCCCCTGAGCCACGCAAGCAACACCATCGCACAGCATGACACCCGACAAGTCAGCCGGCACGTAGACATCTACACCGTCAGTAGGAAGACGCATCCCGTGGACTCTCCTTATCTTCATCTTTCTTATCTTCTACTCTCTTATCTTTTCTCTTGTATCTTGCGGTGTATTCTCTATCGTCTTCTCTTGTTCTTCTCTTATATCTTCTTCTTCTTCTCCTTTTTATATCGACTTGTTTTTTTCTTCTTTTTCTCTCCTTTTTTTCACTTTTTTAAAACAAAGCCCCACTTTTTCCCTCTTTCGGTCGAACCCCCTTGCAAACTTCTTGCCACGCACCGCAGCCTCTGCCACCACGCCGAATCCCTGCAACGCAACGCTTAACGCCCGCCGCTGACTGGCCGACCCCTGGCCCGCCTTCAGCCCACGGCCCACGCCTCGTGCCCCCACGTCCCGCTGCCTTTTCTTCCGCTTCCTCAAACTTCCTCAACTTCTTCTTCTTCTTCTTCTTCTTCTTCTTCCTCCGACTTCATCAGGTTCAGCTTCATCTTCTTCATCTTTGTCACTCCTTTTTCTTACAGTCGCTCTTTGTTGCTGTCTGCTGCGCTGCTGTCTGTCTGCAGGACTCACTGCCACGTTCACTCTTTACTGCTCAACGGCGTGTCCTGTCTTGTCTGTCATTCACCGGTACGTCTGCTGTGATCGCCTGTCAGCCCAGGACACAACGATACGAGCCTCACCCATAACACCAGACAAGAAGAAGATGATAATAAGAAAGAATGGATGATAAAGAGACGGGGAGAGGGTGATGAGATGCTAATGGCTGCTCTAGATAGTCCCTTTTTACGATGAAGTTCTCCTCCAGCATCCTGACGCTGGCCGTTGCCGCGTCAGTCCAGTCGGTCCAGGCCTCTCGCCACGCCCATGGCCATGCTCACCACCACCGCGCCCTTGAGAAGCGCGCGGACCCGGAGGTCGTCAAGGCCTTCATGTACAATGGCAAGGAGCTGACCCAGCAGGAGGTCTGCGACGGCGTCCTCCAGGGTAAATTTAACTGGTCCAACGGCGAGAACCACGACGCCCTGTGCAACTTCCCCCTTGGCTCGCAGAAGGCTGCTCCCACCACCTCCTGTCCACCCGACAGCAAGCCAACTGAGGCCTCCAAGCCTTACTCTCCTCCAGCTATCCCTCACACCGAGAGCACTCCCTCGCAGCCAGAGGAGCCCGAGGAACCCGAGGAGCCTGAAGAGCCTAAGCCAGAGGGCCCCAAGACTCCCGTTATCAAGAAGCCCGATGACTCCAAGGGCGGAGAGACTCATATGGGCGGAGAGGGTGTCGACCTCGACTTCCCCGATGGCGAGGTTGACTGCGATGACTTCCCATCCAAGTACGGTGCCATTCACCTCGACTACCTAGGCCTCGGTGGCTACACTGGTATCCAACACGCCACCCTCCTCGGTGAAGTCTTCGGCACCATCCGCACCGCCATTGCCGGCGAGTCCTGCGTTGACGGAGCCCTCTGCTCTTACGCCTGTCCTCCCGGCTACCAGAAGTCCCAGTGGCCCAAGGAGCAAGGCTCAACTGGCGAGTCCGTTGGTGGACTTGCCTGCCGCAACGGTAAACTCCACCTCACCAACCCCGGTCTGTCCAAGAAGCTCTGCATTCCCGGTGCCGGTGGCGTCAACGTCAAGAGCACCATGGACACTGTCGTCTCCATCTGCAGAACCGACTACCCAGGCACTGAATCCGAGACCGTCCCTCTCGAGCTCACTCCAAACGCCAACATGCCCCTGACCTGCCCCAAGGCCGAGTCCTACTACTTCTGGCAGAACAAGCCCACCTCCGCCCAGTACTACGTCAACCCAGCTGGCGTCGGTATCGACAAGGCCTGCCAATGGGGCAAGGCCGGCACCGACCTTGGCAACTTTGCTCCTCTCAACCTTGGAGTTGGTGAGAAGGCTGGTGTCAAATGGCTTTCCATGTTCCCCAACAGGCCCACCACCAATGCCATCCTTGAGATGACCATCGAGATTGTCGGAAAAAATGTCTCTGGTAAATGCAAGTACCAGAATGGCAAGTATTATACCGACGTCGGCGTCAACGAAGATGGTTGCACCGTAAGTTTCATCCAACCCAATTCCTGTACCGCTGCTTCTCTTGCTAACACAGTTTTCCAGGTCTCTGTCGTATCAGGCGACGCAACCTTCGTCTTCTCCAACTAGACCAGCTCACGACCTAATCTCGCCTGTTGATGATTCCTCTCATACACCTCTGCTACTGGCCGACCTTACTCCTCGTCTTTGCTCGCCGCTACTTTGATTCCCTTGCTTCTCACCTCGTGTTATATTTTTACTACGTTACCTTACTTTTACTTCGCTCTGTCCATCTTATATACTCACCTTGTAGTTAAAGACTTTCCCTTTCTCCTCCCCAGTTCCTAGTGAA
>NW_003345200.1:964421-975105 GCF_000150975.2 Nannizzia gypsea CBS 118893 | reverse complement strand
TCGCCTTGCGGTTACCATAACAGCTCACCACACTGAATTGACTTACCTAGTATCTATATTTCCATATCCCGCCCCATCAGGTCAAAGGTCTCCCGCTTAAGTTTGTTATTGTTTATGTCTACTGTCTATTAGATGAATTTACTTTCTTTTCTTTTTTATTTACCTTACTTGCTTTTATACTTTCCACGTCCTGATGACGATCCATCTCTATTGCCTACTCTAAACTCTATACGTGGCGTGGCGCTCTCATGCAGGCTGTCTATCACCATTTGATAAATACTCATATCCTTTGTTACCATCCCGCCCTCTGCGCTGGTTAGTTATCGATGATCTACGGAGTACCGTGTCTATATTTTTGGTCAACTTACCCCGTACCCGGTCAAGTATAAAAGGGGCTTTCCCCTACCCATTCTCGTTCATACACCTACATTGCAACTTACATCTACTTCCACCTGCCTACCCTACCCTACCCTTCAAGTCTATATACTTATCCGCCACCAAAATGCTGTTCATCAACGCCATTCTCGCCCTAGCCTCTGCCCTGACCGTCCTCTCTGCCCCTGGAGACTCCATCGTACGTGCACCACCGCCATTGCACTACCCTACATGACGAATCCATATTAACCATCTGCCAGGGAACAACCTCCCAGAAATGTAGTGGCGAAAATTACCGACCACTCATCGACAGCGAGTGCCAGCCATACGATAGCGACACGTACGGCCTCCATCTGCACACTTGACTCAGTTTAACACTCACTCACTAACACGATGACACAGCGGTATCAACGCGACTGTACCGATCTCCTGCAACTTTTATGCGTACGTTGAATATATTCTCACTCCGCTGATTACCTGGTTGGCTTGTTCTATGCTAACCACCAGACAGAACGATAAACTGCACCGATGTTGTTCTTCAAGATGACTGCGCGACTGTAGCGGAATTAGTTCCTCAAGGAGAAATGTACTTCAAGTGTGTTGCTGATGGCTCTTAGTAAGGGAGATGCCGTGTGTATGGAACGACATGACTGCCTGAGGGATTACTACGGGGTGGCGGGTATAGAGTATACGGTGACTAGTTAATGGACTCAATTTTTGGCTGCTGTCGTTGTATTTCATCATCTACCAAATGAAATCGCTCCAAGGTCCAGGGAAGTGTCTTAATCTCAAAATTAAGTCTCTGTCAGTTGCTAGTTACTGCATACGCCAATGCACGATTAGTGGAGCCAACTTATCTGGTTTATGCAGGTGTGCAATCTTGCATCTACGCCCGTATGTATATCTTGATATCAGGCACAGAAGCTTACGGAGTACGTAGGTATGCTCATGTTGACATCTAGACCGTCGAGTAACTCCGCGTTAGTGACAGGAACAACTATCAACAGCTCCCATACCAATCAGCAAGATGCAGCGATGTCTCTTCTGCACGCCAGACTTTGACACAGCCGTAATCCTGTCATTGTAGTTACACTGCAGGTCCCAAATTTGAGTCTGGGGAGGACAAAGATGCTCTTCCAGATCTGACCAAGGTACGTACAGGACATCTACAGAGGTATAAATACCTACCTCAGGGAGCACATTAAGCTTAGATATTAGTTCCCTCCGACAGAGATATCTACCTATTCTACTGCCTTCAATCATCCTTACACTACCTACCTACCACAAAAAACCCCAAGATGCGTTTCTTCACTGCTTCCCTGCTCCTGGCTGCCGCCGCCTTTGTGGCCGCTGATGAAGGAGACAAGATCGTATGTTGCTACCACCACATCGCTCCGGTCTGTTAACCAGCTAGTTATCTAACTTGGCAATGGTAAAGGGAACCATCCATACCGACGAGACCTGCACCTCTGAGGGAACCGATCTCATTGACGGCAAATGCACCCCTTCATCCGCAGGGTAAGGAAGATACCGAAAACAACAAGACCGGATCCTCAGTGATCCCGAGTGTATGGGACCAACTACCACTCCAAGTGGTCTTAAATTCGAGAAGGGATGCCCGTATGTTGCTGACCCTTTTGCCCACTGATACCAAGATCCATGATACTAACAGAGGTTGATCCTCAGTGATCCCGAGTGTAACCAAGAGGCCAACAAAGAGGTCAACAAAGAGGCCAACCAAGAGGCCAACAAAGAGGCCAACAAAGAGGTCAACAAAGAGGTCAACAAAGAGGCCAACCAAGAGGCCAACAAAGAGGTCAACAAAGAGGCCAACCAAGAGGCCAACAAAGAGGTCAACAAAGAGGTCAACAAAGAGGCCAACCAAGAGGCCAACAAAGAGGTCAACAAAGAGGTCAACAAGGAGGCCAACAAGGAGGCCAACAAAGAGGTCAATGGTCAGGTCGACGGTCAGGTTGACGGTCAGGCCAAAGGCATGTGAAGGGTTTTATCATTAGATAGACCTTGGGAGACATCACGGAGAGAATGGTTTATTCGCATAGTTATCTACCTAATTAATCCACATCTAATATATCTGACCGACGGGGAGCATCTTAATACTCTAAAATTGGATTGTTTTAAGTTTCAATGGAGTAGTTAAATCATGATTAACTTATTTATATGCGGGACCTGCAGGTGCATCCCCTAGCTCCTCTGTAGTGGTGTTGTAGTTATCGTTACACAGCAGCCAGCATCCAATTTTACCTTTCACCTTTGGGAAATATCATAGAGAAAACGATTTAATCACATAAATACCTAATTAATCTACATCGCAATCCGAGGTATGTACTTCACTATCTAGCCTTGTCGAGAGATATAAACAACATATATATTTTCCACCCAGCAGGGATTAGAGACAGGGGGTGGCAACAGCGGCGGATCGTCCTCATCCGATACAACTCGGCCAAAACGTCGGTTCCGGCGTAGTTATATGGAGTAGCTAAATTTTCACTACAGCATGTGCTGCGTCCGTACCTTATATCCTCCCATAGATTGCAATGGAATATCAATCTTTTTCAGGCATTCGATACCTTCTTACCCTCTCCCAGTCATCTTTATACCCTAATTACTTACTATCAGAATATTCACGATGCGCTTCTTCTTTGCTTCCCTGCTCCTGGCCACTGCTGGCAATTTACAAAGCGCTAATGCAGGAGCCAAAATCGTACTTTACCACCCCGAATAGTTACATAAACAAATATCTAACATGTAATTGGCAAAGGGAGCCACCTATAAGGGTCTAGGATGCACATCAGAAGCTAGAGATCTCCTCAATGGTGAATGTACACCTTCAACCCCTGGAGGGTAAGGAAGAATGCGGCAGACCAAGCCCCTGGATTGATTGAACCAAGCTAAACATTTCAACAGCTCCTTCAACTAGCCTACGGGCTCCGCTCTTTGCTGTTCATTCTCGTACGTTGACCGGATTGCCCACTGCCATCGAGGGGCAATGATACTAACAGCGGCTTAAACTGCAGGAATGACAACTGTGAGGGCACCCCTAACAATCCAAACGGCATTACGTATAAAAAGGGATGCCACTCTCAGGAAATGTTCATGATGGAAGGCCCCACGTTTCTCTGCTGGATCCTGCAGTAAATCCAGTTAGGATATGTAGGATGGGCCTTCATAGGATGATTAGACGATGCTATCTTTACATTTTCTTGAGGAATACATATAACTAGTTAATAGAAATAATGATAATATATGTACGGATTACCTTCTTGCGAACAGTGGCAGTTTATAGATAGCTGTGATGCCATACTTTGATATTCAGGCCCGTAGATGCAGAATAACTCTACCATCTTGTATAAAATCCAGGGACCATGGTGGCCGACAATAACCGATAACCTATCCTAATCAGTAAGGTAAAGATATATTGCTTCTTCTGCAGTCTAGATTTTGATATTTAAAATGATGATCATATCGCTTGTTACACTGCAGACCCCGGATTTGAGTCTTGGCCGGAAAAAGGAAGCTATCCGGACGTGTAGATACAAATGCCCATCAGCATTGACAGACATGTAGCAGGCTCAGGTTAGATGCTTGGTCTTTTCTGATACAGACAGCTCTTTACACTGCCTACCTACTACAAACTATTCACCACGTGTTTCTTCCTTGCTTCCCTACTCCTGGCTGCCGCCGCCTTGGCAGGTACTGACCAAGGTGATGGCTCTGTACGTTGATGTAGCTCTGGTCTGTTCAAGCTATAAATGGAAAACTTGCAAAAGGGAGCCTTCCATATCGATTATTAATGCGCTTCAGAGGGATTCGACCTTATTGACGGCAGATACACACCTTCAGCCCAAGGGTAGGCAAGACGTCGCATCGTTATAGAGTGGCTGGATCAAATCAACCAACATAATTCACCAATGGTTTTCTCGACTTGACCGCACGCTACTGTCCCTGCTATGTGCTCTAGTATGTTGAGCCGGTATTCCCTTGGTACTGAGGCCACGATTCTATCAGGATTTACTATCCAGGGACACGAGAATGTATGACAGACACTTCCACGCCAGATGGTATTCTGATGGAATGGAATGTTCGACAAATGGAACCATTTTGGGCGATGACACTCACATTCTTTTGCTATCACTAGGCTAAGCGAAATCTACTAGGATATACAGGGCTGAGTTTCATGGGATACTTAAACGTGGTATGCTTGTATATGGAGTATTACGATCCTGGAAGGTTCCATCGTTACATGGTCCCTGAGAAACATAAAGAACATACTTCCGTGCTTCATTGCGAGCCGAGACCGTCCAAGTATACCTCTGGAATCCAAGCTCATATATTCAGAGTAGAGACATCTAGCCATCATTTAAACATGAAAATACAAGCCAGAGCAGAGAGCATCCTGTGTCACTATTGTGGTAAGTGTATTCAAGTACGTGTAATGATGAATATGTTAGCAGCTATGATACACCGCATACCATTCAACCAAAAAAATTCTACAAATCGATGGCGTCGATCATCACTAACTAGTCGTTGCACCGCCTAACTGGTTAAAAGCTTGATTATTGATGTCACACTTGGCGTGAACTTGATAGATGCCTATGTTTGTTGGCATTATGGCATGTAGAGCGAGCTGCATATTGAGTAACTAACGATAAAACTTCGTAGTCCACTATGCTGTGTCATCTAGACCAGCGACTAAAGCAGGAACAATGTTGATCAGGTACTCCCGATTAACAAGATAAAGGTGATATCCCTTCTGCTGCCATCTAGGCCCCAATACAGTGTTAGTTTTATTATCAACTAGGTAACCAGTTACACTGCAGGCTTCGACCCTGAGTCTGGGCGGACAAAAGAGCTCTGCGACTATAACATCAGTTGTTCATAGATATATAAATACCCATCAACAGCAGCTCAGGTTTAATTATTATTCTTCGATATCATCATTCACAACATCCTTCAAACACTGTCTACCACAAACCATCCACAAACAAACTAAGAACCATGCGTTTCTCCTTCGTGTCCCTTATCCTGGCTTCCGCAGCCTTTGTGAGTGCTGCTAAAATGGGAGATATAATCGTATGTTACTACCGCTATATGACTCTAGTTTAGAAACCGAGCTATGAATAAATATCTAATATAAGATTAATATAGGGAACCGTCAATACCGATGATAACTGCGCCTCTGAAGGTGTCGACCTTCTTGATAGCACTTGCACCGCTTCATCCAAAGGGTAAAGAGGATATTAGATATAAAACAGCTACATTAAATTAAGCTAACACTTGAACAGTTCTATCAACGTTACCGCAGACACTATTCTCTGTTTTGCGTACCCGTATGTTAACCCTATTACCTATTGGCACTGGCCACGATACTAATACAATTTACTATCTAGGGACTCCGAGTGCAAGACCAGCACTACCACCCCAGATGGTGTTTATTTGGAGAAGGGATGTAATGTGGATGAAAAGCTCTCGGAAGACGATGTCTCTCTTCTCTGCTATGCCTGAATTTCCGAGTCGGCCTAAGACGACAATGTAAGGTGGGTCTTCATGGGAAGGTTCAACGCGGTAACCATTGAGTATTACGTCTGGAAGATTCCATCATTAGTTCGTCCCTGGAAAGCATATGGAGATAACAGTCATTTACCTACATCGTCGTCAACAGATAATTTATAAATATTCGTGCCATTATACTTTAATGTCCAACTTTATAGATGTAGAGTACCTTTCACCATCGTATTGAATCGTGAGAATATAAACCTAGAATAGGGAATGGCCTGTATCGCCTCCATAAAAGGCACGGTGTAATAATTGGGTGGCAAGAACGATATATCTGCTTTTGGTTCAAGTTAATTGGCGGTGCTCTCAACTCAGTCAAAGGTTGTAACACAAGGATATTTGAGTTCGGTGCCGTGCCTGGAGGTGTCTGTGCTGTAAGTTTAAATGAGAAGCTTGATATTAACATTCCATGCCCCTGGGCCCTATCAAAAGTTTAACTAATGATCAAATGGCCAGAGTGATTCAAACACTTCCGAGTCCCAGCCCGGATACGTCTTAAATTCTTCGATGATCTCGCCCTTTATTTGCCGAAGTGCTTCTTTCGTTTCCTCGTAGTTCTCATGTTCCACCACGCCTTTCTCAGGCCATAGATTGCTGAGTCGCTGCTCAATCATCTTCATAGTCCGAACACCGAACTCTGCTCGTTCCACATCTGCTTCAATAAAACTAACCTCTGCCTCAGTGAACTTCAGCGGGAAGCCTGGAGCCCCTGAATTCGTCTATTCGTCCCGTAGATCCAACAACAGGGCAAGGAAGTGTGGTTCTCCAACTTCGAATATTCGCCGTGAAAGGTGAAGAAGGTCGCCTGTCGCTGATTGCTGGAATTAGATGGCCCGGTGCTGAGATGGGTTCTTGTCTCGTACAAGACGGCGCCATCCAGTAATGATTACTTTGTCAAGGTATTGTGCTACTGCCGCCTCCTTCTCTTCACCGTTGAGAGACTTAATTTCAGCAGGCAGCTCGGGCTTTTCTAAATCACCACCTATATCAGGGCCTTCATATTCGAGGAATGAAGGGTCCATACAATGATCGGTTAATGGTGCAATATGGGAGGACTGCCAGTCAATGATCCCTTGTATTTCAAGACTGTCCGGATCAACAAATATATTCTCATCGTGCAAATCATTATGCCAAAGATGCCCGGTCGTGAGTGAAGGATCGTTGGGTGTCAGTAGTTGTTGGATCTGTGAATAGTACTGTAGCGCTTTGAGTTTCTTTTCTGCGGAAGGTTTATATAGTGGTTTTGGCCCATAGAGCATTGCTAGTTGCTTAGGCACGCGCGTAAGCGCCTTTACAGCCATCATCTCGCGGTCACAAATTGCTTTTCGGTACTTGGTAACAGATCCCCCTATCATTACATTAGTCACAGAGCAATGATACTGTATAGTCAGAGGTAGCTATTACATGGACCTCTGTTGCACTCCAGTCCATCCCGACCCGCATCACTCCATTCACGATTGGTACTAGGGCCAACAGTAAACCGATTATTAACGACAGATTTTCCGTTCTCAAAGTAAAGAGGCTCGTTGGATGCCACGTGTATATTCTCGGTATAATATAGGCTTCCGATCTTGCTAAAACTCACGCTTGTCCACCTTCTCATATACCGTGCAACTTGGGAAAAAATTTGAGTTTCTGTTTAAGCTGTAGATTCCACCAAATCTGAGATAGCGGAACACGAGAAACCTTTTCCATGATGATGTACTCGGCTCCAACGGGGTTGATTTCGACTTCGGCAGATGCATTCCATGCATACACTTGTGGAACAGGAGTCTGAAGCACTTCCCGGGCAAAATCCATACTTGCAACTTCACTGGCGGTAGTATAGTAAGGTATTCCAGCGTTTAGGTTGGGCAGTTTTGCAATAACCTCCTTGCCGTTGTCCATTGAGAGGATGAATGCCTTGTTATAAAGACCATCGGGGCATCTTTGGATATTAATGCATCTCGTTGCGCCTACTGAGTTCGCCGCAGCTGAAGTGAGCGCATGCATGTCGAATCCGAGACGACGCTTGATCATTTGCTCATTTTCATCGAAGATGAATCGTCCACGGACATATTCAGAAAGCTCCTTATTATGAACTGACTTTGCCGTCAATAATGGACTCTCGTTCGTGAGAGAGCCGTTTCCTTCTGTAGAATATAGCTTAAAATGAGCCCTGGCAAGACGAAAGATTTGCAAAACAGGCCGGTTCATATTTCCCTAAACAGCGCTGTTTACTCCCACAGAAAGAGAGATGAAGTGTCCTTTGTAGAACAACTTGATGTTCTTTGCCTGGGACGGAAATGCCAAGAAAAGCCCCATCTTTTCGTAACTAGATATTTACCCCTGAAACGATAACCGAATATTACACTTAAAGCGTACTCCATACCCCTGCTCTACCCGTAGCTCTTGGAGATTTTTTTTTGGTTCTCTTTTCTCAAAAACCATCTCTGACTACTCCATTTGCCCTTTCTGTGGCCAGTCGCTCATTGTTAATTTTCCACCACCAATCATGGGTTTCATCTACCACAGGGTCTTCTTTGTTCTGCTCTTTTCCCCAACTTCCCATGTCTTCTTCGTCCCAGGGTTTTGAGCTTAGTATATAATGCACGTTTTTCACTTTATTATCCTTCCAAATTTGTGAATGGACACCTGGCCACCTCATGGGTTTCAGGGCATTGTATATATACGGAAGAGGAGCCCAGCGATTATGGTAAATGTCCGAAAGCAACAACTGGTCCGCAAAAGCATATTGCCTGGTTGCTGTAGGATCCTCAAGCTGACAGAGAATGGCATTGTATATCTCCTCTGATGGATTAAGCACAAGAAGACCTCCGTTAAGCATTGATGCTCCTCTCACGCTAAGGGGGCCTTGGACTTGTGCTTTACTGGGGTTGTCGTGTTGGCCGCTATAGGCACAGTTCCTCGGAATCCTGATGGAATCAGGATAAGTAATTATGTTCAATCCAGGGGGTGTTAACATACCAATCACCGGGGTAATGTGGCTTATTCATAGGGTTACAAGTGCAGGCATGGCATGCGGCAAACACTTTTTGGCCCTGGCCTCCTAAAGCAGTATCATCTAGCTCAAGGTCCATCAACTCATCCATATTCTGAAGAACTAGCATATCGCTGTCCAACTGTATAATACGGTCATACTCAACCAGCGAGAAAGATGCTAGCTTGCTCCAACAGTCGTAGAAACGAGCGTCATTGCTATAGTCCTTATGGACCGGGGTGAAGGAAGGGTATATGCCGTGTAGGAATACGCCTAGCCTGTAAAATACTGAGACCTTCAGAGGGCAAGCTATCCGTATAAAGAGCTACGAGGGGATACTTTGTCCCCGACCTCTTGAGGGAATAGTCTAACGTCAGAAGACCCGTTATGTAGCTAAGATTAGTCACCAACGCAGTCCAAGCTGCCAAGGCGAAGAATTGTCACTTAACGGTCCAAGTTTCGAATAGTGGCGAGAAACTTGCCTTTTGTGTTTTCTGCTTGTATTTCTCCGGCGGAGTTCATATAGGAATAGACCCTGTGTTTCCAAGCTATTTATATCTTTAGGTGGCATGTCACTTTTCCGGAGGATATAGATCTGGACTGGTTGGCCCCGGCCCTGTATCCTTGTATATTTAAAAATGGGCTGCAGTAGTGGAAACTCAAAACCGCACCAACCAAGGTTCTGATTGACATCAACGAGTCTAGGCAATGCACGGTTTATGTTGTCGACTGAGTGCCTCTTATGCAGCTCGCGGCTCCTATAGCTTTGCTATTGCAGTATAGAGGTTGTAATGTGTTATTCTTTCATTGTGTGATGTTGAAATAAGAAACAGAAAGTGGGTCCTTTTCTTAGCTCAGCACTGATTTCAAGATAAGATAAGATTACAATCACGTGAAAAGCGCATGGTTCGTGTCACTTACATAAGCCGCGTATACATTACATAAGCAGATCATGTGCTTTTCTTTACCTTTAAGCGCGTCTTTTTCTCAACGTCGAACTTTCAAGACGTTCAATCTGTATACAAAACATCCCATGGAGATATCTCGTTGAGGGGCATTGCTGTGTCTGTTGCGTTGTTGGAGGGCTGCAAACCGCAGTCTGACGTCGTGTGGTGTTTTGCCTAGTCATTCGCGCGGTATTACCGTCACGGTTTGTCCGTCCAGCCACCGAACGCGTCGCCTCCACCGTGTATACGTTTAATGACAGGCATCCTCCGGAGACCCTGACCGTGACCTTTTTCCCACACAATCCTTTTTTACTCCTTTTCTGGTCTCGCGACTCGAGGCGGCTCTGTTCTGACCACCGGCCACCACGAAAATTCAAATACTCCCTCTGCTCTGCCCACTCCATCACACTTCCCTCGTTGCCGCCGTGTCTAGTTTTTGTGTAATAAATCAAATACTTGATATCGCCTTTTGTCTCCACCATATGAGCGAGAGAGAGCCCATATTCTTATGAACGGTCCACGTCAGTGAAGGTATCCAGAGCCGGTTTTGCAGCTGGTAGGAGCTGACTCCTTTCTTACTGTCAGCATGGACTCGTCTCCTCCGAGGAAGATCCCTCAGGGACAGTCTGCCGCAGGCGTGAAGCGTGCTGCATTATTGCCGCCGTTTGAACCATGCTCCTCTCCGCCGCTCCCTCGACCAGCAAAGCGGAGAGTTCTCAAGGGCGAAGACTCGTTCTCGACGGCACAATTCAAGCAGCACCGAAGCCAACAGCGTTCTAAGCTCGTCATGTGGGTGGTCCAACAGCTG
>NW_003345200.1:831526-962014 GCF_000150975.2 Nannizzia gypsea CBS 118893 | reverse complement strand
CCGTACAGAGGCAGACCACAGATGATTTTCGCGGGATGTACACCGCCAGCCATATATGCACGAAGAGCACCATCGATGGAGAACGTTGTGGATGCAGGATTCTCTCTAGATAGGTAAAGGTTTGCTTGGTGCCCTGCATTGCTGTCCCAGCTTCCAGCGAAATCATAGCACATCATGTTCCAGAAGTCAAGGTATCGATCCATGTCCGCCATACGGAGCACGGCATAGTTGGACGCTCCACACGGTGCAGCAACGGTCAACAGCAACCTGCCGCCGTCTGGACGCCGGACAACCTCGGCAGAGAACTTGTCTAGTTCGTACCTCACGGCTTCGAGGAGGAGTACGAAGTTATATGCCTCCATGTCATCCTTCGGGTATTCCCAGTCAATGTCTATACCGTCGAAACCCAGGTTGGCCACCAACTTAACGGCAGAGCGAGCAAAGGTCTCACGGCCCTGAGGAGTGGATGCTGGAGCGGCGAAGTTGGAAGAGTATGTCCAGCCGCCTATGGAGAGTAAGGTGTGGAAATGGCGATGCTGTTTCTTGAGGAGGAAAAGCTGCTTGATGCATCCGTAGACGTTGTTTCCGGTGTCATTCCAGGAATCCTCGGGGTAGTGTTTTTCTAGGTCTGAATAGGTGTCTGACAGGTAACTATAACCACGTTAGCAGTATACCTAGATAGACAGTTAATGGGGCATTACTCACACTTCGCCTGTCTCTGGACGAACATTGGCAAATGAATCTAGAGAACAACAATTAGCAAGGTCCCCTGATAAGGAACTGACTGATACGTACAGAGGATATGGGTTAGGTGGCTAGCTGGGATATCCGCAGGCTGATAGTTGCGGCCATAGATGCCCTACAGAAAACATTAGAGTGCGTCCTAGCCAGCAATTAAGACTCTAGCTAACAGGAAGCAAACTCACCCAGTTTGTGAAGTATCCCACTGTCTTCATGCCAGGTCTTCCGCCCTGGAGGAACGGCACAGCGGAAGCAACGTTGACGACCCCGCGCGCGGAGGACTCGGCGGGCGGGGCGGAGGCGGGCACAGCGGACTGAGCGGACACAGCGGGCGCCGGAGGAGCAGGAGGTGCAGGAGTTCCACCCGCAGCGCCAGGCAGGTTCAGGACTTGGCCGCACTCGATGGCGGCGGGATCTGCGACCTGCGGGTTGGCCGCGATGAGGGCGTCGAGGGAGACGCCGTGGTCGTTGGCGATCTTCCACATGTAGTCGCCCTGCTGGACGGTATACGTTGCCATTGTGCGTGTTGTAGTTATTATCAAGCAGTGTTCAGTTATATATCGATTGACGGTGATGTCTTCTTCAACTCCTTTGCTTTCTTGTGTATTTTATATCTTCAACGGAGAGCTATCTGCTTCGATCTATATACTCGAAGCCACCAGGGCGCAGCCTTCAGCCCTAACCAACGCTCCACCTGGACAGCCCCTGGCTATTAACAACCAACTATTTAACTAGCTAACTGCAACATGACGAGTATCAGCCGCAGCGGTTCAGCCACACAACATGCGTTCAATGCATCTCTTTATTGTTAGAATATTCCAATAAGAGACGCCTCGACGAAGATGCATGTACCATCTAGTTAACTGTTAACTAATACGAGTTAACTATCGCGGCGGCGATGGCGCGGACTCATAGTTGCGCCGATCGATCTTCACAAGATGCGCAACCTCGGCACGCACATGAGGTCGAATGCGATTCGATCCACCTTGCGATTTGGACTCTGGGGAAAGCGTTGGGGACAAGAAAAAACCCCGAGATGTCGGCCGAGCAGCGATGATAGCTATATATATCAAATGAGGGAGGGCGTGGACGAGGTTACGAGTTGGTTGCGCGCAGGATACAGCACAGGATAATCAGTCAACAGGTTGCTAGTTACAGAGGACAAGGATCGAGATGGCTTCAAAGGTGGCATGGCAGGCGCCCGCTGGCAACAAGGGCTTTACCGACACCGGGATAGTGATCATTGGCGGTGGTATCTCTGGTAAGTGGCCTCCTCTGGTGCTGCGTTGGCTGTAGGGGGCATTGCTAACTTGGCTTGCAGGAATGTGCATGGCCATCAGCTTGCTCAAGAACAACATCCGCAACTTCGTGATACTCGAGAAAAGCGCTGGACTGGGTGGAACATGGAAGGACAACAAGTACCCTGGATGCTGCTGCGATGGTATGTCTCCCTGCGTCTTCTCTTCTTGTTTTTCTATGCTGACTGGCTCTAGTCTTCTCCCATCTCTACAGTTTCTCGTTTGCGCAGAACCCCGACTGGACCAGGTTATATCCTTCGCAGGAAGAGATATTGGTACGGCAAGCTATTCCCTATTATGCACCAGAGGGTGGATTATTAACCGGATATGCGTGACAGAACTATTTGAACGATGTCGGAGACAAGCATGGTCTACACAGATATATACGCTTCAGTTCGATGGTGGAGGAGTGCCGGTGGAACGAAGACGAGAAGAAATGGAAGACGACAGTACACGTTGAAGGCGCCAAAGACTCTGAGTTTGGTGAAAGATACACCATTTCGTCGGACTTCCTCCTCTCTGCTGTTGGCCAGCTAAACTACCCACACTATCCATCAATTCCTGGCATTGATGACTTCAAGGGCAAGCTCATGCACTCAGCACGCTGGGACTGGAGCTATAGCATCAAGGGCAAGAAGGTTGGCATCATTGGAAATGGTGAGTCTTCTACTATATCAGCACTTTCACTTTCACATTGGCATTGGCTTACAAGTGTATTAATTTTATAGGAGCTACGGCTGCCCAAATTATCCCAGAAATTGCGCCAGAAGTATCACATCTTACTGTCTTCCAGCGCACTCCCAACTGGGTCGCACCTCGCTACGATATGTCGATGACTCTGCCTATAAGATTCATGTTCAGATACATACCCGGCGTCTTATCCAAGTTCCGCGCAATCATAATGGATGTTCGTGAAAGCCTCTTTACTTCCATCCTCAAGCCTGAATCTCAGATCAACGGCTACCTGAAGAAAATCAATGCGAACATGATGAAGCGACAACTCGCAAACAAGCCGGAGCTCTGGGAGAAATTGACTCCAAACTATCCCCCGGGCTGCAAACGTATCATCACCAGCGATGACTACTACCCTGCTCTAGCCCGGGAGAACGTGAGCCTTGAGACAGGTCATATCGATCGGATATCTGAGTCTGGGATCGTGGTTGACGGCACTGAACAGCAGTTCGATCTAATAATACTCGCCACCGGTTTCCGCACGGTCGAATTCATGCATCCTATAAAGGTATATGGTGAAAACGGGCGGTCGCTCTCTGATATCTGGAAAGGGGGTGCCCGCGGCTTGTACGGTATCACTATTGAGTCTCTGCCGAATTTCGCTATGCTGTACGGGCCCAATACCAATCTAGGCCACAGCTCCATTATCCTCATGGTCGAGGCACAGACACGCTACATTATGAGCTTGCTGACTACCGTCCTTCGTTCCAAGAAACGTGGCAAGGCTCTCACAATCACACCCAAGGTTGATCGTATCGATGAATTCAATGAATCTCTGCAAAAGGACCTGGCCAAATCATCCTTTGCTCATCCAAACTGTACCAGCTGGTATAAGAACGACGAAGGGCTGATCACTAACAACTGGTCCAGCAACGTACTCGATTACCAGAAACTCTTATCGAGAGTGGACTGGACTGACTTTGATATGGAAGGAGATGACTTTGTGAAAGGCAAGACATACACTCGCATTGGGCGTGTTCGGGAAGAGTCGCTCGTCGGAATCCGGACTCTGTCTGCTGCAACTATTGCAGCTGCCGTTATTTATACAGTGTTCCGACGGTCACCAGATTTTTTCCCGGGACTACTTAGATCCCTCAATCTTTCTTGATCGCTTTTTTTCTTTGATACCTATATACTTCTTGTGATTTACAAAGGCCGTTTCCTATTCATCGAATGGCCATTTTGTTCTTTTTGGCATGTAAATTACGCCTGGTTGGCTTTCAATTGGTCGCTATGCTAGATAAAGATTTCAAATCCAATAAAGACTTTTGGATGATTTTCTTGCGGCCTAAATGCAGATGATTGTAAAGGCCCCTTTTCCTCCCAGAAACAATGAAGAGAAGGTATTCGTGTCACGGCAGGTCAAAACTGAAAAGCATAACAGGAAGCTGATCGGCGACGATCTGATGGTAATGCCCTGTTGCTGCGCCTTCGCACACGGGCTATCAACGAGTATCTCGCTGGTTGTCCCGTTCTGTGAAACCGGTTTCCTTTCCCTTCACTAAGCCGGTCAATCTGCTCTGGAGCTTGTGTTTTTGCTCCTGTGCATCGAAACTGTACTGGCGAGCCTTATGCCGTGGCTTCCACTCGCCCTGATCAATCTTTGGGCTGATTTCGGCGGATGAGGGAGCTGACGGAGAGCGACCAGGGTTATGGTCCTGGGCCTTTGGTTCTTCGAAGCTGTCTCTCTTGGGGTCGTGGTAAGGTTGCTTCGTTTGTGCTTCGGTGGTCATGGTTGAAGTGATAATGGATCGATTGTTAACTGTGGTTTTGGTTGATGTGCTGAATTCCTCTACAAACGACATTTGAGGGCCCGACAAGCGACTACTTATATAGCTATGGAATGTTAGACGAAAAGCCTAGAGCTTCTCAACCTCCCCCTCGAATATGAGATCATATTCCGGCTTGCGGTAGCACAGGAATCTGCGGGATAACCTGATCCAAGCACCATGGAATGCAGCGCCAGGTACAGGTACTGGTACATACGGAAGCTGCTCGACTTCTTCCGGGTCTCGCTACAAACAATGTCGGTTACCTCGCTCATTGAAAACTGAAATATGATCTCAATGAAGGTATTATTGGCGAGAAAACTTGCTCTGACCAGGGCTTTATGCACACGCCACTGTCTTACACTATAGCTACAAGTCAACTATGATCAGGGGGGTGTAACGGCAACCTTAACTGTTCCGGTTCCCAGTAATCTCCTCCGGAAAGGTACGTATACGCGCCTCTTCGGCCCGGTAGAAGTCAGATCAGCATTTTGATATCATAGCAAAGGAGAAAATATGGAGACTTGAGCGTCACTGCCTGTGCACGGCCACGAGGTGATATCATGATGTGCAGAATATGCACTCAAGCCATCGCGCTTGACGATTCCTGACGAATAAAAGGCTTAAGGAACTTGCTAGAAACACGCATCTTACCTTTGCCATAAGGAATTCTGGTACCCTATGTATAAGTAATCGCTTAAAGGAGAAACATATCTAGCCACCATCCGAATTCTACAGCAATTGAGCTCGGGGTGTTTCTAGAAACCAGTCAGAAAAGCCGAGGTATCGCTTATAAGTCGCCATCAGCCTAGCACAGACCTCTTGAAGGGAATGCTGTTTACTCCATAGAGGCCTAGGTACTCTGAATACTTCACACCTGAGTCGGCTAAGCACAAACCATCCGATGCTGCCATACTGTGATACCCGTAGACTCTCATGACGCAGTGAAGCACAATAAACTCAAGGATAGGGCAAAAGAGCTGTATAATGGCGCACATATGGTAGATAGCCGATGCATACTCAGACAAGTATGGTGTCAACATACTCCATACTGCCCTGTTAATACATGGCGAAACTAGGAGGGTATAGTGAGACATGGATGGTTGACGCAGCTGGCTACTGAAGATATTGGCGGCTATGCATCCTGTATATCTACGGCCGTCAATGAGCGTAGAATGGTTCAGGCATGGCCTCGGGATAACGATGACGATGAAGATACAAAAGTTGGACAAGAAAACTTCGATGTTCGTTTTTTTGTTTCTCTTTGGGAAGCAGAGGGCAGGGTGGCCGCTTTAAGGGTGGTGGTAGGGCTGTTAAAGCAGCGGTAGAAACTATGTAATCATCATACACAAAATACATACTACTCTGCATACCGATTGGATGTACTTCGTACCTTTGGTTATATAATGCTATTTACTTACTAGCGTATTATACATGACGCTAGTCCTAATTAAGAGAGTTAACGCCTAGACATATTAAAAGCATATCACGGGACATGTATATAATGCACTTTTCTGCATGTGACGAAAATACATACAGCCAATGAATGACAAGTATTTTTATTACATAATTCAATGCAACGGGCACACCAAACTTACCGGAGTATCATTTATCCATAGTGGATTACATAATATTACGTAAGGTTCGAGGTCGAATTTCAATTCCTCGCAGGTTAACGAAAAAGTGCAAGCAAAAGACATTCATTAGTGAAGATTTGGTTCATAGTTTTTGATTCAAGTAGTGGTAGAGCTGGCGCATATTCACCTTCTAATAGCTGCTGTGTAAGTCGATAAAGTATGTATTGGCTGTAAGCCTGCAAAAGAGTGCGGAGTGTTGTGCGTCTTGTCAGTGACCTCACACCCAAAAGTTGTTGCCGCCAAACTAGTAAACTCGACCACCACTGACAGGTAACTCACCACCGGCGGGTTCCTCATCATCTTCCACCACACACCTTGGACTCCGGAATTGTCTATCTGTCTCTCAGTTTGCTGCTCGCTTCACCCTCTTTGCCTAATGTGGCACATAACTCTCGCGTTTCGTTTCCTTCCACGTATCTTTGAAGAGCCGGGGAACCTCGTAGTGCCGTTATCAGGGCGGGATCCAAGCATCTGTGGGAGGAGACCATGGAGCGCGCAAGAAAGAGTATGTTGGATCGTGACGGCATTTCGTCGTGTCTAGCAGGCATCATTGCAAGGTCATAGCTAATCTATCGTTATAGGAGAGCTCCGGGATCTAAACGCCGCCGTTTGGGCGGGAGACACAGGTATCGTCCATGTTCTAAGCTCGGTGACCTTATATGGCCAAATAGCTCCTATCTCAAGACTAGATGCTAACCTGGGAACCGGTTTTGTTTACTACAGACATCTTTGAAGTTAGCAAATCCCTAGACTCTGCACTGAAGAAGAATACGGCCTTTATCAAACGTCTTCGCACTGGAATCACTGCCTCAGCTCTGCCCACATTTATCACCGATGTTCGCTCGCTTTCACTCCATAAATACCTCTCAGAAATTATATCAGCATTTTATGAGGGTCTCTGTAAGCTCAAGACACCGGGAGAAATCGCGGCAGGCGTTGAAATTGCCAGCGCAATCCATCAGCGTTTTGGCCCAGATGAATTTACGAAACGACTGGCGTGGAACTTGGGCCGTGGACTAACCTCGCCGGATAAAGCACAGCTCAAAGCCTGGACACAAGAAGTCCGTGAGCGGGAAGAAAAGGAACGCCTATCCCGACACAGGGTTCTACTCCGCGTGGTAACAGAGTTCTGGCTGGCCGGTCTCCTTCGAAGTTTAGATGATGTAGAGAGACCAGATGATTCTACACCAAAGGGCAAGGACACGATACCAACTCTAGGTGGAAAGGGGTCCGATGGAAGTTCTAAACCTCGACAGTCTGCGAAACTAAACCAGGATAAGGACGAGGAACCGTTCCCCCTTGAGGTGCTAAAGGACTTACTCGGGTACGATAGAGAACATGTCAATTTGCCCTTGGCTCTACTCTTTGCTAGGACATATAGCTGGGATATCTTGGGAATTAAGGCTGTTGAGGAAGGGAGAAAAACGGTAGAGGCAAATGGAACCACTACAGACACCTCCAAGGAAGTACAAGGCGGTACGTCTGGGGATGAGGCTGGCACAAATACATCTCAGCTCGATGACCCACCACTGATTTCTGAAAAAACTCAAACGCGGTTTAAGAACGTGTTAAACAGATATCTTGAAGACGTGAAGAAGCATGTTAGCCGGGATCAAAAAGCTCTTGCAAACCAAAGTCGCCGAAATGCAGAGGCTTATGTGAAAAGCGGCGAAATCCTCGAGGATCGACAATCTAATTTCGAGAAGCAGACAAAAGCACACGAGAAGTTAGTGTCAAATACACAATCACTATGTGAGATCCTAGGCTCTGAAATGCCTGACTTGGCTGAAAAGGATGCCTCAGATGGTGCAACGAGCGGAAGCATCGGCCTTGTGAAGACTGGCGAGTACCTACGTGGTCAAGGCGAAGGGGCTGGTATCTGGGAAGACGAGGAAGAGAGGCGCTTCTACGAGAACCTCGCAGACTTCAAGGGAAAAGTCCCCGCCGTGCTTCTGGAAGATGGGAAAAAGAAGAAAGCAGATGGGGATGATCAGCCTAAAGGGAAGTCCGACTCTGAAGGACAAAATGGGACTGGTGCCCCTGAAGGCACCAGCAAGCCAGATTCACAACCAGCTGACTCCAATCCCCGGGAACCAGAAGAGCCCGCTACTGCTATTGCCAACAAGTCCGTTGGAGCTCAGGTCGATGCACTACTTTCTAAGCTTCCGGATCTGGCCAACAAGGAAGCTGTTGATCAATTAGCTCTTGATTTCTGTTTCTTAAATTCAAAGGCATCTCGAAACCGACTTGTCAAGGCAGTTCAAGAAGTGCCCAAGGGTCGTTCAGATCTCCTGCCGCTCTACGCTCGTCTTGTGGCTACTCTAGGCCAGTATCTTCCTGATGTACCCCAGGGCCTAATCACATACCTGGACGATGAATTCCGCAGTCTTCAACGACGCAAACAAAAAGAGTTCCTGGGTCAAGTCCGTACAAGCAACATTAGATATCTAGCTGAGCTCACCAAATTTGGCGTTGTTCCCGAACACGTTATATTCCACTGCTTCAAAGTCAGCCTTGATGAATTTTCTCGCATGAACATCGAGATTATAGGTAATTTGCTGGAGAACTGCGGCAGGTATCTTTTGAGGAACCCCGAGACAGCCCCCAGGATGGCATCGTTCCTAGAAACACTAGGACGAAAGAAATCTGCGCAACACCTCGGTCAACAGGAACGAATGATTATTGAAAATGCCATGTACTACGTCGATCCCCCACAGAGACCAGCCATTCAGCAAAAAGAGCGTACACCAATGGAGCTGTATATCCGGAAGTTGTTGTATTTGGATATGAATAAGCGGAACTACACTAAGATTTTAAAGGCTATTCGCAAGCTACACTGGGAAGAACCTGAGGTAGGTCTCCTCTATTTTCCCATAGTCCTGTCCCGATTCGTTTACTAACTTAGCCTTAGGTGGTCGACATTCTCGAGGGTATATTCAGCAAACCCGGAAAAATCAAGTATGGGAATATTCATCTCCTTGCAATCATCGTCAGTGCACTATATCGCTACCACCAGGCATTCGTGATTGGTGTTATCGACAATGTTCTCGAGAGAATCACCGTCGGCCTAGAGAACAATGATTTCAAGTTCAATCAGGCACGAATTTCAGAAGTTAAGTACTTAGGAGAACTTTATAATTACAAGATGGTTGACTCGCCAGTTATCTTCGATACTCTTTATCGAATTGTTACTTATGGACATGGTAAGCTGATTAGGACTCAGCAAGTTTATACCTATCGTTGAAATTTACTGATACATTAAACCAGAGGGCGGTACACCATCGCCAGGCAAAATAAACCCGCTTGATATGCCAGACGATTATTTCCGTATTCGTTTGGTCTGCACCATACTAGATACCTGCGGTGTTTGTTTCGACCGAGGAAGCGCAAAGAAGAAACTCGACTTTTTCTTAACGTTTTTCCAGGTACATGTTGAAATATTTCGAGCCAAATTAATGAAATACCTTGCTAACGAACGGAATTTAAGTACTACTTAAATACCAAGGACCCTATTCCCATGGACGTTGACTTTGTCATCCAAGATACCTTTGCACTGACTCGCCCACAATGGAAGTTTGCAGCCGACTTTACAGAAGCTACCAAATTGTTTGCGGAGGCGGTTGCACAGAACTATCAAGTGCAAGAAACAGACAAGGCCGTAGAACCAGAAGATGAAGCAGACAGTTCTTCTTCTGACGAAGACATGGAAGATGATGGGGCTCCCGATGTTGAGGAGCTTACTACTGACGAGGCAGAGGTATGCCCCTCTTGATTGATACCTTCATCATCATTATCAAGCTAACCCCTAATCTTTGCAGGTCACTGCTAATGAACCAGATGACGAGAATGAATCTGAGTCAGAAGAAGAGCAGATATTCGTATCCCGCCAGGAAGAAGAACGTGACCCTGAAGCTGAAGCTGAATTTGACAGGGCCTTTGAGAAAATGGTATCTGAAAGTGTAGAGTCCCGAAAGTTCGAGCGCAAAACGATGTTCGATGTTCCCCTACCCATGAGACGTGCAAATCCCCGCGAGCCTGCGCCAGTTGAAGAGACCAAAGAAGCGACCCCGGCGCCTTCTAGTACGATGCCGTTCTCCCTTATGACCAAACGTGGGAACCGCCAGCAGGTATGCTCAAATTTACATGAAGGCCCCCAGGCTATGTTGCTAACCAATGTGTATTAAGACTCGTACCATCGACCTTCCTTCGGACTCTAGTTTTGCAGTTGCAATGAAAACCCAACAACAAGCAGAGCGCGAGGAGCAACAACGAATTAAAAATCTAGTTTTGAATTATGATCTTGGTGACGACAATGATAGCAATGATGGTGATACCAACATTTCCACAGCCCACTACTTCATTCTACGAAAGAACCCCAATACTAAAGGCTCACTTAAAGGTTCCGACAAGCGACCGTCTTCCCACCGCGATTCAAGAAACGATAAACCAGCTCGCAGTGGATTCCGTGCTCGTAAACTACAACTGAGTGATGTTGACTGGTACGACTAACGATTTTAAGCTATGACACCAACTACACTAAACAGGCCAAAATTCCCATACCTCCATTAAAGAAGAAGAAAATAATCAAACATACGTCACTCAGATTTTTTGGGCAACAAATGTGCTAATTTACCCATCGTGCGTTTGGCCCTGAGAGGCCTTGCGTTCAATGAGCTTATCTTTAGGACTTGAAACGCTCCCCAAATGATCGCCGACGACCCCAAACAACGTACCTCTGTTACACATTGATACTCCAAGAAGCGAGCCTGAGATTCAATTAACATAACTATTCGAACGCCCTTTTATGTATTACCAACGCCAGAAACGGTTTAACCCATACCGATAACCAACACCCAAAGCATAGAATAGGGAGCGGTTACGTGACATCCCCTTGCGGTTAGCTGGGTCGGCATTTAAGAGTGCGAAAATTGCACCTTTGATCAGATTAGGCGCAAAGCAGCTCTCAAAGACATTGTGCCGTTTACGCTGCAGACTTAGTTGCGGTCAATGACCTCATGAAAGGAGGCCCAAGGAAAGGCATTAGGTGCGCTGCTGGCTAAATGGCAACAATGAGCGAAATATCCCATGTTATATTTCTTCATATTTTCTTTTCCTCGATCTACTGATTCCTGGCCTCTGATATCATATCATCTGGCGTCAATTGCAAACACACCCAGATATCTAAACATACTCTAGGGGCCACTTTACCTGAGCCATGATGTATGAGAGAGCTAGAAAATCCAAGAAATCAACGAACCGAAAGACATTCTCGAAAGAATAATTAATTTTGGCCATACGCCTGATATTGACATCCGATGAGTATAATAATAATATGAAAAAATAGTAATATTGGCATGAGTCGGTTTTAACGGTAAGTCCATAGGAAAGAGGTAATTAATATTAGGAATATTTCGGGATCTTCATCACATGGGTGTGGACGGATGAAGCCATCTCATCATCCCAGTAATCTTCCCAGTCCGCTCGAATAGCCGCTCGATTCAGCCACGGTTCAGGCTCCGTATAATCATAACAGAAGGGCTCCGGCCAGGTATTAACTCTAGTTAGATCTCGTAACTCCTGCATTAGGGGCGAATCATTTTCGTCCCTTCTTATCTTTTCGAGTGTTCTTTCTTCCATGGGTGCAGATGCTAACGGTAATAAGCGCCAAAGAGTTCTGTAGCAGCTAAGCACCTCGAGACGGTAAATGAGCGGAGAAGGGTTGTTTTTAAAATAGCTGAAAAACCTGAGAATGAAGTATCCTGGGATCCCGAGAGATTTCCAACTTGATGCTGGTACATATTCCACAAAATAAAGGCACCTTAGAGCTTGGGCAGGAGCCAGTGCTTGCCACACGCTTTCCTATAGATATTGAATCTAAAGTAAGTATTCACGAAAATAATATGAAAGAATAATCAAAGTGGCAAACATACGTACCTGGAATGGTATTGACAAGGGAATTCCCAACTCCTCTAATTTAGGGCAGCCTGCAATCAGTATCTGAAGCCTGTTGCAAAAGGATGTAATGTCTCCTTCGAGTGAGACGACCAACAGTATTCTGAGATTCGAGAAGTGGGAATGGAGATATGTACTGTCGAAACTGTACTCGGGGTGAAGGGCATAAACCTCCTCAAGAGAGTCAAAGGACCGTAGGTAGTTATTAATGTAGCTTGTTGGCGTGTACATGTTAGTTTTGAGGCTTTTCAGAGAAACGCCCATTGACTGGAAGTGCTGCCAAAGAGTGGGATACTGCGGCGTAAAGTCGTCAGGTAGGATCAGGGAGAAGTTCTTGAGAGCGGTGAAATCAAAGGCCCTAGTCAACTTCTCGATATTCAAGCGGACGAAAAATAGGATTTCCAAGGTATGTAGTTGAATCGGGGTGTCGGGGCTTAGAGACCAAGCTGTTTTCGGAAGAAACCAGTTTTGACGGCGGTATGAATGCCATGTGCGTAGAGGCTCAAAGTAACCCCTACTGTTATTGATCCCCCCCAGCCGGAGTACCTTAAGCGTTTTTCGGATTTTCAACATAAACCTCCATATTGTGTTTAGGAGTAGGTAGGAAGGTATCCCAAAAATAGATAGCTCTTCCAGATGCTGGAATGACAAATGGCGTATATCGGGGCTATAATTTCTTAAAGCCATTTTTTGGGGGGCATCTGAAGGCCAAGGATAGCAATACGTGAAGGCTCTGAGGTTCTTCTGAAGCTCGAGAATCTCGTCGGTGGGATATAGGCAGTCGGCTGTCCAGCTTTACGAGGGAAATAAAGAAATAATTCATTAGCATAAGTTGACAAAGAAATAGGATTACATCCTACTGAAATGAGCCTCACCAGAAATCCCTTAAGTTCTTCATCTTGATAAATGCGGCCAACAATAAATCACCTATTTGGAAGCATTCCGCATTCTGCCGAGCCCTAGCTCGTACATCGGTAAACTCTGGGTAAATCGAAGTCTTCTCATAGAATTGACTATATCGGCGGTTGCCCCTTATCACAATCCTCTTGACGCATGCCGCTTGGCCTTGTGTATTATGAGCTATACCGCGGAGGCAATTCAACCATGGAAACACCCTGGTACCCAGCTCGCTTGGTTTGTCGCTGGTCAGAATAACGAGATGAACATCTCTGTAAAGGAGAGGCACTGTCATAGAATTGAATGACCAGCAAGTTAGACAGAGAGAAGCTAGGTCAGAGAGCGGATGGATCTGCTATCTTGTTAGTAGTGCAATATTTACCAACCTACTGGTGAAGAACGCAATTTATACATACATAAGATGCTATATCCAAGTATATCTCATAAGGAAGATGCATCAAGGACCTTGCAGAAAGGTTCAACGTCATTTCCTTCAACCTAACTCCAAAGCATCCAACGTTAGTGAGGTAGTAAGAGATACAAATGTCAAGCCTCGACAGACAATGCAACGTTGGCAATAGACTGCGCTTGGTCAACTTTCACTTGTTATTTATCGTCCATAGTTTGGGGTATGAAGCAAGAAAAACCCTTTGCAGGTTTCAAGGCTGTTTCCGCGGTTTGAAAAAGCTCACTTCTTGCAGGTACGGCTTTATCAGGAGACACTTGCTGCATCTAGTTTCAAGTTTGGCGCCAGTTCCACCGTAAAAAGGACTGGAGCGGAAGTTTCGACCTTGACCGAGTCGGCTCTTATATGGTTGCTCGTGCTTAAATTCCCACCAAATTCTGTTTTCCAATCACCTACATCCCATTCAAAACCCTGAGTGGATATTATCGATGGACCGCCGATGGGAATAATTCCTATGTTCTCTGAGAACCAGACTTGTCGCTCCATAGTATTTGTCTGCGAACTGCTACTTCTGGTGTTGGTTTCTTTCTCTTTCCCAAGGCAGGAACCACCGAAAGTCTCTATCACGTTGTTTCCCGCACGTAGAAAAAAGGAAATACTCTCTTCGGAGATGAGATATAATTCACCCTTTGGCCGTGTAATCTGCGCTGAAGCAGATGCAGTGGTGCAGAATAGATGATGGATTTGCGCAAAACCCTGGTCAACACGCCCACCTAGTCCGCCAAATACGACCACATCTAGGTCTTTACACTTACCTCTGGTGTGGTTGCTAGAGCCGCTTTGGCTGTGTTGGCAGGTGGTATTAATAATACCATTGCAGTTACTTGCAAGATAGCTAAGACATTTCATGAAATCTGTTGAATATTGGTCTGGGTTCTCAATGATGGGTACTTTGAGGTCCTGGTAGAGATTTCGAACATCCGGGTGAATAGAATCAAGGTCTCCAACAATAGCACTGGGGATCTGGTTGAGTAGTCAGATTCCGCACATATGTTACACCTTCAACGGAATCACACATATCATATGGCAATGGTATCTTGAGGGGTGCATACATCTATGTTCTCCCGACCAAGTCCCTTCATGACGTGATAATAGCGATTCGCCCCACCATCAGCGCAAATTATAAAGGATGCTATTGAACACTGTTAGCTTTCGCTTGGGAGAACTTTGTATCTCACCCTCCTAAGAGATGCTAGAACCTCGCCATACCATGTCTCTTTAATAGCCTCAAGGCGCTCTGATTGATAGGTTGGTTTAGAATGAGCAAAGCAAACGGAGTCGGCGGAGGAGAGTCCCCAAAAAACTGAGCAGGATGCCACTCCATATCATCGAAGAATTTCCCTTACTACCGAACAAATATCAAAACTTGGGTATCTAAATGTTTTGTCTTCTAGCAATACTTCAACGTTGTTGGATGTTGCCTAAACGGGGTCGGAGATGCCGGCGGCTATTTATCCGAATAACCTTACATAATCACCAATTTTCGTTCGCTCTTGATTAACAATCTCGAAGAAGAAGAAGAAGATATCAAAAAGCATTCAAAAGCCGAGTCTCTACCTCGCCCTTCCTTCAATGTGTCTGTTTCATCTTTGATTTCCTATTTCCTGAACCGTTAGATTAATTTTCTTTCCCTTTTCCCCCCATCTTCGCCATGTTCCGATCCGCGTCCAGGACGCTTCTCCGTCGTACACCAGCTACACAACAACTACGATTTGCGCAAAGCCGGAGATGGATTAGCGAAGCACCATCACCATTATCGGTGTCCCCGTCGGTCTCCCAGCTGTCGTCACCACCACCATGGCCGTCGGTGCCGTTTACTACTATAACACAAGCCCTATATTTGCCGAAGAGCCACCTCGTAAGTCTGTGTCCAGCTGGTTTGATAGAATATCGAATGGTACCAATGATCTGACATATATGCGAACGACAGTCCAAGTTGCTCCCGGATCCCAATACAAGACGCAAGATACAGCTGTTTCGCAAACAATTGAGTCTCTGGAGGCGGCGAAAAAGCCCAAAGCACGACCAACTCCCGTCCCCTCGGAAGCTAAGACGACATCACCCGATGAGACATCAATAGGTGCATCTGCTGAGACCGGCGCTTCGCCTGTTGGAGGCGAGCAGCCACCTGCCCCCGCTGCAGGTGATGTTGAGCAGGAAGGCCAGGGAGGTCAGGAGGCGGCGTTTAACCCGGAAACCGGCGAGATCAACTGGGACTGCCCTTGCCTAGGCGGCATGGCTCACGGACCCTGTGGAGAGGACTTCCGAGCCGCATTCTCATGCTTCGTGTACTCCCAGGAGGAACCTAAGGGAATGGACTGCATTGATAAGTTCAAGTACATATTTAGATGTCAACCTCGACGCATGCTGCGAGACAGTGCTAACGAGTGGTAACTATTTAGGGCCATGCAAGATTGTTTCAGACAACATCCCGATATCTATGGAAACGAGATCGATGACGATGAGGTTGATGCGCAACTAGATGAACATATCGCTTCGGAGAAACAGGCTGAGCAGAAGGTACCTTCGGAAACGTCTGACGCCGCGCCTGCTGCTGTCCCAGAACCATCCCAACCTGAGTCTACGCCCGGCAAGGATACACTACAGGATGCCGTCTCAAAGGAACTAGAAGCCATTCAGTCCAAGGCTTCTAAGGAGTAAATGGTGATAAACGATTCGAGAGGCCTTTGACAATCTCAACCTTTTTGGGCCCAGCAGATACCTTTCACCTACATACCGTGCCATTTTGGTGAAGAGCGTACTGGAGGGAGAGCTGAGCTGTGCGTATCTATCTAGATGGAGGCCCAACCAACGGTGTAAAACAGCGCGTACTGTACAACTAGATATATAAAAGAGCGGAAACGAATAGATTTTCATGTATTATAATACTACTTGCTGCGAAAAGGGGGACAGGTACTTAACTGTTTTCATTATGACCGTTCGTTGAAGGAATATCGTCTGGAGAAGCCTTCCCTGGCTCTCAAACTGAAACCTTTCCGCAAGATATATTCAATAGGTAGGGTAAGACACGAGTAAGTAGCATTGAGTCAGAGTCCTAGAGATGAAAGGGGGCTTTAACACCGAGCCAAACCAATAATCAAAAAGCAGCCAATACATAAACCAACCTATAAGGTGTGGCGAGATAGGGAGATAGAGGAATAGGGGAGGGGGCACCAAAAAAAAGGAGGCGGATGCGGATTATATATATATAACAATACTCAAGCCGGTTCTCCGTCTATTCGGCAAGACCAGACAGAATCAAGGAGGTAAGGAAGGCCGAGGTGAACATCAGAGGGGGAAAAAGCAGAGAACCGATTCAACCCGTTTCCAACAAAGACAAGAAAAGAGCGATAAAGCAACCAGAACCAGCATAGCATGCAAGGACGCCGTGAATCAAGGGGATGGGAAAATGGTAGGTTTAAAGAAATTGCATGCATGCACCGATATAGCTAGCGATTGTCAAGGGTGAGCTAGCAGCCCTGATTTGACCAGAAATCCAATCGAGTCGGAGATGCATTCAACTTCGAGCAGGGAAAGTTCCGTTTTTCCTACTTTCTCAAGATGGCTTCGTACAGGCTTCCTAGGGTGCAAATGGCGGAGCTGGTGAGCAGACCCTGCAGCCCACCAGGAACAGAGTCAACAACTTTCATAACAGAAGAGTTATTGAACAAGTTCCAGAAGGTGAACCCGCTTCCGTACACAATAGTGGCGATCAGGGCCTTTGCTACGTTGAACACCAATGGATCACCGCAGGCCTTGGCCTTGTCTGCAGCTGCGGCTGCAGCTCGACGGGTGGTGACATGAGTACCGGACTGGCTCATCTTAAGGTTGATGTCGAAGAAGTAGGCGATGACGGACGGGAGGACAACACTGGTGGTGGTCCAGAGCATCAAGGGAGACCAGAAGGCGGGGTGGAAAGTGTTGAACAGGTCTGGGATATTGTGAGTGCAGGAAGAAGTGTTCAGGCTCTCGATGGCAGGGATAGTGAACTTCCTCCATGGCATGATGGCCTTAACTACGCTGAACAGTTCGAGAACGAGGACCAAGGTCTGGATGGTTGAGACGCTGCTGAGCAACGAACGCAAGCTATGCGTCCGCTCGGTCATGCCGGACTGGTCCCAAGCTTCGGATACAGACTTGCGGACTCTCGTGGTCTGTCTGTCAATCGCGTCCGTCACCACTGCTGGAGATGGTGGTAGAGAAGGGAACTTGATGGTTGGACGCGCGGGGGTCTGGGTAGCAGCCAGATCCGGCTCCGGGGCAGGAGAAGACTTGTCCGTAGGCGCATCCGAGTCATCCCTACATACCTTGTTAGCATCTATCTACATTCTTCAATCTCGATCCGCATCAAGTAAAATACATACGTAGCCTCGACTTCTTCCTTTGGCTTGACTGACCGTCTACGCGTCGAGCGCTTAACTGGGGTCGAACCGTCGAACGAGGACATTTCGGCCTTTGGCTCCTTTTTAATGGGCGATCCACGCGGCGGCCGGGCCAGTCTCTCGTAGTAATCGCTCAGCTTTGCTTCGTGGGAGAGACGAGTCTTGTTCTGTGATAGATGGGTGTCCAGTGCAGCTTCGAGCTCCGTCTTCTTCATGTCCGCGAAACTACCGGCAGTTCAGTCAGCATCAAACGCCGTCACAGCACACATCCCGGCTCTCTTCGTACGCCGACAGTCAAGAAAATACGCACTCCTTCATGTCCGACAGCTCGGCCAGAGTGACGAGGTCGCTCTTGCGGAGAGCGCGCAGGTAGGGTAAAGCAGCCGACATGGTGCAGAGATGTTGGTACCGGCTGGATCGCGGGAGGTATGCGACTCGGTCTGGCGCAGTTATGACGCTGCGTGGGCTATATATAAGGGTGCGTTGTCTGTCTGCAGAAAGCGAAGTCGAGGGTTGCTGGTGCTGGTGGTTGGTGGTGGTGGTGACTAAATAGATGATGATAAATAACAAACGCGGGAGCGAAGTTCGGGTTTCTTTTTGTTGTTTACATTTTTTGTTCGGCTTTTTGCGTTTAGCGCGTCACTAGTTCCCGATTGGGACAAACACAACACAAAGACACAAAGAGGCCAAAGACAAGACGAAAGATGGATATGAAGAAGATGATGAACAAAAGGCAGAGATAAAGAGTCGACTCCCGTGAGACGTGTATTAGGTATATCGTACAACAAGCTTTCTTTCAAAAAATGTACAGCCAGATGCCAAAAAAACGAGGCCTTAGATCTATGTGATTTTTCCCTCTAAGCGGCCATCCATCCCCCCCGGTAACGCCAGCGCCAGAGCCCGTTTCTCGCCTGTAGAATGATCGAGTGGACATTTGCATGCAGTTCACATATATACTGCGGTTGTTTTTGTAGTAGTAGTTGTTGGTAGTGTTGTTTATATTGAGGCGCTGCGAAGCTCACTGAGCTGCTGGTAGGACTCCAGCTGCTTGAGGAAGTACTGGTACAGCACCAGCATGGTACCACTCTGTATGCTGGTCCAAAGGAAGCGAGGGCCGACGCCTCTGAACCAGCCAGCCACACCTTCGGTTTTGTATATTAGTTTGAGGCCTGTTAGTACCGAGGATGTGTCGAGTATGGCAGCACCGGGTTTGACTGTTGATGTGGAGGGTGATGAAGTGGAGATGAATCGTGTTTGAGCAGAGGATGTCGAGGTGGAGGTTGAAATCGGTGTTGAAGTTGAAGTTGAAGGTGCATGGACATGGCCATTCGGTGAGACGGTAGGTCGTGGAGGAGCAGCATCTGGGTTCTGCTGGGTCTGTATGCGGGTCTTGACGACATCTAGTGGACAGGTAATGACGCCAGCCATACCACCGGCCGTGGCAGCAGTGAGCACTTCGAGCTGGAAGCCGATATCCCGCTGTCCAACCCACCGCTTAGCCAGCTGCTGCTCCTGCTCGTAAAAGGCAAACTGTAGAGCCGAGAAGGGCATGTCACGGAACAGGGTTGCCTTGAAGCCAGAGAAGAGCGCAAAAAAGCCTTCGGTCCGTAATATCGTTCGGAAGGCATCGGCCGTAGATCTATAGTTATATCCCGACTTGAAGAAGGGGTTGTTATATCTGCCCTGCAGCTGTAATCGAGTTTTTAACACTTCGGACGGAACATATATAAACGACGCAGCGAAATCCGCAATGAATCCTGCCCAGTCATATTAGCTTTAAACCTCTGGAAGAGAAATATGACAGTCGTACCTCCGGCCAAATATGCAATTGATGGATTTATGCCAACATCCAACATCCACCGCTTGCTATACTCGTATGTGCCAAAGAAGATAACGGTGCCTGGAAACGAGCCGCATAACGCAGGGGTGACACCGCCGTACAGCCCCCTCCGAATCCCCTCCTGGCGGAAAATGGTAGTATACGACGACGACATGGAGGTGTATTTGGGCGGTATATGCGGGTCTCCCTGCTGCCGAGTCTTGACCGTATCCAGTGAATGCATCAGCATGTCGTCCGCTTGTGCCGCCAATTCCGCCCGCAATCATGCACTACAACAACAACCAAGTCAAGTTAGCGACGAACCGGTCCATTGAAAACAGTAGCTGAGACGGCGTACATGTAGATACGGCGGCCCGGACAGCCTCCTGGGGCTCTGCATGCTGAGCGTGTGTGTTCATCCTCTCGCCTACGTCCACGAGTCTGCCATCCTGGAGGCCACCCAGGCCCATCCCATCGACCAAGGAACCTGAGCTCGAGCCAGACGAAGATGCAAGGCCCGATGAGTCTGAGGTCGCGAAGAAGCCTGACATCCGCGACACCAGACTCATCGCCTTCTTCTCGTTATCGCTGTCCTAGTCGTCGTCGTCTCCGTAGTCGTAGTAGCTGTAGTCGTATCAGAGGCAGAAGTCGAGGTATGCGGGAGGCAGTTTCAACGGTAGCAAGGCAGGGAAACAATGCAGCCAGACGGAATCAATCTATAACCAAGCACGAAATAGTCCCCAGAGCAAAGAAAAAGAACAGTCCAAAGCAACGAAATCTCAACTTCTTCGTCTCGTTTTCTTCTTTTTTATCTTCGACCTTTTCGTCTTTTCGACTTTTTTTTCTTAATCGAAAATTAAATCTTTTGATGACTAATCACTTAAAGGAAGATGGTTTATCCGTATTAATAAGCAAGTCTGGCCAATCACATCGCTTCCTCGACCTTTAAAGACGGAGAAAAGACGAATTTGATATTCGATTTATCGGCGTTAAGATGGAGGATTACGGGGTAGAAGTCGGAGATAGCAGTCGGCAGTGACTTATTTCTCCGTCTTTATGCATTTGGCCGGGTTAATTGGCGGTTGTGGTGGTAAAGTGGCAGTTATGGTTGCTAGGCAAGGTATGTATTCATTGGTTTTAATAGACAAAGCTGGAACATCAAAGAGACAAGACAGGAGAGAAGGAAAGGAAAGATCGCTCATGACACCTCTTCATTAGCATTAGGGTACACAGGTACGTCCATGTTCTTTTGTCGTTTGATCTCGAGGCCGTGGCAGAATGGTTCGTAGAAGGGTGGGAAAGTAACGTATCATAGGGGTTGGATATTTGCAGAAGCAGGAAGCACGATTCTATTGTTCGTGTCTTCGTCTTCGGGAGGGAGAATCACAGATAGCCGATACTCCATGCTTGAATCATTTTGTCCTTTTTTAAATGGGGGTGGTTCTTTGTTCGTGGGGGAAAGGCCTGGTAGCAGTGTCAGGCCAGGGTGGCTTTTGGGGGGAGGATAGATATGAAGATATAGTTCACGTAACGTCGTTTGATAGGCTGAAGATATGGTAGGCAGGGCAGGCAGCTTGGGCATAGACACAGTGTAGATGGTAACTATGCATGTGATAAGCTTCGACGGGGCTAAATAGTCAGCTGAGTTAAGTTGGCTATGAAGTGGCAACCCCCTTCCGCCTGCCTAACTATATCTCCGAGCCGGGAACAAGCATCTCGTCTACTGCGGCTTCTTGCCGGGGCCCTGCTGCTGGAACCGAGCGAGGTACGGCTTGAGGTCGGTAACGGTGTACAGCCGTCGAACAGCGTTCTTGACAACCTCCCATCCCTGACGGACGGCTGGCGGGGTACTCTGGTGAGAGAGCATGGCGTCGATCCTAGCCGTCGAATGAGCAACCACTGCCTGCACGAACGAGCTCTGCGTGAACCGAGAGCGGAAGAACCAGAAGTAGATGACGAGCAGCAGCCAGCTTCCGCTGCTGAAAGTCAAGGCGGTGAAAATCAGCCTGATCAGAAGCGAGAGTTCCAGGGCGGCGACCATGGCCATGCTGGTGTCGTAGTATGTCTTGACGAAGCGGCCGATCTGGTCTCCCAGGGGCGAGGATTTGGGTGCTGCCGGCCTGCCGGAGGGCGAGGCAGGGCCGCCATCCGGGGAGGGCTGGAAGGTCGGGATCAGGTACGTGCGGGTATATGTGGCTACGTGGAAAAAGGAGTAGATGGCGAAGGGCAGCAGGGCAAAGAGAAGCTGACGCGAGCACAGCCATACAAGAGCCATTCCTACATCGCATTAGACAGGCATCTATATTATGGATAGGTATACGTATGCAGACGTACCGAGGTACTGGACGTTCTCATCACCGGCAAGCTTGATGATGTCGTTTGGAATACTGCCTCCGAGACGGCCGCGGGCGACATAGCCCTTGTAGACGACTATGCCGTAGGTGGCAGCAGCCGCAACGAAAGCGAAGCGGTACGAGCCCTGGGCGACGGTGGTGTAGGTGCTGAAGGTGATGCAGGACAGCAGGTAGCGGAACACGGCGAGGATCAGGGTAAAGTGCCTACTCCGTCAGCATTCTTCTTTCTCTTTCTCCATAGACTTCCTCATAGTCTCCCTCTCTTCTATCCCTCTTATATTCCTCTTTTCATCATCATCATCATCTGTATTTTCATCTTCCTGACTGAAGGATTCGACGTGCGAGGAGTCAACGGCACAAGCAGCACACGACATACCCTATAAACCAAGCAAACCTGCTACCTGTTAGCTCGTCTATTCCATATACACACCATCTGCAGCAGATATAACAAGCATCCCGAGCAAAAAAGGGCCTTACTGAAGCGTCTGAGCCAGCATCTTGAGCCGCTCTACCAGCGGCAGCGTAGCAGGCGGGGGAGGAGCCATAGTTATCGCGGAGCAGATAGTTGTTTCAAATATAAAGAGAAGAAGACAGCAGTATAGCTAGTTATTTATCAAGTAGAGAGAAGAGAAGAAGACAGGTCAAGAGGAGCGAGGCAAGTTGTCTTCCTGTCTGTCTGTCCGTCTGTCTGCCAAAGTGTCAAGAAGAAGAAGAAGTTTGACGTTTACGAAGTTGAAGTTCGCTGGCTTTCTCTGCTCTTCGCGATGTGTGATGTATTACAACCTAAAGATACTTCTTATACTGCTAATTATATACGAGTATATAAGTATACATAAGTACTGATACTTATCTAGGGCTCATCTAGTTCTAATGCAAAGTCCAGACGCCCGCAGTCGACACTCAGCGCACTTCTCAGCGCTGCTCTCGCACTTCACCCGCAGCTTCTCCCATTCCAGACACCTCTCTACAGCTCCAGCTCCAGCTCCAGCTTCACATTCCGCCTCATCTATGGTTGCACCGTTGAGAAACCGCTGAAGCACCGCCGGGTCCATCCTCACCCGTCTATGGCCACAGCTGTACTCCGTCACTTCGCCCGCAATCCGGCCAGTGTCAAGGGCTGCTTCGTCCCCCGCAAAACACAGCAGGAACAGGCTTGCTTCTTCTTGCTGCTGCGTGCAGGCAGGACAGTAGCCGTCTACCTCGATCGTAGCGGTGCGCCAGAGTTCCTCTGGACAGGCTCGCGAAGGGATGCGGCCTGGGTTGGTGGTAGCGTCGGGGTTGCGGAAGCGTTGGCCGCGGGGAGCATGGCAGCGTTGGAGAGGGTGTTTGAGGTGGCACGGCTGGATGTGATGGCAGCGGAGGAAGAGTTCAGCGGCGAGAAGACAACACATTTGCGAGCTGGCATGGTGGTAGAGCGTACAGTAGTGGAATAGAGTAAGATGGGATGGAGGAGGCCGGGTTATATGGTATGCAGTAGGTACGGAGTAGGGAGCTGGAGATGAGATGGAGACGGTGGAGCGGTGTGATGCTATAATAGAGTAGATATAGTCCGTGAACAGGTTGATAGTAGACAGGCTATAGACAGATATAGATGGCTGTAGATAGATAGTAGAGAGATATAGGGAGAAAGAGTTGAGATATCAATTTACTTGGGAGATCTACCGCCAGCATACAACACACCAAAAGAAAGAGCAAGTCAATGGACATAAAGAATTAATTAGTCTGCTCGAAGCAAAGGAAAGCAAAAGGAGTTAAAGAAACAGGAGAAAAAAAGGATCGTGAAGTATTTGAATCTGCCTCCCCAGCCCGGCCCAGCCCAGCAGTGCTGCTCAAAAGATGGATATTCCAGATGCCACGCCATACCATACCATGACCAAAGCCTTTTCCTTTCTTCTTCCTGATACTGTATTCTGCGTTTTCCTCCTGCCACCATGGAATCGTTTCTGGTTGTTTTCTGTTGGTTGTTTTGTTGGTTTGCTGCTGATGGCAGGCTCAGGGGTAGTAGTAACAGTAACGGATATTGAATTCATTAAATAAAAGACAAGTACGGAGGAATACAAGAGGGGAATGGAAAAGAAATACAAGAGGCCGGTTAGCTAGTCAAGTTAATAAAGGGATTGGGGGGAGGGAAGGGACAAGGAAAAAATTGGGGATATTTGAATGAATGTATGAGTGGGAATAAGTTATGGCCTGGCATGGAGTTCTCAACGGTAGAGTAAAAAGGGGGGATAGAAGCATTAATTTCGAGTAGGAGAGATGGAATAGTGAGCGAGTGAGAGAATAGAAAGAGTATAATGAAACGGAAACAGTGTCTGGACTGGGACTGGAGGGGGACGTAGCATGGCAGCGGAAGAATTGCAAAAGAAGCGAAAACAAGAGACGAAAGATTAACGGAGAGAGAATCCCTTTCGCTTTATCTTGTCTTCCAGCGGCCGTCCGCTCTCGAGACGGGCCTTCTTCTCCTCTAGCTCCTGGCGCTGTCGGTCGAGCTGCTCCTTCATCTCGCGATGTCGGGCAAACAGCTCGTCTTCGGATTGCTTCAGCTTGCTCTCCTTCTCCTGCACCTTCTGCTGGAAGACCATCTTCATCTCGGCCTCCATCTTGGCGAGCTTCTGCTCGTGCAGGGCGCGCTCCTCCTCCTGCTTCACGGCTGGGTTGACCTCCTTGAAGACGCTGGGGTCCTGGGTCACGCCCATCTGCGTCAGCTTGTCCGAGCGGTAGTTCTCGTACAGCGTGTTGTTGGTGTGCTCCTTGAGCTCCTCCATGTGCGTGCGGATCAGCATCTGGCGCAGCTTCACAAAGTCGCAGTGCTCCTCGTTGTCGACCTCGATGACTCCCCAGGGGTAGCGGCGGCCACGAACTTTGCGGCCATCAGTGCTGGTCACCTCAGAGTTGGCGCCAACCACGGCAAAGGGGACCTTGGACATGATCTCCTTGTTCTCAGCGATGGTCTCCTCGTCGTCCAGCTCGTAGCGTGGACCCTCGAATATCTGGATCGAGTGGTGCTGGATATCGGCCAGGATCTATCTCTCGTTAGTATTAATAACACACATATTATACGAGTATATGCTGTAAGGAGAAAACTCACTCTCTGCTTGAAGAGGGCAATCTCTTCGTCGGTAAGGGTGTCGGCCTTAGCAATGACTGGGATCAGGTTGACCTTGGTGTGCAGACGGCGCATGACCTCAATGTCCAATGGCTTCAGGGAGTGGCCAGTGGGCTGGATGAAGTAGACGCAGGCATGCACACGGTTGTCAACGATGTTCATGCGGTTGACCTTGTTCTCAGCATCGAGGTAGGCATCGAATCTCTGCTCGATGTTCTCGACAATTGGGCGCCATGAGTCGTCGTTGTTGACAAAGTCTCCGAATCCAGGGGTGTCGACAACAGTCAAACGCAGACGGACGCCATTCTCCTCGATGTCTGCGCTGATAGACTCAACGGAAACGGTCTTGGGGATGATGTCCAGGCTGGGGCCGGTGCGTTCTCGTGGAGGATATAGAGATGTGTTGAAGAGGGTGTTGACAAGTGTCGACTTTCCCAGGCCAGACTCACCTGATACTTCCTGTTAGCCACTATCAAGCATGAAAAAAATGGATGTATAAGGTTACAAGATATAAAACGTACCAACGACCATGACGTTAAAGTTGAAACCCTTTCGTACACTCTTGCGGTGCCACTGGTTTGGCAGGTTGGCAAATCCAACGTAGCCGGCCAGTTTCCGGCGAACAACGTTCTTCATGTCACTGGCAGCCTGGGCAGCGGCCTTGGGGTCCTTTGAGCTGACTGTCTGGGCGGCTCCGTGGCCCATCGGGTTGCTGCGTTCGACGTGAGGCGAGACATGCGGCGATGGTGGTGCTGGCGAGGGCCGGGTGGGCGTTGGGATACCGTTAGACGCAGCTGGAGGATCATCGTCAGTCTCAGTGTCACTCTTCTTGTCACTGTCCATCTCAGGCTCAGTCGTGTTCTCAGTCTCCGCCTCCGTCTCTGTCTCAGCCGAGCGAGCGTAGTCAGAGTCTGTTGTCTCTGGCTCTGGCTCTGGCTCTGGCAGGATCATGATGGGCTCAGCTATGGGGATCTCAGGCAGCATGGCCGCCATCTTCGCATCCCCCATGCCGACCTTGACCACTTTCTCCTCCATTGTCGCTGTCTTCCCTGCAGTAGACGCTGAAACGATATCTGTCTGTCTGCGTTCTGCTGTCTGCTATGCTGTCTATCTGCGTCTTCAATGTCGCAGCCCCTTTTTTCGCAATCAAACAACCGCCAACGAAACCGAGAGACGTAGAACCCGAGCCAGCAGCGAAGAGGGAGAAAGGGAAAACTCGAGGCTTACCCATCGTGAAAGGAAGTGTTTATTCTTTTGTTTATGGTCTCGACGAGCAGTAACGAGAGTCGGCAGTGCAGGTGCAGCTGTGAGGCCTACAGTCGCGGGTTCCTCTTCGTTAGCCGGCAAACAGTAAACATTAAACAGTAAAAGCAGTAGAAGGAGAAGCGAATGACAAGAAGAAGAAGAGAAGACCAACTGAACGTACCCTGTATCAATTGCGACGGGGTCGAGGCGAGCGAGCGTGAAGAGGTTTGCGAGGCGAAGGAGAAGAGGAAGACGAAGATATTGAAGCCACGAAAGAAAATATTATTAAAGAAAAAAAAAGAAAAAGCGGACCAAGGGGGTGAATCTGGCTGACTGCTTGCTGGTCAATGAACGAGAGACGGAGAATGAGACAAGACACCGCAGGGAGACAGCGAGCAAACGGAGTCGACGGTGATAGAAGAAGAAGACGACGACGACGGCGAAGACAAGCAGAAGAAGCAGCGAGCAAAGAAAAAGGAGACTCGATGGGATGTTTGTCCAGCCGATCTCAGGGGGTGTCGCTCTTTTTTCGCTCTTTGGTGGCTCGTCTTAGGGCCGCCCCCTTTTTTTCTACACCAACTAGAACCACAAACTACGACAGCGGACAGACTGCTTGGGACTGCGTCTGCACCCGTAACGGGCTTTTTCCATACGTCTACAGGACACTGCATGCCACTAAGGCGAGAGCTAGCAGTGTCGATGGTGGTTAGACGGCCGGGTGGACAGGTCGCCCGCCCAGGGGCTCCGTGCCAGTGGGAGGACGGACGGCAAACCCCCTTGGTCTGCTGCTGCTGCTTGCTGTGAGAGATACGGAGTCGTTAGGGACAGCCCT
Source organism: Nannizzia gypsea CBS 118893 (assembly GCF_000150975.2). Lineage (NCBI taxonomy): Eukaryota > Fungi > Ascomycota > Eurotiomycetes > Onygenales > Arthrodermataceae > Nannizzia > Nannizzia gypsea. The sequence continues at coordinate 934,784 of NW_003345200.1, read as the reverse complement.
CGCCTTGCTCTGGTGATTGGCCGTGGAGGTAGTACTCCGTTGTAGGGAAGAGAAGGGTTGGTTGTTGAGTTACCGGTTCGGTACCGTGACAGCCGCGTTGTGACAGGTACTGAAACAGCCAGCCAGCTTATTTTATTTAGATGAAGGGCCGGGGACATCTCGAAAGGATGTCTGTCTGGCTGCTGTCGAGATGGAGCAGGGTGCAGGATGCAGATGTCCAGATGACGCGGTTGCTGCCGTTGCGAGAGTGGTCGTTGCTGGGGCTGGAGCCGAAGACGATGCATGGCAGTTGCATGATGTGCATAGTCTGAGTCGACGAACCGGAAGACGGGAGAGATACAAGCAAAGTGAGATATATCAGCTCGATCAGCTCAATTCTCCCTTGTCTGAGACAGCTGAAGCCTTTTTACTTTTAAAGATGCCAGCACCGATCGATCTCGCCGTGTCCTTCCTCGCGGCTCAGGTTTCCGTCCATTATCAAGATGGCCAGATGGAGGCTTAACGGGCCTCTAGCTTTTGGTCCAGGTACGCCCGTAACTCTTGTCTGAACTCTCCCTCGGGTTCGTCCATCTCTCCGTCCATGGCTCGTCTCGAAAAGAGTGCATGCCGATTCCATCACTATCCCGGCCGTCAATCTACCCACTATGCATCCGGTTTCCACACCCCCTGCTCGTCTTCCCTTAGCAAGACAGCACTTTGGCCAGTTTTTTTAAAGCTGTCAGAGCACGGTAGCTTTTCGACCAGGAGTTAAAACGTAAAATGCGGCGCCTGTGCCCTTAACGGTGCCAAGGAGGCCATTTTATGGTTGAGATCGCTTCGACCAAATTTCAATCCTTGGTTGGAGTAACCAACCCGTATTCGTAGCCATTCATCGTTGCTGAAAGAAACTTATATATCATGTAGTTTAACTCCGCCGTCCCAAGTCGTTCATCTTTCAAGCGTTCGTCCCCTTTGAGCTGTCCGTCTTCTTGACTCGTTCAACTGCTTCAGCCATCTCCCAGGAATTCGTCTTGGTCGCCAGTTAACTTCTGCGGTTGTTGGGTTCCGTTCACCCTTAAGCTGGGGATACAGCATACCCACAGGACTCTTTGCTCCAGAGGCAGGAATAGCCTCCATTCGCGATCTCTCTGCCCGCCGGGGTCCTTGCCAGTTACACATGTCGGAAAGCGAAGTCCCCAATCAGAGGACTGGCAGCAGTAGAGATGGATCGCGCATGTCCGTGGCCATCGTTGGCACCGGCATGGCTGGCCTGGTGACCGGTTACCTCCTGCAGAACGACGAGAACAAGAAATTCGACATCGAAGTTTTCGAATCGGTACATATATCCTTCCCTTCCCTTTTCCCCAACCCCCCTGTTTTTATTTTCGTTTCACTCTCCTTTTCTTCCGTATACCCCCGGCTGCAGTCATACCATTGTCTGTCCCACAAGAACAAGAGCAGAGCCGACAATTCATCACACTGTGGATTGATTGACGCTTCTGTTTGGCCCCAGCCCAAAGCTGTCATTTTTCAAATATGCTGAGCTCCGTCTTCCGGGCTGGTGCGGTGTCGTGACACTAACTGCTCGTGTACGATGAGTTGTTTCGCATGCACTTCTCGATCTCTTCTTCTCAACGTGACACAGGAACCGGAAGCTAACTGCGCCAATATTTCTAGCAAGAGGCACTGTCTCTCAATGCTGAAGGGGAAACCATCAAATCAAAGAATGGACAGGGGACCTTCCATATAAGCCATCCAATGCGAGTCTTTGATGATGGCTATTATAAGTATATGACGCTCATGTATAAGCATCTCGGCATCGAGTGTGATCCACTCAAGTTCCTGTTCAGCTACTCCTTCATATCCAAGGCACAGCCAAGTCCGAGTACCGAGCATGCACCGGACCAGGCCCAGGAGGAATTAGCACAGCCTAAGGTATCATTCCTCTATTCGTCGAACAACCACCGTCTCCCACCACTCCGTCCGGGTGGGCAGAGTTTCTTCTCATGGCTCTCGGAACTCATCTATGTTGCATTCTTCTTCGGTTGGTTTATTCTCGCTTGTTTCTGGATAGATGCTCGTAAGACCAAGGCGGCCGGCCAAGATGATCAAATCGAAACGATGGAGGAATACTTCAACCGTGTCCGTCTTCCACGGCATTTTGTGTATCGATACATCCTACCCCCTTTCGCTACTTTGTCAACATGCAACCATGCCGAGATGCTCAGTTTTCCGGCCAATGACATAGTACAGTATGTCCGACGCACGCATAGAGCACCGCATTACCTCGTACGTGAAGGAACTCAGGTAGTCGAAGATACCCTCTCAAAGGGTCTGAACGTCCGTCTCGGAGCCCGCGTCACCTCCGTCCGTCCAGCCGGCTCTTCGGTCCTGGTATGCTGGGAATCAACCTCTTCTGCCTCTGAACTTGCCGGTGAAAAGATACCACCTATGTCCAGCTGTCAAAGAAAATTCGACCGCGTCATCCTAGCCGTGCCGCCAAATGTAGTGGGAACCATCTTTGAACCGCTCCGGGAAGAAACATCTCTCTTACCCACAAGATCAGTCGAATCTCTAATCCACACGGATGCTTCCACCTTGCCAAACATCTTTTCGGAGCCAGTCAAGGCACAAACGACATCTAAGGAAGAAGTTGAATTGGGTCATTTCCGCTCCACGGTCGAATCAACGGAGTCCATACATGAACATCCCTCGTCATATATAATAACCACCTGCCCCATATTACCCATTGACCCCAGCAAGGTTATGCGTCGCTCATATTTCACCCGAACATTACGCACTCCTCAAAGTAGGGCGATAGTCAATCGTATTTTTGATAAGTCGGCCACCTCTGATGGACAAGCAGTGGACAAGCCTGCCGGATGGCGTAATGGGGATGGGAATGTTTTCCTGGTTGGCAGCTGGTGCTGGGATGGGATGGTTCTTCTAGAAGGATGTGTTGTATCTGCCATGCGCGCTGCCGAAGACTTCGGTGTTAAAGTTCCTTGGGCCAAATCCTAAGTAGATGTTGATATTGCTGGAGATTTTAGGGCCTTGTATATACCTTGTAGTTATTTAGGGTGTCTTTGCCTCGGGCATAATTCTAATGTCTCTATTAGCTTGAAATATTTGGATAACTACCAATGACCAATTATACGTTTGCGCAAAAAGTATGTTGACCGCGGTGTTATATTTATATCGTATCAAAAACTCCATGTGCCCCAGCGTTGAGAAATCATAGCAATGTGTCCGAGGTAATGCTCCAAATAAACATGGGGATAACTGAAAATAGAAGAAGTGAGGAAATACCATGTAGTATGGTATAATATACAAATAAGGGAAGGGGAGTAACGAAAACGGGCGACCAAATTAGCTCAGCAGCCAAAACCATTCCCAAGATAATCCTAGAACGACGCGTCCGATTAGGCTTTGCCTTTGGCCCTTGGCTTCCGGCCTCGCTTCTTAGGAGCCTCATCCTCAGACTCCTCGACATCTTCGTCATCTTCATCTATCACCTTCTTCTTCCTAGGTTTTGCTTTTGTTGTACCGGCTTTCTTCGTGGCACCCCCAGCCTTCTTGGTCTTTGCGGCCTTGACATACTTATCCTTCTTCAAGTCCAAGTCACTTTCTTCTTCCTTAACTTCTTCCTCTCCAAGTATCTCCTCAGCATCGTCAGATTCATCGATAGCGTCCTCCAAGTCTGGTTTCTCCTTGGGGAGTTTCTTGGATGACACAACACTAGATGCCTTCATGAAGGGCAGAGGGTGCGAGCGTTGATTATATAGGCGTGTGAAGGTAGCCTTCGTTTGAGAGTGTATGTTGATGTTCTTTTCATTCATGGGGCCGAGGCCCAGCTCAGTGATAGAGTCATAATCATCTTTGGTTAAGAAGTAGCTGTCCATAAAGTCAATAACGTCGTCAACGGCATCCTTGCCGTCAACCTCCATTCTTCGGACCGTCTTGTTCCAGATTACGGGCATGTACTGTTGCCGAACGTCGTGTCTGTCACCAGATGCACGAAGTCGCATATGGCCCTGAATCTCCTTGACTTGCCTAGCCATTTTACCTAAAAGAGACCAATAGTGAGTAAGCCATATTAGACATCCGAGGTAGAATAACCTCTTACCTTGTTTACTGTTATTTCCCAGCCAGCTAGTAAACCCGACTCTATCAGTCATGTTTCCAGCCATGAAACTGGCTGGCCTCACAAAACTGAAGGCGGCATGTGTTGGCATGAGGCTCCATTGCTGTTGTGAGCCATGGATCATTCTATCCACCAAATCACCGTCACTGATACTCTCTGCAGCCTTATCGGCCAACTCAAGAAGCTTGTACTGCCTCTCCTTGCCGCTATAGGAGTTGGCGGCCATTGGGTTTGTTTTCAGGTAGTTCTCCTGTAACATCAGATAACTGAACTCGTGGTCGTTGAAATAAAGTTCAACCTTATCGTTGAGCGTCGCCTTTGAGCTGGGTGCAAACATCTGCGCACTGAGGATCTTCCCAACAATATCCCAAGGCTTGAGGATAACATGCTTCTCCCAGGCCTTTGACATTTCTTTGCCTTGATCGTAGTCAAGGTTGTTGGTACTAAGTTTTATTGTTGACAACATGTTTATTACTTGGCGGATATCAGCATGAGTGCCTTCGATGAGGCCATCGAGAACTTGAGGTGATATCTTTATGCCTTCACGGTAGCATATGGTAAACAAGCGAGCACGGATTTGCTCGGCCGTTGGTCTCCTAAACGGTAACTCGAATGTGACATGATCAAAAGGTTTCATTTTCGGAAGCCTTCTCTCATTGCAAATAAGGATAATGGGAATCCTAGTTTTCTTTGCAATGGCGGCCACAGCACCAACACCACCACGGTCACCGGCAGACATTCCGTCAACTTCATCCATGATCAATACCAGATTCTTCTTCCCAGGCTCAACTTTCTTACCCTCGCCAGAGAAGTACCCTTGAAGAGAGGTGGTATCAAGAACTCCACGTAAGGTGGTCTCGAGCAGCTTCTTGCTTCGGGTATCACTGGCATTTGTTTCCACAATATCAAAATTCTCAAGCTTTGCAACCAGATGCGCAGCGGTTGTCTTTCCAATTCCCGGTGGGCCATGTATCATGACAGTGCGGTAGGTTCCTGAACCATCTTTGCCGGGTTTCTTGAAGTTGGCTCTCGCATTTGCGTGCCAGTTACGCAACCAGGTTTGCAGCTTTTCAACAGTGCCCTTGTTTCCACAAATCATGCTAAGAGATGTGGGTGCATATTTTGTAGTCCAAAGCCGATCATCAACTGCCTCACCTTTATCACTGGTACTCTTCGCCTTGGTTCCTGCGTTAGAAACGGAGGGAGCTGAGGCCTTAGACGCCGCCGCACGCTTCTTTTCTTCCCGATCAATCTCCGCAGCCATCTCTTTGATCTTTTGTTCCTCGGCCTTCTTCTTTTCGGCATATTGCAGGGCAGCCTTTCCGTCACCTCCGTTTGCAGGGAGCTTCCTAATCAGTTCAAACAGACCCTCTTCGTTGATTGTCTTGAGTTTATATTTCTGAATGGTTTCCAATTTCTTTGGACCAGCATCATTACCCAGTACCACATAGCTCGTTTTTGAACTTGGAGCTGACATGCTTTTGCCCCCGAATTTTTTCACGAGATTCTGTCCCTGCTCCCGACCAAGAGAATCGAGAACGCCAGTAAAAACGAAAGAGAGCCCGGCAAGACAGTTCGGCTCTCCAACAGGCAGGTCTGCATCGTCAATGGTACCGTTGGACTGGGCGCGTTGAGCAGCCGCAACGAAGTTAAACTTCTTCGTCGCAGTAGGTGGTGATGGGGCCTTGACTTCAGGGATACTATTGAGTATATCTTGTATCTCTTTGCTTTCCGGTTGGTCGGTCTTAGCCGCCCTAGGTTTTTTAGGTGTGGATTTAGATGTGGTTTTAGGAGCGCGGGCCTTGGTTGCCTTCTTCTTTTTTCCACCGTCATCCTCGCTCTCGTCTTCATCTTCGCTCAACACAGCTGATTTTCGCTTCTGCACTCTTCTTTCTGCTTTTGGAGCTGTATCCTTTTTAGGTATCTCTGACGCAGTTGGAGGTTTTACAACTATGTCATCAAAACCATCCGATTCGTCTTCTTCTTGGTAGTCATCATCGCCCTTTCCGGACTTCTGAAATTCCGAAGCAAAAATGTCGTCTCCTCCAAGGTGATCCTCGGTATCAATTATCCGTTCAGCTTTTTGAAGCTTCTTTATTTCTTTTGAAGGTGGCGGCGGATGAATTTCAATGGAGGGTGCGCTCCTAGTGGATTTCCGTGGGCTCTCACGAGTGGCTAGGGTCTTCTTCTCCTGACCATTTGAATTGGGTTGCTTATTATCTGGAGCTGCGCTTGGCTTGCGGCTCTTTTTGCTCAAGCTAAAGTACTCAGATGTAGTGGTAGGCTCGGCCTTTGGTTCTTCAGGTTTTCTATAGATATATGTGTCAATATATTGCGTCAGGCGATGGAAAGTTGTAGTTCATGGTTACTCACTGCTTCTTCTTGGGCTGTGGTTTTGGGGGTGCTTTAACGGGTTCCTCGTCTTCATCGCTATCCTCGATGACTTTCCTACTTCCTGATCCACAATTAGCGTAATCCTGTTTATAATATTCTTTCTTAAGTAAGAGCTTACTTCTTTTTCGAGGATTCGACTTATCCTGTTAGACGTAGAATTACCATCATCAGCGTCAAAATCCCAATATCAAAACTCATTAACGCGGGATATACCTCTGATGCCTTAGTAGCTGGCTTAGCTGGCTTTGGCGCTGCAGCCTGGCCTCCCTTCGGCCCAAAAAAGTTCCTGATATCCGGCGCCATCCTGTCTATTACAACAGCACACAGCAGCCGCCCTTAAGATGTTGCTTTGGCGTTCAATGTATCTGCTTCAAAAATCCAATATACCAGCAAAAGAGAGAAACACGTCCGCTTTCGGTTGGCGTCTCCCCAAGACGCGCCAAAACACGTGATGCAATCCGCCAGCTTATATAATATGAGTTGATTATGTGATTTAATATTACATAAGCTCAGTTCTGCAACTTCTGCTTGATCGCAAAGAAAAGACGAGGACGAGACAACATTTCAACGGCGTCATCTAGCTTATATACGCACACACCAATGGGGCCGTCATTAAGGGCATTCGGCCCATCCGGCCTATTTTCAATTCCATCGAGGAGTCAGTATACCTCTCCGGCTACCCAATGCGTGGTTCCTTGACTAAACACTTTCTCCAGTAACCTCGATATCAACCTCCGCCGCAAGATGCTTTTCCACAACCTCTCCGGCATCTAGCTGGCTGGTCCCGAAAATGGCGGAAAAGAGTAAATCATCAAAGGGCCGACCTCACATGGCCACAGGTGGATCTTCTCGCGGCACAACGGTTGTATGGGGCGATTACGGGCTGCGAATGGTCGACCATGACCGAAGAATGCCGGCATCGTCATTGAAGATTGGATTTGAAGCAATTCAGAGACGTCTGAGAGGAATGAATTACAAACTATACCCCAGGGTCAGCGCCAACATTGGTGTTTATACGAGTGGTAACGAAATGCGAATGGGAAAAGGAAAGGGTAAATTTGATTATTGGGCTGCAAGAGTCGGTGTTAGTCGAGTTATTTTCGAATTGAAGGGCGATATACACGAGAAGGTGGCCAGGGAAGCATTCAGACTGGCAGCTCACAAGATGCCAGGTAAGTGAGCTCTTAGGGCGATCATATCTTGCTGCTTTGGTACAACGCTAACGCTTCTGACTAGGAATGTACGAATTCGTCAAGAAGGGTGACCCACCTGTTGTTGGAATTACCAAGTTGAAAGACGGCGTTACTCTGGAGTCCTTGAAGAGGCCACGGCGAGCGGCTCCACTTAACTCCAAACCAGCAACGACATCAGAACCGGCTCCTCCTTCATAAGAAAAGGTATCCATATACCCGGGATCATGGCGTTGGATGTATATTAGCTGTAATTTAGACGTTTGTCAAGATATAAAGCGTTTATCTCTTCCTTCTCTTTCTTGCCGATTCTAAGCGTTCTAGGCCTGTTACGAGTCAAATAAGCCGGGAAAAGGAGGAATACTGGCGTATATTCTCCAATTTCGAATGGAGTGCACGAGTCAGTAAATATGGTACATTATATCCCCAGACCCCAACAATGCCATCCGTACACTATTTACCATCTAAAAATCGAGACCCATCAAATAACTACTGAGAGTTAGCAGCTTTCACACCAAATCGAAAATATTGCATCCTAGAACGTACCTTTCAAGTATCCTCATAAACTTTGCAACAAAGGCTTCAAGGTGAAATATAACTTTCTAAATAGAAGTGATATCTCGTCAGTACTGTTTTCAAAAGAATTGGTATGGATAGACATACACTTCCAAGTTTTATCCTATGTTCATAGAAGGCCGACCATTTAATCACCTCAGGCTTCAAAGCATCATCAATTTTTGGTATTAGTTTGAAGGTGAGGGTCTGGAAGTATAAGTCAGTTACTATACGATAATTTAAAGAAACTTGATCTATAGCCAATGGACGTTACCTTTAAAATGGTGGTTGGCGGTATACAGTGGGTCAGTAGATCGTACAGTCTGGCTCTGACTTGAAGGATTCTGGCAGGAGACCTTTCCGCCATGATCTCATCAGCTACCACAGATATCAGTGCCTCCCAATCCGGTGGAGGGATTGGTGTATTATCTGAAACTTTCTCACTATACGGCAGTCAGCATTTACCTGGGCGTAGGTCAAAGGATGGCTCAAACTCACTTCTGCGCATGAACAGCTTCAAACATTAATAGAGCTCGGCGCAGATTCCTCCCGCTCTCCTTAGCCAGTCGCTTGTTAAGCCCAGGGCAATCGTTCCAGCCCTCCTTCTTTCCAGCTAGTTTTAGAACCTGACAGATATCTTCTTCAGATGGAGCAGCTACCCGGACAAGCAGTGTTCTTGATCGAATCGGAGCAATGATATTGGCAGTAGTATTGGCGAGTAAAATCAATCGCATGTTGGGACTGTATTTCTCCATGGTCCTTCTTAGTGCCGCCTGAGCATCTCTGGTAAGATGGTCTGCCTCATTGATCACCACCACCTTGAACCGCTGTTTGGCAGATTGATCAACTTGCTGTGTCTGCGCTATTTCCTTGAGGAGTTCCTGAACAACGACACGGTCATAGTTCCCCACATCCGACGGTGTAAGTTCGAGGTGGTATATCGAGGAGACAATGTTAAATTCGAGTTTCCGGTTACTGCTGGTCTGGAACACTCGGGCGTCGATCTTTATTTTCTCAACACCAGGCCCATATAGCTCTTTAAGAGTAGCAATTATCCTGGTCTTTTTCCCTGCGCCAGATGGTCCATAGACGAGGAGGTGGGGGAAATCACCGCTTTGTGCCTATCTCATGTCAGGTTAGAATTGCACGAACGCTAGAGTTTAGGTGGTGCAGGTCCCATACCAAAGCTTTTAGGCGAGCTGAGAGATCTTGGTGATATGTAAGTGCATCGAGGGTTTTAGGCCGAAGCCTGTCAACAAGGAGAGCCATTGTATGTCCGTGACCTGTCGGTGATCGAGCTGTTCTTCTGTCCTGATGATTTCTCCCTTCTTGACCACGAAACCTTCAGGCGCGTCAAAAGAAGCGCGTTTTCCTATTAACACTTGTGGCCCGTGCGTGATGCTGAGTAAGCATTCCGCGTCGGATATGGCATGACAAGAGATGCATATTGGGAGCAAGGGTAGATTCAATCCGCTGGCATAGGGACGTTCTCATTCGTTTATGGCTTTATAGATTATGGAGTATTGTCCAAGTTGAGAATAGCTCATTTTGATCGCCTTATTTATACATATAGTATACATGCCCTATCTAGGGATTTGTTCATACCGTGAGGGGAGACCCTTTATCCAAACGCCAAAAGATGCAAAATAACCCCATAAAATGCTATGGGGTATAATATATCCTTCTAGGTATATTTCTTAAAGCAACACCAGGAGTTTCTCAGGTCGAAAACTGTACAAAAAATTCCGCTGTTGTAGTCGGCCTCCCAGAACTAGGGAGTAGGCCGTAAAATTCCATCTTTGTCATATCGAGCTTCTATGAAAGGGTCGCTCATTTAGTACGATTATTCAACAAATACCAAGAGATGCATAAATGTCGAAGGAATGGTTGACTTACTGAAGAAGGTATATGATAATGTGATAGTATCAATTCCTCTCATGGCAGGATCCTTGGCGAAATCCGGATCAATAAAGAAGAAAACAGGCATATCAACAGTTTCACCAGCATTCAGCCTCTGTTCCTCAAAGCAGAAGCATTGGATCTTGCTGAAGTAAGGCGAAACTTGAGCCGGAGTCACACTATATGTTGCAACCCCAATGATATCCTGGTCACCTTTATTCGAAGCGGTATAAAAAGCCAATGCCGTTTCTCCAGGAAGAACTCGCACTTCACGTTGCTGGGGGGTAAATTTCCAGGGCAGAACATCGGATACGGAAGCATTGAATGTTATTCGAAGACGGCGGGAATCAGTGACTGGGGTGACACGGGAGCCAGTATCGGTGTTCGTAAGGTGTGTTGACACAGGCTGGCCGTTCCAGCCGGTTTGTTGGCATATCTGGAAAATCGAATATTATAAGCATAGGTCGAAAATGGACGAGTCGAAGCTGTTTTACCATTTTATACATGGGCACAGAGCCATACGCAACAGCAAGAGTCCCGATAATAATGCTGATCGTATAGTACCTAATGGAAGAGAGATATGTTAATATATGAGGTCAATCTAATGCGCAGCTTCGTACTCACATTGTTGACGTATTCTTGCCATCCCATTTCAAGTTCCGCGGGCTGGCGGGCGTCGTTTGCTGCCTTAGCGGAGTTTGACTGGCAAAGCCTCGAGCCGGTATTCGACATCTTGGAATGCCAGCCGTCCTGATTGCATTTAAAGCACGTATCCCCACGGCCGGTCGGGCGGCTAGTGATATTAACCGCTCCATTGCAAGCTACGTGGCCGGCCTCAATTGAAAATGTTGATCAGCGCCGCATCTTCTCAGCGACGTTGATTTCAGGTAAAGCCGCTTGCTTATGTAACAAATTTTCGAAGCGGTCAGCGCCTTAACGCCGTAAGCGCCGCACTGAGAGTCTATTTCCTATAAATTTACAACCTCCTGGAAAAATTATTATCATTGATTTGTTTTATGCTTATATAAATAAAAATGTCAATCATGATCTTTGCGATGTGGCCACGATCAGACTTAGAACTTCATACCCACTCTAACATACAAACAAGCTAAGCTTGAGAAACGGAGCAATCATTCGTTTTCGTCGAAGTCGTCAAATGGCCAGTGTTTCTCGGTCATCTCCTGGTCATATTTGCTATCTGAGACCGAAGCAATTGCCATATCCTTGAATACCTTTTCCCGTGCAACGCTGTCATCAAACGTCTCGTTTGATGTCCAACCATCGACGCTTACTCCAATCGCATCCCGAATCCGAGAAAGTTCAGTGTCCATATCTTCGTATTCCTTTTCAATACCTAACACCTCCTGGGCTTCCACAGGATTAAAAGTCACAGGGCATTGAGGTATGCACTCGCTACCATTGCCCACCCGTTGATTGTCTCCGCAAGTCACAATGGTGTTCCAGTTTTGTGTGACACGTATCAAATCTGCTTTGAGTTGGGCGTTATTCCCCTCCCAAGGATAAGATGCATGAGTGTATGTTTTCTGTTTTAGTCTCTGGCTTGGGTCCGAGTCAAGAGCGTTAAAATGACACGGGTTAAAGCGTTGCGTAAATCCAAGGTAGTAAAAGTGTAGATGTCGCCTTCGAAACTGCTCAAGTGCTGCAGAGCGCTCATAAGGGCCCATTTCGTCTAGGTTATCAGGTAATTTTGGCGGGATGAAGCGAAGTGATTCCTCATCCTGGTAGTTTTGAATATATTTTGGAATCCCGGCTGCGAGGAAGAGTGGAAGGGCAGAACAATGTTGCCAGTCAATCAAACCAACAATGTCAAAATCCCTATTAACAAAGATGTTGTTCGGCTGGAGATCAGGATGGCGCAGTATCGGCCTATGTAGACTTTTGTCCTTGGGAATAAGGAAGGGCGCGATTTTCAAGTATTTCTCAAGTGTTTCGACATATTCTTCCGGTGCCGATTTTCGATAACTGGTAGCTTCTCTGTAGGCTCGCTCAAATGGATACCGTGGTTTGGCGTGCAACTTTAGCCATGCCAGTTCCTTCTTTGCCACAGCCTCCATACACTGGACGGCGTCTGGGTCTAAATATAAATTTGTTAAGAGCCTTCGTCTTGAAAATTATAGCAATACTACTTGGAGATAACTTACGGGGACCACGATTGATGTCACTAAGCAAAGATCGTTCCGCATGCCACCATGCCAAAGACACGTCCGGTCCAACACATATTTCGGGGACTTCGGGAGCATCAGCGCCCCGCGATAGGTATACGGCAGCTTTCTTTAGATTTGAAGGTAGGTCACGGCGGTAATATATGCTACCAGCTGCAGGAAGCTGGATGGCAAATAATCTGGCCTCTAGTTGAACTAAGCCCATCAAGACCTTAAGTCGTTGTTTGTCTGAAAGTGTATACCATGAATCCCCAATCAAAGTTCCGTCGACTCTGTCCATCAGGATATATTCAGCTCCAACAGAATTATCGGGATCGGCGGAGTAACCAAGGACTCTCGGTACAGGAATATCATGGCAGTGAAGCAGGCCCAATGTTGCAACTTCACTCGCAACAGCAAGCCGTCTGGGGACTGTGGAATGGTAGGGAAGCCGGGCGAGAATTTGAGTGTCATCACCCTTCATTGTGACTTCAAAGACACGGTTGAATCCGCCTTCTGCAAGCTTCTTGAAGCTCTTGATATCAGATTCATGTCGGTTAACAGAGGCAGCAGCAAGGCGCTTGAGCTCTTGGACGTTAAAGGCCAGGCTTCTTTCAGCAAGGCGGAGGGATTCATTATATCTACAAGCCAGTTTATCTCTTTAGACACACGCCCTTTTATCTAGTACACGGCGATATACTCACATCCACCGACCAGACGTGTACTCAAATAAGTCTCGATTCATTTCATTGGCCTGGGTCGCCATCCTGGAGGCCGCACAAGATCTAACAGAACGTACCCCAACAGCATGTTGACAGATGGCCCTCAGGGCAGTCCAGTAAACCATGTTCAAGGCGCGGAAAGTGGAAAGGAGGTTTGCCTACATATCTACATACGGCATAACCAAGCAATCTCTCTCTCCGTATGTACTCCCGCCTTATTCAACGTAAGCAGCGTTGCTTTTCAGTTTAATAGTGGGCTATACACAACCAAATACTCATTATCCGGGCTTCTGGAGTGATCTGGCTGTAGGCAGGTCTGCCAGCTCAACGGGTACATTTTTCTCCATACAAAACTCTCACGTTTCGAGGATTTCTATCATATCAATTGCTCTATTTATGTGTAATGTATGCACAAAAACGATTTTATCTCCCACCATAGCGCCTCTAGGAGCCTCTGGAAGATTATGGAAGGCGCTCAAACGCCCTGAGTAATCTATTCCCGCTCCTTTTACAAGTGAGAACAGCCTGTTGCATTGACTTTTTAGAAACGGTATGCTGACTTTCATATTCGAAGTTTGTCCACTGGCTACCATGATTTTTCTTTCCTTATGGATGAACCGACCAGATTCCTTGCACGCCAAGGGCTAGGTAACTAGGTGCCTAGGTAGATAGTCCACCATCCTGAGGGCTGACGGCAAGGGCTAGTTTCTATATGCAGTCCTCGCGTTACTTGTCTCACAAACCAGTAACTTGGTGCTCTGTACTAGAGTCTGCAGTTAAGCACGTACTGTTGGTTTCTACCTTGGCCACTTGGAGAGCTCGGTGCTTGTGTTACATACGATCCAACTTGCATGTCGCTAACTAGCCCAGGCTGATGGGGACTCTGCCATGATTGCAGCTAATAATATCGTCCAAACACGCTGGAGACGGAAAGCCATCGCTTTTACTGTACTCCGTACTCCGTAGCTCACGAACGGCTTGCAGAAACATAAGTTATACCGGCTAACAGTTCAGGGATGATGCATCGGTCGTCCCACCGGCCATATAAAAGAGGTATTATAACTCCCTCCTGCAGAGAAACATTTAACTAACGACGGAATATTCCTGCTAAGGCCTGTCGAGTCAAGACTCGAATTACCCTGAAGCCTGGAGAGTTATGGGTGTCCCGGAACCTTGTCCCTTACAATTTACAGAAGCTCAGCAGCCTAATAGCCCAGTACAGCGGTCCCCTAAACTTTTCCCCTAAACCCACCTATAAGTGTCGCTTATATAGCACGGGAGTCTAGACTCGACATGGGTCCTGTAAGTAAGGAATGGGGGTGGTTAGAGGGTAAGACAGGGAGTGAAAGGGAAGTGCTAGTGGTATCACTGCCAGAAGTGCCCCTTAAAGCATCAATGTCAGTGTGTGAGAAACATATTACTGGTTTGAGACGTAGCCACGTAGCTAGCAGACTGATATAGCCCCTGCAAAGGGGATTTTGAAAAACAAATAATGCAATTTCCAAAAGTGCATCTCAGGGTTCCATTAGATATATGTGCGTGTGTAACTATGTATTAAAAGAATGTGCGTATAATAAAACAATTTTCGAGTCCATAATGACTCCATATGAACACCCAGCGCATCAAGCAGATCAGTAGCCAGAAGCGTTCGACCTCCCTGAAGCCACGCCCCTTCCCTGAACCGGGGTCAAACGACTGTGGGGATGTGTCCTGGAGTACTCTAGGCAATAAAGAGGGTATTCCATGATCATCCTTGCACAGCGCCAACATAGCAGAGCGTACTCCGCCAACATCCCCTTGCAAATTTTCCCTTTCTGTAAGAGTTCAACTCTTAAGCGGTGAAAGTATTTACAATGGGCGGTACCAGTTGGCCTGAGGGTCTCCCAAGCACTCGCCAACAGTGACGGCTAAATTATCAACATGTTAGTCTGGGTCCTTTATTTTATGACTGAAGCTGGGTAATAACATACCTTTCAATCCTCTCTTCTTGACCTCGTCCAAGAGCTGCTGCATCAACATCTCAACAGTGGTCTGGTGGACGTCATGGCAGAGGGTAATGCTGCCACCGGCGTCGAGGCCCTTCTTGAAGTTCGCAACACTGATTGGTACGCCTTCAGGGGTGGCATGCTCGTAGTCCTTGGTGTCGATGTTGGCATCGATCATGTGGTACTGAAGCTCAGCCATGGTCTTATAGACGGTGTCGCTGTAGGCGAAGTATGGAGCGCGCATGTAAGTTGGTCGGTGTCCATCGATGATAGGAGCAAGGATATCGTCGAGCTTCTTCATCTCAAGAGCGATTCCGGTGGAGTTGAGCTTGGAGAGATCGGCGTGAGAGTAGCTATAAATATTATCAGCGATTAAGTTCGACCGATTGGAAAATCAGTAGGCGGATAAAACTCACGTGTGGGATCCAAGCTGGTGACCCTCGGTGTACATGCGCTTGATGACATCGGCATAGTCCTGGATGCTTCCGAAGTTCATGGCGTTGACGAAGAAGGTACCCTTAGCACCGTTCTTGTTCAAGAGGTCAAGAAGAGGTCCGGTGTACTCGTATGGGCCATCATCGAAGGAGATAGCAATAACACCCTTAACAGTGCACTCGTTAATGACGGTTCCAAATGGGATGGTGCCAGGCATTCCAGTTGGGACTGGGACACTAGTGCCGGTAGGAGCCACAGTCGGTTGAGCAGTTGGAGTCATCGATGGGAACGTAGTTGGAACATCTGTCGGCGCGACTGTTGGCATACCAGTTGGAGTGTAGGTTCCGGTTGGCTCAGGCTCATCGGTAGGAGCTGGGCCCATAGTTGGAACAGGAGTTGGCTTTGGCCACTGTGGTTTTGGCCAGTGTGGCTTTGGGAAAGGCCAATGTGGTCTGGGACGGTGTGGGCGCCATGGCCACCAACCTGGACTGCGTTGGGCGATAGAATTGGATTCTTCCTGAAGCGGGATGGCTACCACGCAGCAAGCCAGCGCAATTGCGATAAAGAGAGTGTAGAGTCGGCACAGCATGTTGCCTGTGAGAGAATATATGTACAATACCCCCAAAAAGTATGCAATAGAAGAAATAGAGAGAGAATGTGTTATCGATCAACGAGTGCAAGTAAAAAACGAGTGTCTGGTATGCACAAAAAAGAATGAAACTGCTATAGACAAAAGAACTGGAAGTCTATAACATCGAAATGATGGTTATATAGAAAGTAGGTATCAGGGGGATGTTCCCTCGGGTTATATATCTCAGACTGGCCCTGGACCTTACCCTGCTCGACCGGACAAGGCGCGAAGACGTCGCACGTTAGAGATAGACAGATCTCGGTCTCCGCCTGGATCGATCGACTAAGCCCGGAGCCATGCTTCTTTTTTCGTCTCAATGCAAGGTAAATGCCGGTCCAACTTTTCGGACACGAGTGCTCCTTGGAGTGCTTGGGCAGTCGGACGGAGCTTCAGATGCTTGGCCACCGCTAACTGAATGGCCACCCACCATACTTTTAGCGACCAAGGATAGAGCAGATCACGACCAAAAAAAAAAAAGCAAAATATCGTGAGGGCTGCTCGTATACTCCGTACACAAGATCAAGATACCTGCGGCTCATAGATTCGGTTTTTCTCAAAGAAAATGATAGGGGTATCAATATCACATCATGTCGCAAATCGAATCCAATGACGTTGCAGGCTGTTCCATTCAGCATACTCCGTACCCCTTGGAGGAGAATCTCAAATTGAACATGTTCGATCCTCACGATCGAAAACGATGAAGCGGGGGATCTCGGTCGAATAGAGGTCCACGGCAACAGCCAATCCCTCTCGTCAGATCCAGCGCTAACTTGATATCAGAGGAAAAGACTTTCTTTTCTTAGCCTAATTGTGACCGATCGCTAGCCAGGAACCAGTCATGGAGCCTGCAAGGACAGGGTCAAGCAGTCGTACATACCGCAGCGAGCTTGCCACAGACGCACTCAAGGCATCACTGCCACGGAGTATTTTGTCAGGAACTGCTTCAGGGTGAGAACATCCTTTCCATTTCCAACCGTAGGGCAATGTAGGGCAGTCTGAAAAGACAATGGGAAAACACCAGTGACGTTTCAGAAAACGAGCTAGTTTGATGGGTCGTTGACATCACGAAAGATTTTGAGGTCGATCCCCAGCTTTAGGTCCCGCCGCAAAACCTGCAAGCCCGCCCAACCAGGATCCGTGGATCGGACTTAATATTTTTCTGGTTGGCTGGCGACTTCGAGATGGCGATTACCAGGCAGACTAGCCGAAAGAATTTGACACGCCTCCATCGGAGTGGCGGCATGTAGCATCCGCGATAATCGCCATGGACGATTCGAGAAAGCGGAGGAGGGAAAGGAGAAAGGAAAACTTCGATGAAACATCGATGAGCAGAGCTTTGGGGAAGAGAGAAACAAGCTCGAAGTCGAAGCACTGGGTGTTTTCTTGTCGTACTGACATTCCCCTTTCGACTCGGCTCCATAACTGGTTAACGGAAAGTCGGCATAACTACTCCGTACGTGAAACGCCCTTGGCTAACTAGTCGCCAAACAGACATGCGAGAGCGTTGGAGAAGGGCTTGACTCTGTTTTCTTTCTTTGTGTGTGCCAACATTCTTTCACGTCGTGGGCGGCGCGGGATGCGGGCTGCCTGCTCAGAAAAGAAAGTCGAAATGTGTGACGAGATGCATGAATTGTTGTGCCTGTTGGATCAGCGCCATGGTCTATGCCATTTGGTACCTTGCATAAAGGCTGACAATCAATTATGCTATCCTTGGAGCCCACTTCGTTTATTCGGAGCCTAACTCCGGGCTTCTGTTGAAAAAGGGGGTCCTAAAAATACAAGCGAGGTGGGCTCGATTGAGATGGGATTTTCCCCCTGGGCAGGGATTTTGAAGTGTTAGTCAAAAGTTGCCTTGGGTGTGGCCACTCACGTTGCAGAATGAGTCGAATACGAGACGCCTCCTTTTAACTGCCTACCACGTTCGTCTCTAGCGTGAAACAAGCATTCCCATGGATATCTCGGCCTCTGACTCCACGTTCTGAAGCTCTCGAGCTGTCGAGCATGACTAGCTAGGCTAGCTAGTGTCGGGAGCTCGAAGTCCGAGTTCGCTTTCTCGAGCGATAGCTATTTCTGACTGATAATTAACTAAAAGACCACCAAGGTCGTTTATCTTTAGACGCCGTTTTGGCTATCTTTTTTAGTCGTTCAAGAAAGTAATTCGAATATTCCATGTCATTTTGCGAGTGGGTTGTTCAGGGAAAAGTTTGTGCGAGTCCGTTGTGTTATCTGCCAGGGCTAGCATGAGTTGTCGTGCTGATCATCAACATTCCGCGGCCTTTGTTTATTGACAGCGGCATGCTGTTGGCGTTGGTACTCCATATCTCTTGTTTTTTGGCCAACTTCTTAAGTATACATATGGATATTGAGCTGACACCCACTTGCAGGCTGTCACAGTTTTAGCGTAACCTGGGGTGTGGGAGTGGGAAGAACCAGGGCCAATGCCCAGGGTAGACTGCCGGGGTACCTAGACAAACAATTGAGACTTCCTCACGACCGAAAGCTGGGCCATGGATGCACGAATCATCGTTTTGCATACTCCGTACAGGGTGTAAAGCACTCAGTAAGCTCTCAACAATGGAAGACCTTAGTATACTCCGTACTCCGTATATTATCACAGTAGCGAGCAGCTCTGCAGTCCAACTTTGAATTGGGCCTCTTTATTGAAATTTAACCGAGTACGGAGTACGGAATAAAGCGACCGAATTTTATTATACTTCCTTCCAAATTGATGTGAAGAACGGAGGGGTCAGGGGTAAGGTAAGGTTGTTTGTGAAGCCTGTCAGGCTACGGCATGGATGTGTCTGTCTGTGACCTTGAAGTCTTAAAAGATGTGCAGCTTCCTTTGAATTGTGGCTACGCCTCGGTTCACCTCCGTCTTTCCCTGTTGAGTTAGTCCTCCTTATTCTCCATTCTGTGAGCGTTTGTGAGAGCCGAGTTGCCCATTCTTTGTTCAACGTGCTGCTCTATTATGACCCCTTAGGCACGTTGCGAGTGAATATGTATCCATTTTATTCGTCACACCGCTTCACAATTATTCAATGATGAGGGCAGTGTTCACGTCATCTGGCCAGAGCCAGGTTTGAAAAAGCTTGAATACCTGCACTGTTTGGGGCACTCCAGACACGGCGTCTAAAGTTTCTGGCCCTGTTCAATATGCACCCTTTCAAGGCACAAAGTTTTAACTTCTGGTGGCCAAGAGTCCGGCGATATCTTTCCCGCCGCACAGGTTGATTGTTCCCCGGAGCTTTCGTTCTTCGTCTTGGAAACTCATGAGGCCCAAGTGTTACGAAACAAGCCGAGGCTGGCACGTTGACCAGTCCCGATGCCCTAGGCAATCTTCAGTCTTAAATATTCAGGCGAGATGTCGGCCAACGCAATTATTGTCTTTGTGGCAGCGACTACCGCTTCATACCCAGAAATTTATATTCTATTTTGCTAATGGCCTCGGTAGTCCTGATAAACCTGTTGATAAGGTAATAAGTGCAAGTCATTGGCTCGATCCTATGAGCCGGGGGCCTGCTCTCGTTAGAGGCATGTGCTGGAGACATGTCTAAACGCAAGATTCTGCTTAGAGACAATTCCTAGACAGCGGAATGATGATAACAGTCGTCTCCTATTTTCCTGTCCCTCTTTGGCGAAATCTGTCGACTGATTCTTTCGTCGCATGAATTCAGGGACATGTTACTGGGATATTTCTAGTAACTCAGGGCTTTGAGAATCGCGTTTCCAGCACGCTCTGAAGGATCTGAAGGAGTGTTCCGCCGAAAGTAGGCGACCGTGGATACCAAGCCGTGGCTCCTGAGTAAAGTCCGCGAGGAGGTATCAGTATATCAGATACACGATGCAAGCAAGAGACATACTGAACAGAATAACTGGCGTGGCTAAAATGGTCTCTTCATTTGAGTGAGTGCTTGGCCAGT
Organism: Nannizzia gypsea CBS 118893; assembly: GCF_000150975.2. Classification (NCBI taxonomy): domain Eukaryota; kingdom Fungi; phylum Ascomycota; class Eurotiomycetes; order Onygenales; family Arthrodermataceae; genus Nannizzia; species Nannizzia gypsea. The sequence continues at coordinate 914,768 of NW_003345200.1, read as the reverse complement.
ATTTCGGTTGTATAACAGGGCATGATCATGATAATGGTATAGTATTTCCAGCCACTTAACGGGCGTTCAAGATGCCTGACTGGCCCTCTGGGGGATTGAGAAGATAGGCCCATCTTTAAGGCCCTAAAGCCGTTCGACACCATAACGCTGTGAAATTCAGAAGATGTTGACAGCCTTTTGAACTGCTCCAAGTCTGTTTACACCTTTTGTGCCGCTTAGTCATCTTTCACTGTGGACCCAAAAAGGGGAAACCTGAACTTCATCTCGTCTTCACCTCCTAGACTGCTGATATCTCGACATTCTGCGACGTGATTTCACATTCATATAATTATCTCATCATACGCATCTCCTTTTGGACGAGTGTTGGCAAAATTGATGTCTTAGACAGCCTCACAACATTGCAATACCCTTCTACGGAGTACAGAGACCAAGGGATAATAGAAACGGCTTCCAGCCCCATAACTGTGCTTACTACACAACCTCAGACAGCCACGCAAGCGGCCGTCTCCATTATCTCCACATGCGTTAAACCATCCTTATCCAAGAACCTCATTTCCGGTCGACAAACTGAAGGAATCCTCAGTTCACAGCCACTCTACGGCCACGCGGCATGCATGCATCGGCAAGCTGATGGATACAGTGTAAAGAAAACAATGACTGATCTTCGCAAGTCGCTAGAATATCCTATCACCTGGCTTTCTGCTGAATTCCTACTCGACGTTGAGAGCCTCACCCAGCGGAAATAATGGGCTCGATCCATTAAGAGTGACCGTGTTCATATATATACCAGCATACCTTACGGAGTAGAAAACCTCCAGCCAAATACCAACAAACACGTAAAACTGGGAACGAAGAACTACTTTGGAATACTCCGTATGTAACCTTGCTTCGACTAACTATCGGACCAATTCGCCTATTCAGGATGGCTAGAGGCACCGCCAGCTTCAAATCAGACTGCTTCTGTACTCCGTACCTTCATGATATCCCAGTTGCACTGGTTATGATATCCCGTGTTGGAATGTATATTCGGCGTTGGAAAGAGATACCAAGTCGTGAGTCTTGGGATCAAGGCCCGAAAAATTTTTTTTATAGCCGTTTCACCCACTTGGACGGAACCTTTGCTGATCCCACGGCCGAAATTACCGCCTTTCCGCGCCTTTTGATGCCGGGAAAAACATTCCGAATTTTCTCTCCCGTGTCTTGGAACAAACGGCGATCCTACTCATGCCTCACGCGGGTGCAGTTATCAGTTGGTGGGAGGATAGATGTCCATCTGCGAGCCCTAAGTTCGGGCGATGCGTGACATATGATCGAGACATGAATCGTTGAATCAGATTTAGTAATGCGGTTTGCCCTGTATAAAGGCCGTGGCGAAATAACCCCAACGTCGCAGCTTCGAAGTTAAAATATGTCCTGGGGATGAACACCGGGCACCGGGCACAGCAAATGGTATGTGACCGTTGACAGGAGGAATGATAGTGGAAGATGCCATGCATATGCTTCTCCACATTTCCCTCTATCCTGCAACTCGCTCATTCAGGGTGTTGCATGAATTCTTCAATGTAACTACGGAGCTCTGTCCCTGTTCAGGATATCTGGATCGTCCAGCTGTTTTCCAGACTTTTCTTTCACGTCGATCTGTGGGTTTGATATACCATAATGCTTGGCTCCTATGCTCCATGACTCCAGCAATGCGGAGAAGATAACTATGTACATAACAACAAAATGTTTTCGTCCACTTTACGATAAAGATTATGATGAAAATCTATGAAGGTGCTGGGTCAACCCCATGGCCTGCACCCTGGTAAGGACAAGCGAAATCCCAACCCCGAGTGGATATCTAGGTTGTTATCCTCCGAATAGGATAGTCATCCGCTTTTTCATCGTAAGTTGGATGTGATAAGAACGCTAAATATTCCAACCTTTATCGCTGCTGCTAGAGCTGGCTAACATCTCGAGGTAATCACCTGGAATGATGGCATGGCCTTGGAAAGAAAAGGATACCTTTTATGCAGAGCTGTAGCAGAGCACCAGTTGGGATCTGCATTTGCACCGAAGACCAAGTATCCTATGTCTCGGTCCATCTAAAATAAGATCATCCTCTATGGTTTTCGCAAGCTCGCATTCGGATTGATACTCCGCCTTGGTTTAGGGCGTTGCCTAAGCATAGGTAAGCCTTTTCCGGAACTTAAAAACCACATACCCCGGCAGAGTTATATTGCATGTGGACCACATTAGACACATGGGTGCTAAAGAGCGAATTATGTCCTCCCATTGCATTGCAACTCCCTGTCCAAGCTATACCACACTGCGGATATGATATCATTCTAGGTACTTTGCTATTGCATGGCAAGTACAAGCTTTAGCTCCAACTGCGAAAAGTTCTATGGAGCATCGAATTTTCCTTTCGAAATGTCCGAAGGACGATACTGTGTGCTCTGGAGAGGGTATATAAAGGGGGTTCTCACCACCAAGCTGAACACCTTTTTCGAAAGCCAGACCACTCAGTCCTTTCATTCATTCATTCATTCATTACATAGTCATTCTTTATACAGTCATTCACTTTTTCCTCTTTCTTTTCTTTCCCCTTTTTTCTCTTTCTTATTCTACCCTGAGCCATTACATTTGAGCTCAAGATGCAATTCGTCGCTCTTCTCGCCGCCCTCGGCGCCCCTCTGGCACTGGCTGCCTCTATCCCTGCTGCTCATAACAACAGCTCCATCATCGATGTTAAGCTGGCTGCTACCGGCAACTCTATGATCAAGGCTATCATCACCAACAATGGTGACCGTACCTTGAACTTGTTGAAGTTCAACACCATTATGGACGAGCACCCAACCCGCAAGGTTAAGGTCTACCAAGATGGTATGAAATTGAACTCCCTTTTTACATTACTCCATATTCTCCCAGCATGATTCTAATAGTATAAACAGGTGCTGAGGTCCAGTTCACTGGAATGCTTCCCCGCTACAAGATGTCTGACCTCACCCCTGACTTCTTTGTTAACCTTGGCCCCAAGGCCAGTGTTGAGCACTCCTTTGATCTCGCCGCTACTCACGATCTAAGCCGCGGTGGAAAGATCACTGTCTCGGCTAACGGAGTTGTCCCAACTGCTGAGGAGAACGAAACCACCATCACCGGACACACTCACTACGAGTCCAACGAGCTCACCATGGATGTCGATGGAAAGGAGGCCGCCGCTGTTGAGCAGTCCATGGGCGGAGACTCCCCCGCTGGTGTTATCGACAAGCGCTCTAACATCGTCACCTCTAGCTGCCGTGGAAACCAGCTCCAGATGTTGAAGACCGCCCTCGCCAACTCTGCCCGTCTCTCCAAGGCTGCTGCTTCGGCTGCCCAGAGGAACCCCCGCAAATTCCAGGAGTACTTCAAGACCACTGACTCCAGCACCGTCCAGAAGGTTGTCAGCCGTTTCATGTCCGTTGCCCGCGAGTCTACCTCTACCGGTAAAACCACCTACTACTGCAACGATACCCGTGACGGTTGCAAGCCTGGTGTCCTTGCCTACACCCTCCCATCCAAGAACCAGGTTTTCAACTGCCCCAGCTACTATAAGCTCCCAGCCCTTAACAACCGCTGCCACGGTCAGGACATGGCCACCACTACTCTCCACGAGCTTACCCACAACCCCGCAGTTGTCACTCCTTTCTGTGAGGATCTTGGCTACGGTTATGACCGTGTCTCCCGCCTTCCAGCCTCCAAGGCCGTCCAGAACGCTGATACCTACTCCCTTTTCGCCAATGGTACGTGAATCCTACCCCTTTTTATGACATGATTTTCCTTATGACTGACTTTTATATAGCTGTCTACCTTGGCTGCTAAAGGCTTTTCAATCTATATTAGGTTTTAGCTTATAGCCATTACGCTTTCCTGAGGTGGCTTCCGTCTACTTAAGTTTTCGAATCTAATTGTCGGGTCCGTGACCCATTTTCCTTTTGTATATAAACTGTACCATGTACATAATAAAATCATAGATGATCATATATTGATGATCTAATATAATTCTCTGTGATATCCTTGGTCTTCGTCTTCCGTTCTATCTAAGCTGCTTTATTCGTAGTATGTAGTTGTCGGGGAAACCTAGCCTTGGATGTACTGTTTCGGGAAATCGATGCACGTGCAGATATTTACAAAACTAGCCGGTTATGCTTTGCTGAACACGCAAGAGTATAGCGTTGGGGAAGTGAATGATATCCAATGGAGCACATTTAAAGTAAGAAGTGAAGGGGGTATGTGCAGGTCTACATTTTATATCCTAACAAGCATTTAGGGTATCTAAACTACTAGTGATCTATCAAAGCAGACTAGACAAAACCCTTCAATATAGCACTCTCGGCCTACAGTGATTGGATAAATTAATTAGCAGTCGCCTCTGCATCATGTACTAGAAATGGGTAGAAACTCACATTCAAGATACTGCTACCAGACGCCCCGAGGACGGTGTTATGGCTAAGGGCAACAAATTGGATATCGAAGACCCCGCTGTCATCCTCTCTGATTCGGCCTACAGTGCAGGTATATCCGCGTTCGGTCTCCCTATCAAGACGAGGCTGTGGCCGGTCTAATTCTTCCATGACACGAATGCTCTCTTTGGGAGCGGAGGGGCATCCAAGTGTCTGAACCTCTGGTTTGTACTCCCGCAGTGCCTCACGTACCTGGCTTGCAGTAGGTGGAGGGCGGTTAACGAAGCGCAGAGATGCGCAGACGGTATGGCCATCAAGAACGGGAACACGGTTACAAGCAACAGAAATCTGAAGGGGCTTCTGATCACTGAATCCAGCTGCATCAGAGTTAAGGTCTCCTAGGATCTTGCGTGCTTCGCTGGCTATTTTTCCTTCTTCACCGGGGATATACGGAACAATATTATCGAAGATATCCATGCCTGGCACGATGAGATTAGTTCATGTATGTATGTGGAGGATGTTATGGGTGACGAATATGCACGTACTGCTGACACCAGGATAGCCGGCTCCTGAGACAGCCTGCATAGTAACCATGCTCACCGACTCAATAGGCCCGAACTTCTGAATGAGAGCCTTTGCCGGTACAACCAATCCTACAACCGCACAATTGGAGTTGCATACCAGCAATCCTTTATCAAGACCGAAATGCTTCCTTTGCGCGGGGATCACATCAATATGCCCCGCATTGACGAGGGGCACCACCAACGGCACCATAGGGTTCAGTCGGTAGTTCTTTGCGTTTGAGAACACAGCAAAGTTGGCCTTGAGGAAGGCCATCTCAATCTCGCCCGCGGCATCGGGGTCCAGCCCAGAGAAGATAATGTCGCAGTCTGAAAATTCGGCGGGGTCACAGCGGCGGACAGTCAGGTCTGCCACCATAGCGGGCATGGGAGATGATTGCTTCCAGCGAACAGCATCACGGTATTTTTTACCAGATGACCTATCTGAGGCGCCTACAGCCACCAATTCGAGTAGAGGATGCTGTGAGAGTAGGAGGATGAATCGAGTGCCTACCGCACCGGTTGCTCCCAGAACACCTGCAAGATGCAATTAGTATAATGCTTTGCAATTGGTTCAAATTGCTTACCGCAGCGCTTCTTAGGAGGCGTTGACATCTTTATAGCTTTTATTCAGCCGTTCAATCGTAATACTCAATATCAATATCAAGTTGAACTCTTCTCTGAATTACAGCTCGATATCAAAATTGCCGAAGTCGGCATGACTCAAAGCGGCACCATGGACAAAACATTATCCGATGACGACATAGTCACTGCTTACATAATACAATTATATAATCATAGGATTCGATGCCTCATATCTTAGATGTTTTGCTTTTCATACTTCGAGATTGATAGCTTCGTCAAATCGACGACAAGAGACACCTTGAAGGCCCAGCCAAATCGTTGGATACCTTGATCTCTCCCACCAAGCGAGAGAAGCCCAATAGTGCAATATACTAAAGAAGCCATCCACGTGGCTTTTCGCACGTTAGTGGCCATGCCTTGCCGCCTCAACGTGCTTTTACGAGCAAGCCTTAGAAGTCGATCAGGCTTGTCTTCGTATTTCTCGCCAATCCAGAGGTCGATCGCCTAGCACAGATGGAATCGGGTATTTGCTCGAACACCTTTTCATGGACGAGCGGCGGCTCCTAGTTGCCTTGCATGATGAAGAAAAGGGGTACACAAAATATCCGTCCATAGGTAGAGAATTCTGGAGCTTGTTCCCTGCATGGCTGGCTGATCTCTTTGAAAGCCGGCGTGTTTCGAACGAACTCCATACGGAGTTATCTTTACCTTTCCTTAGCTACCGCAGGGATACCGTGAAGCAAAGAGCTTCATCCTTGTCGATAATCATCCATGTCGGCCCACCCCGGCGACCTAAAAAAAAAGCCGTTACAGGATCGAGTGTTCTGTCAGCGCGGAACTTGAACCCGCAATTGACGAGGAAAACAAGGAAGAAAAGTCTTCTGGCGTTTCCCGCATATATTGCTGACGGGCCTTGAAAAGGTTGTCAACCTTCTACCCCCTTTTTCAATCTCGTTGCAGGGATAGATAGCGCTTGTTGGTTGAACACCGTTCTGACCTATCCACTTCAGCCCGTCTTCAAACCCCGACGGACACCAAGATGCTATCTGAGCACGACAATAGCGGATGTCGTGATAACGGGCAAGGTTCAAAATAAGCATAACCACCGACTGAGATGTGATGCCCTGATCGCTGTCGCTGGGCAAGCTCCTATGTAAAGGCCTTAGCCCTATAGGGCGTTTGGTCGGTTTGATCGGCGTTGCTCTATACCACTGCAAAACACATAGCGGACGCTTGTTTGCTTTGATAGTCTAGGTCTGTTTTAGAATCCAACCTCGTGGTTTGTTCGTGGTACGTCATTGCCAACCAAGCTAAACAAGTAACTATGCATGTCGTAGAACTATATGTTTTGTGCACTGTGAGGGATCATCACCTGGACAAAACCACTGGGCGGATCAAGTTTATCAGCCTTGAGCGGGTTACTCCATGGCTTGCAGGATTTTTCTTCCACCCGTCAAGTCGACTAACCAGGCATGGCGGTTCGTGTTCGCGTTCGTACGGAGAAAGGATTGCATGCATCACACTGAGGCGCAGCAGTTAGTCGACAAACTCCGCTATCCCGGTGTTTTTGTTCTGCATAGGGAGCAAGTGCATGGGTACGAGGAGAATACTCAACGCAACAACCTAGCTCCCTGTTCTTTGCTATCCCAGAAAAGGGGCAAGCCTTTTGCTTCCCTTCTCCCGCAAGGTAAAATAAGGTTCGGTACCTGACTCACGTGATGCAAAGGCGAAAAGATGACATAATAAGTGGATCCAGTTTCTGTATATCAAACTCCGAGCAACCGTTTTTGGAGAGACAACTGGAGAACATCCGTATATTAATGCTATATTATCTCGTAGTATTAAATGAGGTAAAAATATAATCATACAGGGTGATGAACGAATTAGCGTAATATGAAGATCTATCATGTCTTGAACACGCGAGCGAGGAACTTGCCGAATACGCCACGAACCAGTTTTGGGTTTTCATGTATGCAAGCAACGAGGATAGCGGTACTGAGAGAGAAAGCCAGCCTCTCTCTCCATTGATACTATTGTGCGTTAGTACAGCAGCAATTCAAAGAGGGTCTGTATGGAGTACTGCAGGGATTTGATGGGTGCATACCTTTCTATCGTACTCCCTAGGAAGCAATGTAGCCAACGCTCTGGGAGCAACAAACAAGCTGATCTCCTGCCTTCTCCCTGTCGATTCAACGAAGATGCTCCATCCACACATGGCGCAACCTGCAGCAATGCAGAGACCAGAATCCCACATCATTGGCGTAACTGTCTTTGAGCTAAACAGCCTAGGCCCCAGCCTTGTTCGCGCCAAACATACCGAATAATAAAACAAGCTAACAAAAAGGCCGAGAAAAGTAGATGAACGTAGCGCGCTCTTGGTAGCATGGATGTACGTTTTCAGATTGCGGGATCTACAGCGCATCACGATCTGGAGAGGGAGGTAAGTGGCGCAAGCAAACTTGAACGCTCTAGCGAATCGCCAGACGGCGGTCTTTTCACAGTTGGGACCACAGCCCATGTGGACTATCTCGCAGGGGATAGGAACTGTCTTTTCAGGAGTCCCCCATTCTATTGGCCAGCCGTAGTCGACACACATCGATTCGAGGACCACTTGATCACCGTTGTCGCGGCCGTAGGTCCAGTCGCCTCTGCGGGCAGTACGGAGAGCTTCGAGAATGCGGTTGTCGAGTTGGGCTGCTTCGCTAATCCATTTGCCGTAGGAGTAAGGGAGGCGGTCAGGGAGGTAGAACCAGGCCCACATCACGATAGCGGAACTGATAGCGAAGACGCCAGTGTCTGCGAGTTTGGGAGCAAGGGAGCGTACCCGTTGCCCGGCCTTGCCATTGCCATTGCCCTGGGCGCGAGAAGAAGCTTTCCAACGAGACCATAGAACGTTAACTAGAGCGTCTGCAGCTCTAGTTGTCGCAAAGAGAGTCAAGTCTAGAGTACGGCCAGCAAGGTCGGGTCTGTTGTTGATGTTGTTCTGGCTGCCGTTGCCGTTGTCCTGATTCTTCTTGGCCACACTGGGCTGATAGGAGGAAACGCGCTCGTCACATCCCGCAGACCGGCCGTACGGATGTTTTGTTGTGCGATTGAGGATGGGAAAGCAGATCAGGGCGGACAAGAAGGCCGCTAGGAACCGCAACGGCCGGTCTGACGAAAGCGGAATGCTGAGAGGTGTGGGCAGGGATTGGAGATACCCACTGGAGGCGAATCTTAATCTGACAACTTCCAGGGCACGAGGTAGGATGGAGGAGCCCCCCGCCAACAGAGCGCAGAAAACTGGAAAGCGGTCCCATTTAAACCCGCAGTGCAAGATGCGGATCAACTGCGGTGTGGTGTATAGTGTTAGTGACTGTTTTTTATGCTAGAGAGGTGTCAGATGATGTCTCTCTTACGCGCTGCAGCTTTTCTGCGGTGCTGACATCTCTCCGCCGCAGAGTTTTCAAAAGAGAGATAAGTTTCGGCAGCGTAGTAGTGAGATATCCAAGCGCAAACGCTCGAGCGACCCTGTCCAAGAGTAAACCAACCCATGTTAGCCCAAAATAAGGAAAAAGAGCGGCTGACAAGGCATTCTTTTAAGAAATCGGAGCGGGTTCGGCACACACGGGTTTAAGATGCGCAGACGGTCGAGCGCGACCTTGGAGCTCTGCATCGACATGACTCTCGACCGAAACCACGAAAGGCCGAGTCAAAGCCCCCCCAAAAAGGTTAACGTTCTTCCCCGGGGTCCTCTGGAGCAGCAGCAACAGGAGGATGAGGGCCGTGGTCGACACGCGAGGGGGAAGACACCCATGAAGGACGGACGCGCTAAGGGAAGAGTAGGCCCTTTAAAGAGGTCGAAGATCTGACCACGGATGTCGGAAGGTGTCCGCTTGCGGGGCAACGATCGCAATCGGTCTCTGCCAGCCTCAGTAGCCCAGTAGCCCGTAGCCCAGCCTACCAGCGTCGCAGCGTCCACGATGACAGCATCGCAGTTGTAGTTGTAGCTGCGGTCGTCGAGTTGTGTCGTCGAAGTGTTATTAAACGTTTACGTCGCTAGCGAGGAGGTACAAGCGAGGTACAAGCACGTGAAGAGCGAGCCGCGGTTAAATTTTAGCCGCCAAGCTACGCCTGCAAGTAACTTCCCTGTATCTTTTGCTTCCTTTTTTGCTGCTCTACGAGGGAACGCGACAAGCAAGCAAGCAAGCCACGACGAGGAAGACGCAAAGAGACAATAACCTCCGAGGCCGGGATCAGGGAAGCTGTGCTGCATGTCCTCGACTCTTCAGCTTTTTCTTTCCAACTGCTACTCCCTGCTACGTGTCTTACTCTTTAACAGCTCGACTTAGCTATGACGCTGGGACGTCGACGTATAGCTAACGCCACCAACCGACAACTGCAGGAGTGCAGGCTCGTATAGAAGCCCGTCAAGGAACCCTTCCGAATTGCATCTCACCTCGACTTGCCTGCGTAACCGATCCGGGTCACTGCGGGTCTCTAATTTTAAAATTAGTTACGGGTTCGTTCGTGTCTGGGGAAAGACAGTAACTAATGTGTTTTGTGGGTGAGCCATATGGCAATGACATCTGTGTCCGTCGTGATAGGCCTTAAGCTGACTATTATTATTTCTGTAGCAATGGCAAAGAGAATCCCAGTCGGTTGCGGGCCGCTGGGCAAGACAGTGACCGGCATCTCACACGCAAGCTACAGGTCTAGCCCCCATTCAGCCAGGCAGGTGTACATGCGTATATGCTCAGGTAACCAGGTAGCTCTGGGACGTGAAAAGAAAACCTGAAGCGAGTGAGCGTCATCGAGTTCGCCCCGATCGATCTTCTCTTAATTTTTTACTTCCCTTTTCCTTTTTTGCTATTCGTCTTTGCTCCATGCAGCATGCATGAAAAGTATGGAGTATAAAGACATGCTAACTAATGCTTGCTTCTTCCCTAGCAAAGGGCCCCTCCCTCCCCCTTTTCCCTTTTCGGGCCTACTGGATTGATCGGGAAATACCGCCATGCGACGAGCCAGACTCCAGAGTTTAGACTCTGCTCTTTTTTTTTTTGTTTTTGGCCGTCTTGTCCACCTCTCTCTTTTTTTTTAAAGTGACGGAGTCTTCTACGCTTCTGGAAAGCTAGCTCGCAATAGCCTCAGCGCTAGACAACTGGGGCAAACCAGACGTCGACCTTTTCAACTAAGTACCCTTACTTATAAGAAAGGGTTTTGGCCGGTTAGGGGGTCACTCACTCCATCTGAGATCGGGAGACCAGCCCGGCGAACGCAGTGTCGGTATCTTAGCCGTCTGTCGCTATTACTCCCTCCCTTCTTTTACTTCTTTACTCTCCTTCTTTACTGTCCTTCTTCTCTCCTTCTACTTCTTCTGCTTCAGCTTCTACCATCACCGGCACGACTTTCTTCCGCTTTCCCTCTATTGGCCCATTCCTGCTTATCTCAGCCAGCGATCACACGGCCCGCACGCCTTTTTTTTCTTTTTGGCTTTTGCAGAGTCGCATGTGATAGAAAGATAAAGAGTGGCTTGCTTCCTCCACACTTTTGGGTCGATGCTACGATTTGCTTGCTTGCTTGCTTGCCAACTCTTCCTCTTCCTCTGCTTCTGCTTCCCTTGACTCGACCTCGCCGACTCTCGCTCTTTTGGCTGGTGTTCTGCTGGTGCGACTCGACGGTCTCTCGACGCTCGCTCTCGCCGGTCGTTCTGCCTGGTTCCTGTCCCTGAAGTGTGCCTGGTTGTTATAGTTAGTTATACTTCTGCTGGCCGGGGCTACGCCTAGTTATCGCTACGATACACACACACAAACACACCTGATATACTCCAGCATATCCGTATCTCGATCCTGGCCACGTTAAATGGTTTCTTGCATGACTGAGACGGTGTCGCCGTTCAGGCGGTCTCTCTTCGCTGCCAAACCAACCTCGAACTCCTCGCACCTGGGTAGCGGGCTCGCGTGTAGCATGGAACTGGGCCTCTCTGAGTCTGCTCATCATATGAAGGGTGCATCGACCCCCCCACCAGGGCCTTTTGGCTGTACGTACTCTTTTGAACCATACGAGGGAGGAGAAGGAGAAGGCAGGAACAAGAGGACAACGATAGAAGAAACAAGACTGACTGAGGCAGACGCCCTGATATCACCGCAAGACACACCGTTTGACTCTGCGCCAGAACGTCCTCCAGGCCCCGCCCTGCTGGACGATAGTGAATCCAACATGCTGGACAACCTCTTCACCTCCCTGAACGCCAGCCAGTTCGACAACAATGACTTCTGGCTCTCGTTTGGCGAGCAGAACGGCACGGAGCCCGGTAGTAACTTCAGCTGGCCTGATTTACCGCCAAATTTCGAGGGCTCTGCTACGAATCTGCCCACACCACAGTCTCACCACATCCAACACCATGCCAAACAATCAGGAGACATGTCCGCCCAAGATAGGTCGGCCACCCTGAGCTCAGATGTCCTAGCTGCAGCACAGATGCTCTATCAGAACGGACATGATAACCTATCTGCCCTGCACAGCCAGTTGTACGCTGAGCATGGCCTGTTGGATCACAACAATGGTAATTCCAACTATCATGCCAACAGCAATATCCACCTACAGCAACAACACCTTCACAATCATCATCATCAGATAGATGCAAAGCGCCCCCAGATGGGTCGGTATAACGATGGGTCTATGTCACAGAAGGAGTTCCTGGTCATTCCCAAGGGTGTACATACCACTACCATGATTTTTGACCCCGCCGCACACCGCTCTCCGGCCAACGACCACCAGCAGCCGAGAATGCGCACCGCTGCCTCTAAGATGGGGCCTAACATGCTACAATGGGGATCTGACTCTGGATTCGCTCACCAAGGCTACCGTCTGCCTCCAGGCCAACCTACCGTCGAAGAAACGACAGAACAACTACTCCATAACCTACAATGTCTAGAAGCCCAGTCCAGCGCTGCAAACACCCGACCGTCTAGCCCCATTAGGAAACACTGTGACAGAAAGGAGAATGCATCGTCCCTGGCGGCATCCCGAAACCCAATTCCACCATCCTACGATGACAGGCCAAAGAAGCGACGGAAGAGCAACAACAAGATAAAAGAAGAAGACTCGGAACTCGTCAGCGCCTTGTCGGCATCCAAGTCACCGTCTACCGCGACTACCGCATCATCTACAACAAATCACGCCGCCTCATCATCCTCCTCAACCACATCGTTTGCTCGCCCTTCGTCCCGCAAATCAAAGGGTTCTTCCCCTGCTGGTAACGGCACAACCATCAAACCCGTACGAGAAAACCTGTCTGAAGAACAGAAACGTACAAACCACATCCTCTCCGAGCAAAAACGCCGAAACCTGATCAAACAAGGGTTTGACGATCTGTGCTCGCTGGTCCCCGAGTTGAAGGGAGGAGGGTACAGCAAAAGCACCATGCTGACGCAAGCAGGCGACTGGCTGGCAGACCTCCTGGCTGGCAACGAGCTCCTCAAGGCGCAGTTGGCGGATCTCAAGGCACGAGGGGGATGACGATAACGGATGGGTGCACATATAAGCCATGCACACATTACTACCTTGCATATCATACCACCACCTACTTACCATTTTTCTCTGCCATATTTTCTTTGTTGGAGTCTTGTTTAACATGGCCTTGTTTGTTTGGCGCGTTTACTATATATATACCACCCCCATGTCTTGCTTCTGTCTGTATAACCTCGCTTGTCTAATCTACCTGACGATACTCATGTCTTCCCTTTTCTCTCTATCTATTTCCATATATACAACTGCTCCCCACGATGTAACGAGGCATTTGCACGGCATCAGCACGGCATCACCGGCACTCGCATAGTTAAACCATACATAACTACATAAAAATAATACACAACCATCCCGTCCAGACCCATCAATCATATTCCGTAGCCCTCTCCGCGGCGTTCGTGGGTGACGTTCTCCCTGTCCATGATGGGCCACGGCCTCCCCGACGGCGCCAGCGCCATGCAGACGCCCATCTTGCATCCACCACCCACCACCCACCCAGCCTCTGCGGCCCACCTATAGCACAACACTCCCACCCACATATAACACCCACACCAACCACAGCAAGCAGCTCACCACAGCTACATATATGTAAACCCCCCCATGCGGAGAACCGTCGGGGAATTTACCCAAATGCGACAGACATCCCGACCGATCAGACCCGGTTTTTTTGCTTCTTCCCACTGCCTCTGTTGCTGTGGATGTACCGCGGTTCGCTAGGCCGTTTCTAACTGGCGCAGAAGCAGAAGCTGGGTAAGGAGCGGACGAAAGGGAAGCCAAAGTCGCCCAAGATGTTTGATGATGGTCTGTGAGCTCTCCGTTTCATCTTTCGGTTGCTCCAACTGCGCTGTTTCATGCTGGAGAATGATTTACTAACTTCATTCAGCTAAGTTATACTTCCGCTCGAGTTCCGTCGGGCTCTGGCTCTTGCTCTTGCTGTGGTTCTGGTTCTGGTTCACGGTCCTCTGGAGGATCTCGTCTTCGGGTTCGGGGTTGGGTTCCTGGAGTTTACCCCGTTAGCTTTCTGCTTCTTCGTGCTGTTACTGGCTGATCTGGTGGCGGGATGGGCGATATCGGATGGAAGTTATTTGGTTCTGCCTTGCTGGGCTGGCTGGTGGAACGAGGTCTCGGGTGCATACGTATGTCTGTGGTCAAAACGAGCCAGGAGAATTTTGACGGGACAGTGTATTGGCATCATGCAGGGTGGTTATGGAGTTAATTGTTTGTCTCCATGATCGACGGCCTCTCGTTCTCAGTCTTTCGGCTCTGCCTCAGTTTGGTGACGACTGCAGACATCGCCACTGATTTTTCCGCAGCTCCCCGACCTGGTTCCTCATGGAGCAAACTCATAACCATGCTTAACTGCCTGGTTTAAATCCCTTCACATTCATTCAAACCAAGCCGACTTCAAGGAACTATTTGTTTGGAGAGTTCGAACATACAGCGTACCGTTAACTATCTAGCTTATATCCCAATACCCTTCATTGGCCTGTTCAAACCTGCAACGGATAACCACACTGTCAGGGCCCCATTACTTGGAACTTATCAAACACCATATCCCAATCCGGTCCTCATCTCCAGGCCTCCACATTCAAGTCTACATGCCTGGCCGAATTATAACTGAAGTTTATATACCCGAGATACCGTTCCGTAGCTACCACAAACGCCAAGTCTGGAGAAGCAAAGGGTCCTTATACTGGCTACTGCTCGGGGGTGGCGAGTGAAACGAAGCAGTGGGCCATGCGGTGACCGCGGGGTTGGCTGCAGGAACATCTCATTTCCACGGTACAGGAAGCGTGCTGTCCCCGAGAACCGCATCGCTCGGCAAGATCTGTCCGATGTGAAACCCCATTCAAGCTGGGGTTGTGAGTGTTCCTTGGTGCATCTAGTCCAATGTCTGCATCACGTACTGCGAGTTCGGAGTATACCCACCTGACTCCTGGCTGCTTGGATAATTTGACCGCTTTGGGGAAGCTCCCATAGTATGGAGTACTCCGTAAGCACTGGTTTTAGCAAACAGTTACCAGAAGTTAGGGGGAAGCTATATGTTTGTCTCCCCCGAAACACACACTCCTGGAGCATAAGAGGTAAAAAAACTGGATGGCTTTCATCTGATTAATCATACTCCATAGCCTATACTTTTAAACTATGGCAACGTTGATAAGTGAAACTCCCTTGTCAGTTGTATACCTAGTACCTGCCTAAGGTACCCAAGGTACGGGGGTTTTAAAAGATTGATAAGATTAGATTTGATCGCTGGTTTTAAGCCTCATCTAGTCCCTGACACATGCCCATCAAAGCCTCCCATGGGCAAAAATACGCGTTATTTACTGCAGGATTTTACTAAATATGACAGGTAAGTTCTGCTTACAAGTATTCTTCATTTACTTCGAGCACCGTCTGGATGGTTGAGCTATCTCCGTGCGAAAGGATGAGCACATAAAATATATTGAATCGAACAATAACAATTTAGCTAACGGTGATCATCAATGCATAAACAGACCCATCAAATCGTCCTAAATTCCAGCTTAGACCTTGTTGAAGATGGCTGCAAACTTCTCTCCATTGTCAAGATATCCGTCTACCATAGTAGGCTTATACCCCCGACTTTCCCACACGTCAGATTCCATCTTATAGCGAGATGAATCTAACCCAAATACAGTAACAGGGGTATCCTTTTTGTTTCCCAGCTTCTCAAAAATGGCAGCAAACCAGACTTTACCGCATGCCGTATACGGACTAATTTGCACAGGATAATACCCAGAGCGTTTCGCCGCGTAACTTTTGATCCTGTACTCCCAAGGGCTGAGGCCAACATACGCCTTCCACGGGGCACTGTCACGTTTCTCAAACACACCAGTAAACTGTTGCTCATTATTGTACTCGTAACCGCTAAGATGTCGAAGTCGGAAGCCCTTTTTCTTATGTTCCTTGACCCAGGTGTTGAATTCTTTGCCAGACATGTCTCTGCGCTCAGCCCACTCGATGGATTCCGTGTTGTTCTCCCACAAGCTGGTGTAGTGACGCTCTCCATTAATGTTATACCCTTCCACCAGCACAGGCCGGAACCCTTTGTTTTTCAAGTCGTTGAAGGTATTATTGAGTTCATTGCCGTTATAACCGTAATTGGTACGCCATGCAGGCGTATACTCGGGCTTTTCGAAGATGGCGTTATATCTAGCTTCGCCCTCAGCGTTGGCATAAGCCGAAATATACGTGAGGCGAAACTTGTTGTCGGTCATGTTAAGAGTTTTTGCATATTCCGTGGCGCTGTAGCTGCGGTAAAGGTTCCATTCAAGTGCGTCGGCGACAGCGAAGAGGGATACTGCTGAAATCAGCAGGGCAGCGAAAGAGAGATTCATGGTGTTCCGTGGATGGCAATGGTTTTATATAGGTCACTCTTGAATGGTTGGTGGTTTGATGGAGTGCATTCGTTCAGACTGAGGTGGTTATCACGACCCTTTTATGCGACTACCAGTCCTGTTAGGCCAGCGGCAAGGCCGTTATGACTTTCTCTATTTGGACGACACTCCCGGTCTTTATCTTAATTTCTGATGCATTGTGCTGACTATTATGCTAGAGGTAGGCTGTTCCTGCAGTATTTTATAGCAGGGTGAGCCTGTGCCCGCAATTTGGGGGCCAGGCACCGTAACGATATAATGATTATGCAGCATTTGTGACAGACGCACCCTGGTTGTTATCGCTATAATGAGTGTACTAGGTGGGATCTCCGTGGGATATGGCAACAAGCGGCGCAGCATATTCTATGCTGTATGTAAGAACGTTCTGCTGTGAGCGTTTGATAGAAGCATATGCATATGCATATGCATATCTAATGGAAAATTATTGAACAACCACTTTAGCTCCCTGCGGATAGCTAGCCCTGACTATTGTAGTAAGATATATAGCAAAATTTCCTACTGTTGATCGATTATAGTAATGGTTTTTAGTAGAGTGGTTGATAATGATGAATGAGCCCTGCTCATCTTGGCATCTGGGTTGCTTTCAGGGGCCCTTGCTTTCCCGGGCTAGCGGACTTTTCTAGAGGGCCATCTCGCCTGAATAACACAACGATCACTCCGTGGGCATGAGAGTACTTGCTCGTAAGTAAGCATTTCTATGTTTATTCTTTACGGGTCACGATGTGTATTCCGTGAATGCATAGCCGCCGCCTAACATGCAAGGGGACTAATCATTACTAAACCTTCACTATATCTATAAGCTGCTTTCTTCACACGTATGTCATACAGGTGCGTGCTACTAGTCCGCCAGGCTAAATTTAGGGGCCAAAACGGGCTTGTGCCCCGTATTCAGCAGTGAACAGAACACGCACTATCCCTGGCCGGAGGGTGCATGCGTAGCTTCGGGCGTATGTATATAAACGGAAGGTTGGTACGGCCTTATCATGGGGTTACTTACTACCCACAAGTTACCCATATAGGTATAAAGAAGTATAATGTCTATACATCCTGCTTATGCTAGACCTAAGGTTATTTATAAAAGGTCATTGTCCCTTAAGGTTAAATCGGTTAACTAGCTCGCTGCTGTAACTAGTTAGTTAAGGTTAACTAGTTAAAGTTACCTATTAAGCTTATTATTACATACTACTATACTACATATGTGATTATTATTACTTGTATCAGCTAGCTACCTATTACTTTTACGGCGGGATAATTCCAATATAGCTGAGTGCTTTATATGTATTGCCCCAGGTTTCTAGCTACGTATTGTTATTATCTCTATGAGAATCAAGAGGAATCCTTGAACGGCGCTAAGTGAAACGAGTTGCTGTCCTGGGCAACTTGTTGGAGCTCCTCGGAAACATATCCCGCCCATCAGAATTGAATGAACAAGATGGGACCTACGAAGTTGGCATACAGGACTAGATCTAATAAGATATTCGAAAAATTCTACGTTTCTAGCCCCAACTGGACTGCGTGCCGCCCCCTCAGCTCATTCCCATGCAAAATGAGCAAGTCCAACCCCGCCTTTCAAGGTACAGTGAAAAGCACAAACACTGAATTGGATTGTATCTAAAATAATTGTGTGTATATCATAGATACAAGCCATAAGATAGATGAAATTCATAGATTTACCTCAGCTCGATGGCTCTGGGGCGAGCACCAGCAGCTTGAAGCGCGCTATGTCAAATTTGACATGCACGAGCTTCTCAGAGTTGCTGCCACCGCACTGGGATCGAATTCATGCACCAAAATCCTCAAGGTCTCTGAGGGACAGCACAGTAAAGTATTTCAACTAACAATGGATAATGGCCATGAGGTTATTGCAAAGCTACCAAATCCCAACGCAGGGCGGCAGCATTTTATCACCGCTAGCGAGGTGGCAACGATGGATTTTGTACGGCGTCTTCCTACCCTCCTTCCGAGCTTAATGTTATATTCTTATACTGACTCTGGTAGTTGAGGAATGCTCTACATTTCCCAATTCCCAAGGTTTACGCCTGGAGCTCCAAATCTGATAATTCCGTTGGGGCCGAGTACATTATCATGGAGAAACAGTCGGGCATAATGCTTGGTGATGTCTGGACCACTATGAAAGGAAAACAGAAAGCTAGTATTGTCCAACAGGTTGTTGAATTTGAAAAAACTCTTACGTCGACAAAGTTCACGAAAATAGGAGGTCTCTATTACAAGGAGGACCTCCATACATCCTCAAAAAGAGATTCACCGCTCTACGTTGATGGCAATGGTAATGATGTGTATAGCGCAGAGTTTGAGATTGGGCCCACAAACCACCGTTCTTTCTTTGATTTTGGCAAAGGCGGGCTTGATATCGATTGTGGACCATGTACGGCTTAATCTACCCCGTTAAAGTTCCGATGCTTCAAACACTAATTGCTTGGAAACAGGGCCTAATGTTACTACATACCTGGAGGCCATTGCCAAAAGAGAGGCTGCATGCGTAAAGGCTGGCTTGAAATACCCCATCTTTCCAGAAGGACTCTTCTATGGGCCTAGACAGTACCAACCAACTGCGGCCAAAAAGCTTTCAGCACTGGATAATTACCTGAAGGTCTCAAAATATATCTTACCGGATAATAAAGCGGTCCATGATTCGGTTCTGTGGCATGGGGACTTACACTCTCAAAATATCTTCGTTAGTCCCGAAGATCCGAGCCGAATTGTTGGCATCATCGATTGGCAATCTGTCAGTGCTTGCCCGCTTTTCATGCAAGTCACTCGCCCTGGTTTCTTGGACTATGACGGCCCGACTCCTAAGGAGCTCGCACGAGTTAGTTTGCCTCCGAATTTTGACAGTATGTCTGCGGAAGAACAGGTTGAAGCGAAGGCGCTCTATCAATCCCAAACACTACACAATCTATACCTGGCCTTAACAGTTCGATCAAACCCGGTGGCCTTTCAGGCTCTCCAAGGACATAATACGCCTCGACAACAAGCCAGCGTTCTGCCGGGGTTAATACTGACAGACTGTGAGCCATGCCTTAACAGCTTATTGAGAGACATCAAGGACTCATGGCCCGCGATCGTTGGTGTAGGCTCAGATGGAAATCCTAGTGTTCCCTGTCCTTTGGAGTTTTCTGCTGCCGACGTTGAACAGCAAGAACGGGATGTGGAGCTCTGGGCGCAGGGAGTTGAGCTTATGAATGAGTTTATCAAGGAAACTGGAGGGTTCAAGCATTGGGATGGTAGAGTTGAAACTGCGAACTATGACCTTTCAAAGAGGCAACTAGTCGAGGGAATCAACAACTTCCTAAACCGTGAAGCTAAGAATGAGGAGGAGCGTGAGGCCTGGCTTAAAGTGTTACCATTTGCGGACTCAGATGGAGGGCCGTAGAGCTGGATAATACTACCGCATTGCGACGGTTATCCCATGCCACTGTCACGATTGGATATGTATACTAGCGGCCATTGTACTATAGATCTGAAGGCGATATTCTTAAGCTGACATGCCACGTATTCTTCCTGGGGTATATTCATATTCAACGTGAGGGTGGTGTCAACGTTGCTTTTGCCTCTGCTCTGAGTTCACTCGTATGCAGATCAGCCGGGATGCATACGGTGCCTGGCATGACATGAAGGTTGCAGCTAAGGAAAAAGAAACAGCTTGTTCGTCGCGGATCGCGCTCATAGCTTAGATTCCTCCCCTACTCTCCTCAAGGCACGAACCCGCGAGTACACACATCCTGAGCTTCCGATCGTTGGGCGTATCTCTGTCGAGTCCGTCAATACCGTGGTTCTCTTTATCGTGCTACTCTGCTCGTTTAAAAGTAAGATCGTGATATATGTGTAGCTATATGAATAACATGGCACAATCTGTACTCTTGAGAGGTTGTATCATAATATAAATACTCAATATAATGAAATCTGTCTACTCCGTATGCAATGAATTTTTGCTGTAGGAGGGAAATAATGATGACTAAGCCTAAGATGGTACAAAGTTGAGTGGGGTCAGCCGACTCTAAGCTACCAAACTGTCACCTGACGTAAATTATATAATGATTAGTCATTGTTTACCTTATCCTGACATCGCGATAAGAAAGAAGCAGCAGAAGAGCTTCAGCTAACGGAGACTGCAAGCTGCGAATCTCGAAGCAAAGGACAGGATACTATACAGACGGGTCCGTAACAGACGCAAGGATGCCTCCGAAACGAAAGCAAGTTGAATCTCACGAGCCTGCGTCTCCTACAGCCAATACCAAACGCAGCAAGCCTAACAACAGCGCTCCCTTTGCCCTTAAAGCTCGGATACGACACATCAACGAGGAGACTATAAAGTCGAAATGGACGACTCTACCGAATTCGACGCAGGAGAAAGTGAAGCAGCTCTTTCAGTCGGTCGAGTTACCGGTTATCACCCGGAATCGAGACGAGAAGAAGCGCGTTGAGGCCCAGTCAGCGCTTGCAACGGTGCGCAAGAACCTGGGCAAACGGCTACCGAAGATGCCATTCCCGGCGGGTACGAGAGATGGAAGTTTTGATTACGAGGGTGCTCTGGGGGAGAGTGTACGTTATAATTTTGGAATGTTGGGCTGGTAATGGACAAGGATGAAAGCTGACTTTGAGTGGGGAGATATAGAGGGCACTGGAGAGTCAATTGGCGACAGCTACGAGTTCTATCCAGCTGCTACAAGCTGAGATTAAGCGGGAAGAAGCCGAATTGGCAAGGGACAAGTTGAAGCTGGAGGAGCTGGAGCGTAATGCAAAGGCAGCAGAGGCGGAGAGGAAGAGGCTGAATAAGAATGTGCGTCTGACTGATCTTGATGCGATGGCTACAGGGACGCTGATATGTATTCGACTTTAGGTTCACCCCGTTCTGAAGCAGCTTGACGAACCGAGCGTGGAGGAAATCGCTGTCAGTGCAGAGTTTAAGCTGGACATGAAGAATGAGGAGGCTGTTCTTTGTGAAGTACGTCCTGGGATGCGGGCTGAGGGTGTGATGGTGACAGTGCTGACATGTACGCTGATTAGATCGACGCAGACCCGGCCCTCCTTCCAACGATCAACCAGCTCCGCAACCATCTTGAATCCATGCAGAGCAACGCAGCTCAGGTACGGGGGATCGGTCATGCTATCTCCCGGGCGAAGGCAGCGCTCGACATGCTCCCCCTTGACTGAAGGAATCACGTCATCTTGACGAAATGAAGGAAATATGCAGAGTCAATATGATATATAAGATTGATGAACTTGGCAGCGCAGGCAGGACGGGGGGCGGGGGGGGGGAGAAAAGATCTCGTTCCTGCACGAGCAAGGTACTCGGGGCGAGTTGATTTCTGGGCAAGGGTTGAGATGTCAGCTTCGGTATACTTCCATGTATACACGGATCACTGCGGAGGTTTATGCAGTGTCTCCAGATGGAGCATGCAACCTCCCCCAGGCCTGGAAGCTTCTCTCAGTGTCTTCTCTACACTGTTCCAGGCCTTGAGTAGCACAGCAAGACGGCCGTCTCCGGCTCAACGTCTGCGGCTCGCCATCGAACCGCCGCCACCGACCCCAGGTATTTATACATATATCAAACCACCAAGAATCAGGGAGACAGAACAGAGACAACAAACCCCTCTCCCTCCAGCAAGCATCTGGGATCATCCTTACGGAGTACAAGCCATCTAGATGCTGCCAAGTAGCTGCAGGACATCAACTATTGAATTGTATCTTTGCTCGGCACTGCGCCAGCTGCTGCATGTGAAGGGATTTTCGACGCACCCAGGGCGCCGTAAGAAATGAATCCATCAGCCTGCCCGGCACCGACAAGCCTCTCTGCCGGGTCGTCTTCTCCCTCCCGACGTCCAGAATAATAATAATTGCCATTGTCATTGCGCGACCGACTGCTTCATGGCCGGGCTTCCGCTGGCGCTCTTACTAAAAGCCCTTTGGCGCCCTTGAATGCAATCGAGTGGCGTCTCGCTTTTTTTCTTTTTTTTTTTTCTTCTTGCTCTTCGGCTTCTTCGTTCTCTGCGCCTTTCGTCAACTTCCAGCACCTGCAAAGTCCGTCGACACCGCGAGACTTCATGCGCCCAGAAGCTCTATCCATGTTTGCCCATCTCGAGCGCGCGTCAGTTAAGGGATCTATTGGAGGAGGCCGCCTGTGTGGTGCGATGGCCTTTTTGTTCGCCGACAAACCCAGAATTTGAAACCTCGCAGACCGGACGGACAACGCAGCAAAACCCAACCATCCCAGACCCCTTCCCGCCAGCGCACACATAATATACATACATACATACATACAGCCCGAATCAAGACTGGACGGACGCCTGCACGCTGCTCCATCGAGACTCTCTGTCCACTTCTGGGCGCTCCCGCTGTTCCGCCGTTCCGCCATCCCGCCCGTCCTTGTCCTTCGCGTCGCTCGTTTCGCTGCGCTTACTCTGATTTCTGGCTCTCTGCCTGGTATTGCCTGCCTACACGAAGAGAGAACACCCCCGTCGAACGCTGCTGCAGTGGTACCTGATGGGACAGGCCATCGTCGCCCAGGCCCCGTGTGGAACATTGACAACGAAGTGAAAGCGAGCACCAACCCGACGGACCGAAACACTCTTTCTGGCTGCTCAACCTTTCTTAATCTTTCTTCCTGCCGGAGAACTTACCGAACGTCCATCCCAGACGATTGGGCATCTCGATGCAATGGGTGGTGAGGCTGCCGAGACCGCGACGGGAGCGCTGGAGGAAAGCAAGCGTAGCAATGGTGCCACAGAACCAGCTGTGTCTGCTGCGTCTGCTGCTTCAGCTGAGAAGGACCAGGACACCGTGAAGACGGCCAAGCCTACGATGGGCGTGATGAGCACTGGCGATGCTCAAGCGGCTGCAGAAGCTGCAGATAGGGCGCCGCCTGCGGGTTCCAGCCCAAAAAAGAGACGGAAAGTCAACCACGGTGAGTACCGGAAGCTCAAGAAGCCCGCAAGCCCCCAAGCAAGGAGGATACATGCGAGAACCTGCATCTTCCTTCGTCACTGTTTCTCCATTCTTCTGCCTGCATCTTTGTCAACAGGCCTGTGGTGGGATTTGTATACTTATACGGGTTCCACATTGCGAATCAGACCTGCAGGGCTCAACCTTCTTCTTCATCCCTCTGTCTCTCCCTCTCCCTTGACTCTTGATATTCAACGTATTCTCCTGCTGCTTGCTTCTTTTCTTTTTCTTCCTTTTCTTCCTTTTTCCTTTCTTCTACCTGCTTGCTTGCTTGCTTTTTTGTTCCATGGCGCGCATCGGAAGTAAGACCGCTGACCACTCATTCGCTCTCTAGCATGCGTCTACTGCCGTCGATCGGTGAGCTTCCAAGATCTCCTTTCATCATCGTACTTCCCTGACTGCTTTCCCCTTATCATTTCCCGCACTTTATCCCACCTGCCATGCTGTCCCCCTCCATTTCCCAAGACCCTAGGGGCCACCGCTACAAACAACGTCTCTGCATATCGGGTTTGGCTGTACGGGATAAGAAGATTTTGGCTGACCATAGATCACTCTCTTCCGTGATGACGTTGAACAGCATATGACTTGCGACTCGGTACGACCACCTCTACCTCTTTTTTCTTAGAGACCCTTACGCCAATCCCATGACTGGTTAAGCGTTCTGTGGCGGGCTGCTTTTTGCTGACCGAGAGATCCGACTCTCTGCTCCTTCTAGGGACGACCATGTAGCCGCTGTATAAAACGCAACATCGGTCACCTGTGCCATGACAAACCTCGTGAACCTACCAAACGCGTGAAGAACGAGACAGAAGGCACCGTTGCCGCTACTCCTGCAGCTGACGAGAGTACGGCTGCAAACAATGACTTTGAGGGTAAAGGCATGTCGCAGACTATCAACGGACGTGACACCCTAGACGACCAGATATTGCCGGATACAGCTCTTTCTATGCAACCACCTGCCTTGACTTCTTCCTCCCAGAGCGCTCAGCCGCAGGACATAGCCGCTTCCGGCCCGAATATCGACGTTGGCCAACAAACCTGTAAGATAGACCCAACGAACCATACATATGCTGTCACGTAGTATAAACTGACTTTTTTGCATAGTAATGGGCTATAACAACGAATGGCGGCTTGGTGGGCAGAACAGCCAGTTTCAAGATATCCATACCTTTCACCCATCTTACATGTTCAACGCTCCTGAATTCACAAACGAGTATAACCTGCTCAACGACTTTCTCAGCACTAGTCTTCTAGACGACGGATCAATGTATCCCAACGACGAGGTACGGGGCCTCTACTCCGATATGTCTCTCCTGAACTCCATGGCCACGAATCTATCCCGGAACAATGAAGGATACCCACAACAACAGCAATCTTCCACAATATCACCCTCGCAGTTTATCAACCCGCCCCAGGCGTCCCAGGGAGGCTCTATCCAGCGGCCCAACAGCACTGTCGGAAATGACAAGGCTAAGGAGACGTATTACATGACCGCCGCTGACCCCTCCGGCACCGACCCTCCGGAGGAACGTATGAATAAACTCCTGAAAGCAAAATACGACGCCGGCCTACTGAAGCCGTTCAACTATGTAAACGGTTATGCTCGGCTAAATAAATACATGGAAGAGCATCTCCAACCAAGCTCGAGGCAGAAAATTCTGCGTCAGCTGGATAAGTTCCGTCCTGCATTTAGAGAACGTATGCATGCCCTTACCGATATCGAACTAGTACTAGTTGAGATGTGGTTTGAGCGGAGTTTGATGGAGTATGACCGTGTCTTTGCAAGTATGGCCATACCAGCCTGTCTATGGCGACGAACTGGACAGATATTCAGAGGCAATCAAGAGATGGCCCAGCTTATAGATGTACCAATGGACTCGCTGCGAGATGTAAGTTTTAATCTGCTTCGTTCAATGCATTATATCTAACAATTACAAGGGCAAACTTGCTATTCATGAAATAGTGGTCGAAGATCAACTTGTTAGCTACTGGGAGAAATTCGGCGCCATCGCGTTTGACAGTTCACAAAAGGCGATGCTTACAAGCTGCACGCTTAAAAGCCCGGATCCGAACAGCCCAAAGAAGAACATTCCCTGCTGTTTCTCCTTTACCATCCGTCGAGATAATCATAACATGTAAGGTCTTTTCTCTCTCTAGTTTTACATTGATCAAGCTTAACTAACCAGTTCCTTCTCAGTCCATCCTTGATTGTAGGGAATTTCCTCCCCACCAAACGCATAGACGTCCATCGATGAGACGGACTGCTTACTATTAATCATTCACTTTAACCTACGTTCCATTCTTGTGTAAATATTATTTTCAATACCCTTTGCCGTTCGTGTCCTGCGAATGGATTGCTTTCCCTCCTGTTTTATGTCTCGTGGAGTTCGTGTACGCATATACCTGTATGCTGAGAGATCGCGGCCAAGGGCTCTGGTTTTTATTTGTTTCTTTCCGTCTCCTATTCACAGCGCAATCGTCTGCGCTCTGATCCAGGGCATTGTTAAAGATGATATGATGGCAACGCCTTTTCTCCCTTCCCTTTCTTGTGCTTCTGTTCGTTGCTGACAAGAAAGGCGGCTCTTAGTACTAGAGTGTAGATAAGTCCATCAATCTAACATCACATATACCCATACTTTCTTCGCTATTTTCTATTTAGATATAATGCTGTGTTTATATTTCCCGATTTGGCAGCGCGCACAGACAAATACTCTGTCTCGACGTTGCAATTTAACGTCAACCCTGACTTCAACATAACGTCGAACAACATCACCCTTCAACGACTTATAACCTAGGATTTCTCAATATTCGTCCGAGAGAGGCTTGCGACTGAGAACTAAACATAATGGGTGCTGCCGAGGATGAGTGGCTTCAGGGTGAGTTATCTTCTCTGCCTACTGACATCTACGCATCATAGCTAACATACAGACAGCGCTTGTGGCTCGCATAACCTCTGATCTTCACATCGTACTGAACGAGACAGGCGAGACTACTGCATTATCCTCCGTGAACGACCTAGATGAATATTTCAACCAGCCCTTCTCGCTTGATTCCAAGCTCCTGACCCATGAGAATCGAAAGGTACTGGATGAGGTCGGTACGGAAGCGTGGAACAGATGCAACAAGGGACTATCCAACTCGCAAGCCATTCATAAGACTGAAACCCTGGAAATTATGGGTAAATGTTAGTATCTGGTTTGCCCCCTTTCCTGGGTGAATAGTTGCTAATCCTGTTAACTTAGTGATGGTTCTTGCGTTTTTTCTCGTCGAATTGGCCATAGATAGGGAAAGCGATAGTATTGGTTGGTGATGTACAGTGCATACTGCGAGGGATAACTTCTGCTGACACAGGTGGTCAGATTATGGTCGTCTGTTCAAAGCTGGGCTGAAGACTGCAGACAGGATGATTGGTTAGTGATACACCATAAAAGGAAGCTAATACATATATTGACACCGGAGGGGTAGGTATGGGTCATCCAGGTCTTGCTAGGAAGGTATTTGAGAAGCTAGATCGGCATAATTCTGGGGTTTCTAGCAGCCAATCTGCAAAAAGCCACGAGCTAGCTGCAGAATGCTCATTTCAGCTGTCTATACTGGTAAGATTTACCAGGGAAATGGAATTCAATGTTGCAAAACTAATGTATGGGTATCCCCAGGTATGGAAGGATAGGTTAGAAGGGCTTGGAATATCCCAGCAACCTATTCCATTCGCTATCCAAAGTCTTTCGTGGAAGGCAAAGGCTGCCGAAATACTCCTCCGTGTCGGAATGGCGAAGAAAAGGAATGGTGACCAAGCAGCTATTGAATGGCTACAGTGCTGCTATGACTTTTCTTTTATACCGAACCATGTTGAGGAAGCAGGCGAAAGACTGAAGTCTCTTCGACGGGCTGTCCTACATGAACTTAGTACGTAACTGATCATTATGCATTGATTGGGATATGCCATCTTACGTGATACTTCTAGTTCTAGCATACCTAGATTTACAGCAGACTTCAGCTGTGTACGTGGAACATATCCAAAATTTATATAAAGAACTAGAAGAGGTATATCCCAGACTCTTGTGTGATTGGCACTCTGCTAACCTTTAACACAGAGATATGGATCTGAACCCAGTACTAGATTTTTGGGGTTTGAAGTCTCCTTTGCTCTAGTACCGCACGTAGAGGACGGGGTCACACATTGCGGTCGCCGTAAGTGCCTCACAAGTTCACCACAAGCGAAGTATAATAATGCATTGGTCCCAGCACTAAATTGAACAACAGGTCTTCAATCTCTTATCGATTCGGAACTTGCCGAATCCCACCTCAGCAGGTAACCGCTCAACTATCTAATCGTTTGAGACTCTTAATTTTTTGATCACTTCAACAAAAATCTTGTCTGACAATATGAAGTATACTTTATTGTATTCACCAATACTGGCTCAAGCAGTATGTGCGCTTCTTTCTACCCATAACATAACTGGATCTGAAGACTGACGATTCACAGTCCGGCCTTCGCATATTCGCTCTTCCGACAGTTGATATCGGAGAAGATACAACAGTTGGAGATTGCACACATAGAAAAACTGGTACTGGTATTCCTACGACTATGCACAGTCGATGGAGATTTAGCTGAAGGCTTAAGGCAACCATTGTTGCTGTTCACATCTCTCTGCCCTACAGAAGATAAAATTTTTAGACTTCGGTTTGAAGCTTCCCAGGCTGTACAAGTGGTAAAGCTACACGGCTTGACATTGTGGCTATTCTTTAGGCTGACCTGCGGTAGATTTTCCTTTCCAAAGCACATTTTTGTTTCAACATAGGGAAACCAGATTTGGCGTTTGAGTGGTGCACGCTCGGCCAGCACCAGATTCTGGAAGAGATTGACAAAGGCATAATTCAGAGGTAAAGTGCCACCCATAGCATCGGAAGAAGTGAAGACCAAAATCAATCTCTGATTACGTCCGTAATCTGTGGATTGATACTACCAAAATTCTGGAACTTGTCTCACTTTTCAGTACAGGAAGATGTTTTTTTATGCATTTCACTCAAATAACGTAACCCCTTCTCGTTTTATTAAACTCGAAACCGTTAAGGGATTACCTGTCGATTCCCAGTTCTTACTATACCAGTATGCATTGAAACATGAAAGACTAGATATTGGTACGCGGTCACTTTCCCTTGGATCTGCTGCGATATTCTCTAACCTATGAGTGTATGATAGTAAGGGAGAGCCTATCAGATATGCTCTGCAGCAGTCCGGATTTTAGCCCTATATACGCTTGTATTGCCTGCGCCGAATCTTGCAAGAAAAGCTCTATCCTTGTCCCCATATTCAAGGAGCTACTCACAAAAAATCGGTCAAAAAATTACATAGTTCCCCTTCTCAAGTAAGGCCTATTCCACTTTCCCCCATCTTGATTTCTTGATCTCACTCTGTGACTCGTTAAGATGCTGCATCCGTATTATAGCAAAGGAATTTTCACTAAACCAACAACCGAGACCTGAATATGTTGAAGATATATGTGAACTTTTCGAGAAATGTGAGATACCTATTATACTGAGCTCTATCGAAATAAAAAAGGCATAGTATTCTAATTTAGTTTCCTCTTAGTTGCCATTAACACCTGCCTAGATGAATTACCTGAACAAGAACTAATCCAATACTTTGAATGGTTTTCTTCCAATGGCTATAACTTAGTAGTCAAACATTACCGACAGCTGGAGGTAACATCTTCGACTCGGGTTATTGATTCTTGCATAAAGGTTTGAACAA
The DNA here is from genome assembly GCF_000150975.2 of Nannizzia gypsea CBS 118893. NCBI lineage: Eukaryota > Fungi > Ascomycota > Eurotiomycetes > Onygenales > Arthrodermataceae > Nannizzia > Nannizzia gypsea. The sequence goes on along the minus strand of NW_003345200.1, from coordinate 885,556 downwards.
TATATAATGCATATGTTTGCCTTTAGTACTTTAATACTAATGCTTCATTTAGATCCTCGACAAGTTCCCCAAATGCCTGGGTGTTGATGCGTTATCTAGCATTAATCGGCGCATGTTTTGGTGCCAAAGTATGGCAACTTTGGCTCTTTTAGATATAGCCTATATGACCGAGAACCACATTTCAAAAGTAAGTCAATCTACTTCATCATCTCCATCTAACATAGTTACGTGAGTTCAAACAAGCTTGTAGGACCTATACTTTACCAGCGCAAGAATGCATCTACAACGGTGCCAAAGCTATGTCACGACCCATCATCAAGAGACTGCCCCGGAAGAATGGAGTAAGTTTTCTGAGGTTGTTCGTTCACTAATTGCGCTCTATTTCGACTCTGCAATTCGCTCGAACCAAGGGATAGAAGAGAGTATATGTGCGATACTGGGTATTTGTGATCCAAATTCAGATCCACAAGTACTTTGCATCCTTGCGGACCGAATAATATCTTCTGGCTTAACTACTCCGGCTGTCTATCGGGCCTTCCAAGTAAGTTCAAAAATTCTTACCATTATACCAATACTAATGATATATGTAGCGAGCTACTGCTTTGAAATTGACGTCTGGTGGTTTATGTGAAGTGTTGCATCATTTCCGTTGGCTCCGTTGTCTCTATCGATTTGGGCTTAAATGTGAGGAAAATTGTGCTAAATCTATTGTCGGTGAATCACACAAACTGGTAGACATAGCAACAAACCTTAGGCATGAGCTATCTCTGGAGATGACAAGGGAGCTCTGCTGGGAAATGCAGTGGCTACCAATTGCAGTGTATAACCAGTCCTTAGTATTTTACAAGGACATGAAGAACAGCATGAGCCAAGAATGGTTCAATGAGGCTATTAATCTAATCCAGGAGGTTGAACTCAAGGGCTGGGATACGGATTCTCTCTTTAGAAGAATGAGTGAAGCATATGGCGCTTTGACATGGAAAACTGATGACCCTTTATGACTTACAGCCTGGGTTGTCTAGAAGTATTATAAACAGTCGTTTCTGAGATACAGAGAAAGGAAAGCATGCGGATGGGCCCTCAAAGTGTACGCGCAGGAAATATTGATTTGAGCAACAAGAAATAGGAAATCCCTAAACAAATGGAAACGAGAGGTGTTAAATGCGCTCACCTGGGTTCTCGAGTTAAAAAAAAAAAAAAAAAAAAATCATGTAGTAATGCTGGCCAAGAAATGAAATGTAATGGAATGTCAAATAAATGACTCTGGTATCATAGAAGAGAAAATAGGAGGAGACAAGTTTGCGAACAGTAAATGAACTTGCTTGATCAAAAGTGGAGGACTCCGTCCAGACCGTATTATGCCGACCAACAAACAGCACACAAATTGATGCAAGAAAAATAACTGGCTATGCCAAACCTGGTAGAAGGAAGAGTTTGAAATGGAGCAATGAATGAAAGAATATGAAATGAGTGTTCAAAACCGAGGTGGTTAGGATATCGTAAGGGAAAGAAATAGGCAATTTTGTTCGCCGTTTAAAATATGAAAGACGCAGTTTAGGCTATCCTTCTCCATCTGCGTCGAGAGAGTTCGTTCGATGCCCCTTCTCTTTCCGCGCCTGGCCTAAGTTAGGAGTTGAGGGTATTCGACGAGCTACTCTGCCTTGTTTTGAAGCTAGTGGTGATAGGTCTTTGTTCCTGCAAGTGACTGGCGTGTTTCCATTGGAGTAGGAGTCATTCTTCGTTCCGTTCAGTTGAGTCTTCTTCATTTTGTCACCTAACGAGCGGACAGTTAGATCAAGTTCTCGCTCGAGTTCGCTGGCTCCCTGGAGGTTAAATTTATCGGATGAGACGTTGAGCTTTTTGCGATATGCACGGAGCGTACGGCAGACTTGCTCGGTGGACATATTAAGGCTTCCAAATTCACTAGGCGAGTTGCTATTAGGAGATGCGTTCCAATTTGGTTTGCTGGAGGTGCGAGTGCGAACTTCGAGCATCGATGGCCGCCGTACACTTCCATTGGCTCGGAGACTGCCGCTGCTTGTTTTGTTGGTCACAGCTCTCGACATATGCCGGGGACTAGGGGGTGAAGGAGACCGGTTGGCCTGGTTTCTGCTATCAGAATATGGCGCAGTCGGAGATCGACGAGGAGGAAGAGGCGGTGTAGATACTGTAGATACGCCATTGACACCGTTTTTGAAACCGCCTCCTAGAGTATATCTAGAGGTCTTTTTGCGGATACGTGGAGGAGAATCACGCACTGGGGTTGGCGTTGTCATGACATTATCAGACTTTTGGAATCCAGCCAATTCAGTCTTAGAAAGGATGCGGCGAAGTGGAGGTTTAGCTGCAGTAAGCTCCTTTGTTGGAGTCTCCTCTTCAGGGTTGGCAAGAAGATGCGGACTTTCCTGCAAGTATTGCTGTTGGGTAGAGAGATTCCACACCATGATTACCCCATCCAGTCCGGTGCTAATGAGTGTTCTTTTGATTATGCCAGAGGAGTTTGGCTCATTTGTTTCTAGAAGGATAACATCACTGACTCCTTCAGTATGACCGAATTCTCGGGTAAGGAGGGTATCCTTTTCCGAGTCGTACACCCTTATAGATTTATCAGTCGTCGAGACTCCAACCAGTAGCCTTGGACCGTATTCAGGGTAGTCCTTCTCGAGAATGAGGGAACTCATGACAGCGGTGTCACCACTCTCTGGGTCAAGAACACGGAAAGAATGAACCTGACGGCTAGAAGGTATGTGGTATCTCTGTATAAGGCGATCTATCGTGGATAAGATAAGCGTGTCAGGGTCGCCTGGAGGAGTTACTATAGAAACGGGCGATGCCTTCAGCGTAATCACTTTCGAGAGAAGAAATGCAACCGTGGAGACACCGTCATCCTCCCGAGTCATTCGTTCGCGAATAATAACTGTCCTATCAGCAGAAGAAGAGAGCAATCTCTTGCCATCTTTGGTGAATAGCAACTGCCCAACTGCACCAACATGTTCATCCATCGTTTGTATTACCTCGATTGAATAGTTATTGCTTTTGAATAATTGGACCATTCTATCACGCCCGCTGCTAGCGATTAAAGTGGCATCAGGGTCTGAGTAGATCGCAATATCCGTCACTTCAGCCCCATGAGCTCTAACTTCATTCTGGCATTGCCAAGTTTCTCCATTAATAGTCCTAATTGGGATAGATTAGCCAACGAGTAGATGTAATAGCCTAGTGACTACGCGGACTTACCTGACTACGCCATATCTATCTCCAGAAACGAACATTTTTATGCCATCTGCGGCACGTAAAACTTTCAGTTCGTTAGCATCCTCATCTTCGTCTGAAATTTGTTCCAAGTCGACTTTATATGTGTCGCAGCAAGTTCCTTCAACGTTCCAAAATCTGACTGTCCCGCCGCATGACCAGGTGAAAAAATCCGATGATTTGCTATTAGGGGTCTCAATAGCGCTGATACCTAATACTGAATCTCTATGTGCAGATACAGAAACATCTGCTACACTTTCGATGTTATCTTTGCTCAATGGATCTAGAGGACATATGCGTAGGGTCCGGGATGAGTCGACAGTTATCATATGCGTGTCGACTATGCCCATAGAAACAATCGAAGCCTTTTTTGGTGTAGGGCACGGTTGGGCATCGATGTTTGCCGAAGTTGGCGAAATCATTGGAGACGATCTCATCTCCTCTATTGAGCATTTTTCTAGCTGTCGGCCACGACCACCGAACCAAATGAAGCCAGAATTTCTATCCACGACAACGGATGAAACACCGATATCGAATTGCTTGACGTATTGAAGCTTTTGCTGGTTATTAGAGTCATCCAGAAAACAAACAACCCCTGAATCAGAGCAAATAATGGCTTCGGTGTCGGAAATATTAGAGACACATGTGAATGTGCTTTGATGCAAATTACCCAAGAGGCAATTTCTTCCTGACAATGCCACTGGTAGTGGGTTGCTAGATGTAACGGGAGAGTCGGCGTTGGGCCGTTGTTTCGACGGAGAACACGGCCTACCGGCATCTCCAAGCCTCCAAACCTTGACATGCCGTATGCCGACACTGAAGGTATCATTAGCTTAGGTATGGATTTGCGGGCATGAGTTGATGACATACGTGATTAGGTTATTCCCCATCCAACACATATCTCGAACAAAAGACGTGCATTTATTCGTCGAGTGAAGTTTCGCAGAGCCATTCCGAAGGCTGATCTGCCAGATATAAAGAAACCCATCGTTTATATCACCTAAGCTTGCTAAAAACTGTGAGTTGGGGCTGAACGCAAGGCTTCGAACGCCAAAGGTGTGTTCCGTGATTATCGAGAGGGGAACATCTGCGGGAGAGTCCTTGGCTGTCGAAAACAAGAGGATACGGGGGTTATAGCCAGTCTATGCGAGCAGCTGACATTAGCATTTGTGTCCAGGGGTAACATAGAATGTCCTGATCATACCTCTCCAGCAGCTAGAAACCTGCCATTGGGGCTGAGGGAAACACTTGTGACTGCCTTTATTCTCTCTCGCGACGTCCATGATTTTGACCCATTACTCTCTGTCCACTCTGCTGCGTTTGGTGAATTGGAGAACAGTGGCGAGTTTATGGATGTAGACAACCGTAGCGAGGCCTGTGGTGGTCTAAGTCGTGATTCCGGTGTGGTTGGCGGACCTGGAGGGTTATAGAAGGAAAGGACAGGGTTGACGCTGGTGGCCGTTGGTCGTGCTCGAAAGAAACGCTGGGACACAGACAGGTCCTCGTCCAGCTCGGCGAGAACGGCGGCAGAGCCTGCGCATAGGGCAAAAGAGCGAGAGGGTTCGTGATATGAGAAGCCATTTGGGCTTGAAGTTGTGGTTCCGATAACTGTTTGGAGGGAAAGCGTGGTGAGATAGCTCGTTGATTTGTACGGGGGTCTTGAATTCGACGCCGGTTTGAGAACGGGCGAGTTTGCGGGCGTTATCTTCAACGAGGCTTGGGTCGTTGACGATAGCTTGTTCTTGAGGCCGAGAGGAGTGCTGGTGTCGCTACTGGTGCTGGTGCTGGAACCGGCGCTGCTGTAATTTGCCATCTCCCCCTGCTCCAGACGCAAAGCTCTCTGTCTGATCTAGGCTAGCTATCATTTCAGATCGGGGCTGCATTGGGGCCCATCCAACGAGCGAGGCGGCTGTTTTCTGCAGAAGAGCGTGTCTTCTCTGCAAAGACTTATGTGAGAGGTCGATTTGTATTTTAATGCCTTCACGGGCAAAAGGTGTCGAGAACGATGTGCACCTGCACCTAAAAATTAAGCGGCGGCAGGGTTCTTCGCTGTGACGGGACGCTGTGGTTGGAGGGCCAGATCGAGATGTCGGCTCGCCCTGCATAAACGTAAACAAAGGCTTTCATTCACAGGACACGGTTTCTCCCTGCAAAAACGTACATTAGCACTTGAACGTCGTACCGGCGCCTCAGCAAGCTTGTTCCCCTACTTTTCAGGGCTGGAAAACAGCATGGAATATCCACTTTTGTTGTTACTCGTGATATGCTCAGGAGTAGCCCAGCTTGCTTGTAGCTTGACTTGGCCTGCGGGGAGCATCACAAAATATCCCTACAGGGGGCAAAAATAGTTCAATTGGCGAAAACCGACTACAATATCCACTAGTAAATCATCGCCGTCCCTAATATTCAATACAACGAAGCGTATCGAGTGTTCAGCTGCTTTTATATTCGAAAGTTGCTCCTTTTTTGCTCGACTTTTTTTATCTCGAGGCTGTTTATAGACTTCCTGATAGGGTTTAGACGGTTTATGTAATCGGTTTTATGTAATCAGATGAACTTGTTGTTGGTTTTGGGTTTTGCCAAGCCGGTAACTTAGTTTTTCCGGTTGGAGACTAGGGGTAAAGCTTAATCTTATTTTCCAAAGGGGTCAAGAAGAGCATCAAAAGACAACCAGCGCATCTATACAGAACAGTGCACATATACCATTTTGTAGCGCGGCGTTGGGGTTTTTTTCTTTCTAAAGGTTTCGATAATAGAAGCGATGTCGTCGTTTATGGATGATTCGATGATAGGCCGCTGGCTTTCGGATTTACTCATGGATGACCTGACTCGCAAATCAACGTCAAAGCCCCAGCTACGCCGTTTTATCCACCACGAAAAGCCGATCCGCTATATACGGTGTCTCGGCGGGGGCACCGAGGGCGACGTCTATCTAGTTGAGATTGAGGGTCACAAATATGCGCTTAAGGTGGTGAGTATTATGTATCCCTCCTCATGCCTTTGCCCTTGCTTGAACCACTGTAACCCATGGCTTTAAAGTTCAAACAATGGAAGTTCGATGCTCCCAAATCAATCAGACTTCGTCTGAAGGAACGAGAAACCCACTATTTTAGCCCTATAGCGAACGAAGCAAGGGCATTTGCTAGGCTGGATAGCATGGGCCAAAATGGCACCTGGGCTGTTAAGTGTCATGGCTGGATGAAACTGTCTGGTAAACAGCGGCCCAGGTTTCTCAGCCTACATACCCCATGGGCAATCGTTAAAGATTATATCCCTGATCCAATGACACTCGATGATGTTCCTGAAATACGGCAGAAAATGAAGATTGCTCGTAAAGCGCTTCTATTCCCAGACGACGCCCAGCCAAGAAACTATCGTGGCTCGTTCCTTGTTGATCTTGGGCGTGTCAAAACACATCCATACCCGCGGGTTCTGTGGTCAAAGAAAGAGTACCGGAAGTATTTTGAGTGTTTTGATAAGGATGCCAGTGAATGGGTGGAGTCTGTACAAGATGGTGAAGTCATTGATGGCTGGGTAAATGAGTATCTTAAAGAGGGCATGTTAAAGGGCATAATCTGGGCGGAAAAGCGCGGAATGTACGCAGAGGCTGAAAATTTACGGAAACTCATTGAAAAGGTAAGTAAGCATATACTTCTCTGAAGACTTTACCGCTATACTATTTCCTGGCTGGATAAATGCTAACCTTAAAAGTCACAAGAGCGTCTAGAGCAGAGAGAGAGAGCCAAAGAGAATGGGTCGATTGAATCAAAAGAAACACCAAAGATAGAAAATCAGTCTCATGAGGGATTTAAGGCCTCCGATCCCTACTAGGCGCTGGGGGGAGACCCATGCTTTCATCACCCTCATCGTCTTCGTCGGATATACCTCTTACCCATTGGGCATTTCCTTCAGGTGTCCGCCGTATATAATAACAACTTACTCCATCACCACCCGGAATTGGAACCCTATCCCGTATGAAGCCCCCGGAGCCACTTCTTGTGCGGTACTGCCATCGAGACTGCTCCGGTACCCAGCGTATTCTAGCAATCTCTTCCCTGGTAGGAGGTTGAGGCGATGGCTGATTAGGAGAAGATAAATGCTCAGCGGGCGGCGAGCCCGAAGACTGTCGTTGGCGTGGCGGTGTCATTATACCCCGAGATGCTTGCCGAGGTGATATTGTCATAGCATTATCCGGAGGGTTCTTAGAAACAAGCCCAGTTGTGTTGTGATGGTAGACTCCATTGCGAAGTACCCAGGCATCGAGGGGTGGGTATTCAGGCCCAATGGTAGTGTCACATCCAGGGGCAGCTGCCATCATATGGATCCACCACAGAGCAAGCTTGACAGTTAATTTTCCCTTTCCCGAATTGTCCCAGGGAATGCTTTTCATTTCCACGGGTCTGTACTCTCCACCTTTTCCGTCATCTTTGTATGATTGACTGCTAGGCATGTGGTCACTGCTGGACATATGTTCGCTACCCGGGATATGTTCGCTCGCATCACTCATGGATAGTGAAGCCAAACTAGAAGTGATGGAAGTTTGTCGAGGCCGGCCTGAAGATCGGTCGATTGACATGGCGCTAGTGGCGGAAGTAGTTGATATGTTCCTCAGATGGGTCTGCCTTTGGGGGGAAGATCGAGTGGCCGGGGGGCTAGACGGTACAAAGAGCGGACTGTCATGCCCTGCTGAGCGGGAGGATTGCTCAGCGACATTGCGAGGGGACCTCTTATTAGCGATCCCTGATAGAATCATCGCCCTTGAGATGCGTAGAACGACGAGCTCTTCCTAGGTAATCAAATACCCGTACCTGACGTTCCAAGTATCCCCGCAGTATTTGATCATTTGGGCATAAGGCCAGTAGTAATGCACCTTATCCTTGTTTGTCATGGAACGCCATTTTGATGATAGCTTTGTATCTCCTGGACATCGGTTAATAAATGGGGCTGGAGCCGAATTTGCCTGCACCCCAGCCCAGTCAGGGAATACCGGTGGCTGGTCAGCGGAAGGGTTACATTCTGACTCTCGTCTCGCAAATCGAGTGCCGGTAGGTCATATTGGGAGCGCCTTGCTCGACCTCCACGCGTCATATCAATGGCCAGGCCCGGATAGTTTGGGTGGTATCCTTCCCAAGCAATCCTCAGGCTCTCGTTGACGGGGGGCACGACCGTTCGAGTTAAGAGGTGATCGAGGGAGTCTTCATCGAATATTTTGAGCTCAATGTTTCTCACGGGAGGGGAGATTTCGGGCAATGGATAGTTAACATGTGCACTCAAAACGTCGCCGTAGCAAGAAATCAGGGTTGCATAGGTAAAATCCTTCCAATCCACAACGTGGATTTCTTCTTTAGAGTCACATTTCGACGGCAACCCTTGTAGCGAACGGGAGTGGTCCACTTCCGGGTTAGGCTGGGTAAGGTACTCAAGAAGCGTGGTGGCCATTGTGTGGCTGTATTAGCGAAATCAACCAAAGAAGAGTAGAGAGGTATGAAAGGCAGTGCGTTAGGATTGAATATTGATAATAGAGTGATTTTCGGATTCTTGCGTATTCTGTGTAATGATAACTTTCCATTAAGGGGGATTTAGGAGGGTATTTATAGACAGTCCTTCAATGTCTAATATTATTTATAGTGAGGATGTTGAGTGAGCCTTGAGAGCGAAGTTGGACAGGGTGGTAGATGGTCAAGAGTACGCTTTCTTGGTGGCAGGGACCAAAAACCCGGTGTGGTGCGCTGTCCGCCAGGCAGCAGCCACCCCTGATGAAAGCAAAGAGGGGTGAACTGCCAATCAGTTCCGTAAGCGCCCATCCGTATGGAACTATATCTAAGCCTCATCTGCCGGGCACATGAGGCTTGTAAACCTGGTAGGAAAATCACTGGATGGGAGCTTCCAAAAACCTGGCGCTAAGGCGACATGAGGCTTTCGGGGGCTAAGCCCTCCGATAATCATGTTGGTTAGCCCATAACTTCGGCGGTTGGGCAGATATCCATGGTTTCAAGGCCCAGACAGGGGTATAACAAGTCCATATGTATAGCATCCTCTTCCAAGGCGTAACTTCGTAATATCCTCCAGGTATTTCCATACATTAAAATAACCGAGTCAAAAGAGTGAGCCCACGCTGGTGGTCAGCTGGTTAAAACTATATTTTGACATACCAATATAATGGTACGGGTTGTGGTGGTACTCCACTTCGAGTTGCTGGCAATAACAAGCTGCAGCCCCATGCCAAACGAACTACTAAGTTCTCCAAACTAGTAGGGCCGGTTCCAGTAGTTACCACCAGTAACAAGGTCGAGGGCCAATTTCCTTAGGAAGGCGGATATAATTCAACAGGCGATGGCTATAACCTAGAAGGCCGCGGAGTATCTCAGGCCCGCACCCTCTTTATTTAATATCTCCATAGAATAGTTTAGCAAAGTGCTTCTCACACCTTATCTTTTGGAATACATAATTCCCCTGACTGTCATGGCATACGTTAACGTGGGCATTATTTGGCACCATATTGCTGTGCCTCCTCAGCCAAATTGCATATGTCAAGTCTAGGCTCTGGCTTGCCGCCGAAGTGGGTATCTTTCACTCTATACCCACCGACCCCGCCAGGAAAGCGGTTAGTGAATATCATAACTGTTGGATCTAGCGGAAAAGGAAGAAAGCAAGCGGTAAAAGGCCAGCTCTGCTGTTCGTCAGTCATGTATGTATTCCGTGTTGTTGTTTGCCAACTTGAAGTCCAGAGTGCGGCTTTTAAAGTATTATGGATAATAGTTTCTCCGATGACTTCATTTGCCGATCCGAACCCGAAGCTTAGTGGGACATTTCATTCACTACACTAAATCATAAGATGAAGCTTTCTCTATAGTTATTATTGATTTCACTTGCAAGACAGCCAGAGTGAAGGAAAGAGACAGCTGGATGGCGACCAATATCCGAAGGTATAGGTGAATCCCTGAATTTTAGCTATTTTTAGATGTTGAAAACGTCATGTAAACTACTGTCTCCAGAACTTTGGGTCACAATGCTGGCGGTTAACAACTTGCGTGACAATGCGATGGGGCTACCTTTGTTCCATGGATGTCCGATTGCTCCATACGGATGCCATACGAACCATCCACCGGTCCAGTCCGCGGCCTAGGGATTATTAGGCTGGGGACGGGGATGGTATAGGCCTTAGGTGCCGGCGATGCTTTGAACATACCAGGCCATGTCGGGGCCGCTGTACAAGGCCATATCTGATCCTTCAAAAACAAACTTAGCATCTCCGTTCAGACAGGGTTTGGAAGAGGAGAGTTTTACGCATGGATTCTAGCCCACCCACGGTGTAGTGATTCCACCGCCCTTCCAGGCTTGATGTCACTGCCATAGTCGACAGTAAAGTTGAGTGAAAAGGCCGTCTCGGGCCAAGTGAATGATGGAAGAGTCGTGTTGGTGAAGGCCCTATCACTGTTCTCGCCCCGTGCGTCATCTCCGTCTCTGATGCCCATGAAATCAAACGCATCATCCAGACCGAAGACTGGCCTGAGTCCGAAGCAGTCTATGGAACTTCCGCCAGGATCCCAACCAGCCAACTCTCGTCACGTATACCGACAAATAGGCGTACACCAAGCGCAAAGGACTCATCTCGTCCATGTCCGGTGCTCGCTACATCCGCAGCATGCAGCCAGCTATGCAAAACTACATCGCGGTGCTACTCAAGCATATAGAAAGCCAGTGCCACAGCTCCCAGGGAGGCAGGGACGAGGCCGACATGCAGCATCTCATCTAAAGCGTGGCAGTTGATATTATCGAAATCATCACCTTTCAACCAGAGCTTCCATGTTGTTAAAAATGGCTCGCACCCCTTACCGAACCAGCTAAAAAAGGCACTCAGGCTGACTAGTGTCCTGCAGTTGATCATGTATTTGCTGCTTGCCCTTCTACAATAATCCATCAACCAAACCAACCTAGTCCTTGATCTCTCTAGCAAGCGAAAAGAAACTGCCATGTCAGTGCCAACCACACCATCAAGCGCTCTTCACGACAATATTACTGATACAGGGTCCAGCTCCGCACTGTCAACTCTAGGGTGAAAGCGGAAGTAAACTGCATTAAACGCATACCAGAAAGTTCAAGCAAGAGCTCAAGAGGTTTTACAGAACAGTGGTAATCATGAAGATCCATCTCTTGCTTGAGGCAACGGAGGCGTGATAAAACCGAAGCTATCCAAAGCCGAAGCCGTCGTATCCCTGGCCGCTACGTCAATTAGTCACATTAATTTCGGTGCTGGCTTGTTTTGTCTTGAATCTTGTTGGGTACCAACAGTTTACATCCCCACCCGTCTACGAAGGCTTCTCCGCCATTATAGAGGCTAAGAAAATGTCTGTTGACGCTTGCTTAGAACGGGCTCTTGCCTATATAGCGTCGGCCTAACGACATCTAATGAACCTCAACACCCAGAGAATAGTTAATGTTATTTATGGCGTGGTATCCGACGGGATCGTGTGGCAATTTTTACGTGTAGATGGCAAAAAACTCCTCTCTCCGATTGTTTCAAGACTCTTGCCGACTGTGGCAGAACCCAACCCTACCTCTTCATAACCGAATTGTCCGGGTAGACATCGAGTCATCGCCTCATACCAGCCGTCACATAATGTTTTCGGGCAGCCAAAGCTGTGGCATGAACAGGTAGAAGCAGATATTTTCCCTGACCCATCTTCACCATCACCAAGGATTGATACGAAGCAAATTAGTTCGTCCGCACCTGAATGGTATTTTATTCAGCGATCCGGGCCCTACGTCAAGGTACAGCATATATTTACTCTGTACTCTCGGTAAACTAACATTCTGTCAACAATATAACAAGTCTTCTGCGCCAGTCAGCGCGGGCTCGTCCTTTTGGCTCAGTCGTTTGTCACATTCTATAGTTGGTCGAGGAACCGTCTGCATCAAATGTGGAAGACAGTCAAGAACAGGAGGATAGAAAGATTGCGGGAGTTGGTTAATTCAACTAACTGGCAACAGGCATCATTTCAATCATTCTTATTGATTGTATCGATATCAGCATCAGCTTGTGCCTTCCCTTAGGCGGACTAATCAAATAATATTACCCACTTAGCTGCGTCGTCAAATTGGAGTTGACTTAAACTTCCTCGGAGTAAATATCCTGGAACTCCCTACCTACCAACCCTGATCATCAGAGCAAACATGTCGACCTACCGGGTTTTCGGGCTAGATCGATAGGCAGCGCGGGAGCATCCGCACCCCTGGAAGCTTGACCAGCCAACCAACAAGTTACAGTAACTCGTTAGTGAGTGATCCGCCCGATGCCCCAGATCCTCCGTATTTGGCCCGGCCTGGAGCTAAGTTAAGCTCGGTGACGCCAGCATGCATTAGGACGATCTCCTTTGTAACGTTCCCGGGCGACGAGTTTAAAAACTAGCTACAGTAGTAAGTTAAGCATGCTAGTTGGACCTGCCCAGGGGGGTGAACTTTACTGTCTCTTATCACCGATGCGCGATGGACTTAGGCCTGGTTAACTAGTTATGGTGTTAATTGAATGGTTAGTAGTTAGCAAACTCCGAAGCCTTCTCACGGGTGGAGAGAAGAACAGTAACTAACTAGTGACAAAAGTCGCTGATGAGCCTAACCACAAGATTGCTAAAGATTGACTGACTGACTCCTACTTTCTTCCACTAGGCGAGGCTCAGACCATGGCGTTGTCCTATTATCCAGCAGTAGCTTAATTACGTCCTGAGGGGCCCATGATATTGCTTCCCCAGTTATAGTATCACAATAACCCCTTCCACGGTCTTCCATAACGCCGGTAGTTAGTCAGGTAACGGCGTTGCCCCATGATCCAGGAGTAGTTTAACTACGTCCTGATGGCCCCAACGTCTTGCTTCCCAAATTGCAGTATCATGCTGATCCAATCCCTGGGCATTCGGGTCGGCTCCACTCTCCAGTAGCATCTCAACTATACCAATATGGCCCATAGACGAGGCTGCCTCGAGCGGGCTACCATAAAGCTCTCCCCAAATATTAACATTAGCACCACTCTTCAATAGCAGCTTAACTATGCCCACATGGCCATCGGACGAGGCTGTTATGAGTGCACTACCAAAATTCTCGTCATAAAGATTAACATCAGCACCATGGTCTAATAGCAGCTTAACTATGCTTTCAAGGCCTCTAGATGATGCGAAGCGAAGCGCAGGACCATCTAATCCCATAGCATTGACATCAGCACCACGGTCTAATAGGAGCCGGACTATACTCTCGTGGCCTTGTCCGGATGCTGCGTGGAGCGCAGTATGACCGTCCCACATAATAGCATTAATATCAACACCACGATCTAGTAATAGTTGCACCATACTCTTGTGGCCCTTTTTGGCTGCTAAGTAAAGTGCGGTACCAGCCACACCCTTGGCATGAATATCGGCACCATTCGCTAGGAGTAGCTGGACTATACCCCCGTGGTCCTCGTAAAATGCAGCAAGTAGTGGAGTATCACCAAATCCACTAGCATTGATGTCAGCACCGCGGTCTAGTAGTAATTGGACAACATTCTCGTAGCCTGCTTTGGATGCTGCATAAAGTGCAGTACCCCCATCCCCCAGAGCGTTAATTTCAGCACCTCTATCCAGCAGTAGATGTACTATTTCTTCACAGCCATTGAAAGACGCGGCGATAAGGGCATTGCTCCCAGAACTATCTGTTAAATTGATGTCGGCACCGTTATCCAGTAATATTTGTACGATTGCTGCGAAACCTCCCTTTGATGCTGCCACCAGCGCGAGGTGAGATAGTCCACTCGTATATTGAGGATTGATTTGGTCCTTTATCGCGTGGCTGCTGGATGATTCTATAATGTCTTGCACAACTCGGGTAAGCCCAAAAAGCGATGCATAGTATAGTGGTTGTCCAACCGTGGTATCGGGAAAAGAATTCTCGTCTGTATCAGGATCGGAGGGTGAATATTCGTCTGTATCAAGATCGGAAAAAGAATATTCGTCTCTATCCCAGCCTTCATATAACATCGCCCAAGCATGAAATCTTTCTCTTTTTAGTCTAAACATCCGTAATATCGCCCCTTCAAGATAATCTGGCCTCCCAGCATCCTTGTAGTGGTCATACCAGAATTGTGCAGCGTATTCAGCTAGTGGGAGCTTAACATTTGGCATATCTAGTGACAAATCTGGTTCCATAAGATATACAAGGCTAATGTGTGCAATCTCTGTATGGGCAAGATCACCTTGTAGGGAAAAGCTCGCTGATTTTTGTGCAGTAATGCGATGCGATTGAAGGTATTCTTGGACTGAGAAGTGGGCGATATGAACTGTGGGCGATTTACTCCTATTTTCTGAGTGCACGATGCTGATCAGGCCAGGACATAGGCCGTGTAGGTCATCAGCGCCTTCCAGCCGACGTTGGTGGTCAAGGTAGGCAGGCTCATCAAGACTAACTGCAATCCCATCGATAACCTCCGATACTGTTAGGGGTCGGACAGAGTAACAGAGAAGAGTCAGCATCCGTCGTGCTTCTTCAAAGGCATCTTCATCGATATTGCATAACATTCGCTCATAAGTCTCATCTAAGTCTCGTGGCAATCCCTCCAGGCACTTATTGAGCTTTCTCTCACTCCGTAGACAACTCTTGAGGGCTTGGAATTGGCACTCTACCCAGCGGAACCTGAGCGTTGTGTTAGCCGAATCTAATGAATTTGATAACTAGGGGCCTGCTAGCAACTTCTTACACTCCGCCTGCACGCTCAGTCAGAGCTTTTTGTATTTTATCGTGGTCCGCCTTCCATTTGTGGAGTGCCTGATTTGTCTGCAACTCGGTAGATATAAATTTGCTAATGTCTTGATCGATAGCATCATTACGCATAACCTCTTCTTCTTCATTAGTAGGGTTTAGCCGGTTCCGGATATCGATCTCATCTTTGCTAGTAACCAACAGATGCATTCCTGGCAACGACCATGACCGCATTAACATTATTATGTCGAGAACTTCATCTCGATAGGTAAAACGAGGGCTCTCGTCCAATGCATCCAGAAATATATATACGTGCTGAAACCTCTGAATTAAAGAGTGGAGGTAAGCGGCTAATTCTAGTGTTGGGGGAGTACCAGTTTTGTAAGACTTATGGAGGCGCTCAAGCTCTTTATAGCCATCGTGGAGTTGGCCAGAAAGCTGTAGTAGTAAAGCTCGTAGCATGCCAGAGGCGTCTTGTTTGGATTTATCGTTGAAAGTAAAGTAAAAAAATGCAATTCCAACAATATCTGGAACAGCCTGTTTCTTCCGACATGTGTATTGGATGGCAGTGGAACATAAAACTGACTTTCCAGATCCTGCGAAGCCGTTGAGCCAGAGTAAGGAAGAGTTCTGAGCCAGCCAGTTCTCAAATTTGGCACCTCTGACGAGCCACATGCCGGTTCCTGAATGGCATTTGGCCACTGCAGAGTTGTGGTTGGTAGTGACATCCGGTGCCTTGAGCCAGTCACAAATCGTCGATGTTATCTGATCTGCTCTCACAACATCAAGAACCAGCTTCACGTCCGCTATATCCTCTCGATGGTTTTTATTCTCCTCAACCTGTAATGCATTTAATGCAAATGTCAGATTTTCTCGCATCTCACCAATGTCCTCTTCAAGCTTTTTCAGTGTACTCTCCTTGAATGGATATAACGCTCGACGCCCAGTGACCTTGAGGACAGCCTTGAGGTCACCAGCCGGAGTCTTTTTCTTTAATTTTTCGCACTCATCCCGAAGCTCATAGATGAGGTCCTCACAGTTTTCAATTGATGATTCGATGGCTTGGATCAAATCTTGCTCATCGGGCTGGAATTTACGCTCCTGTATCCTCTGGTGAAGATACTGGAGCATACTTAGGAAACTCTTAAGCATCCCTGTTGTCCGGTCTACAGCAACGCCTTGACCTTGATATGAATCATAGAATTTGACGATAGAGCCCGTAACCTGTATGCTGAGCGACACTAGCCCTGCTATACTCCCAGCAACGGAGAGCGGATCGGCCATTATCAGTGAGGACGTTCAAAAATAAGGTATTTATATAGTGCAAATAGAGGCAGAAAAGTAGCCAGCCTGGATCATGTATCAGCGTTTGCAACCGGAATCCAACAGTGGTTAACAGTTGTGATTGTTGCCTAGCAAACGGCATGCGATGATAATTGAAAATATTTGATAACTAACCAACTGACTAACAATTTGACTGGTCAACAAATTAATCAACGACCTGCAGATGCGGGGTATTTAACTAGTTATTTATAACTAGTGGTTATAATCAGATCGTAATATCTAAATAACTACAAGACCAACCTGGCGTTCTTCGTGATCAGTCACAGAAGCAAAGACAATCTGCAAGAAGCGGTTCAATAACAACCAAGAAGCTTGATTCTCTTGTTTGATACATTTGGCCCACCCAGGCAGCGATAGCTATCCCGCTCAGACACCCAAGTTACTAAACACAGGGATACCAAACCCACGTCTTACATAAATTTGAACAAGGCACAATATGTCCTCTGATGAATCACGCTCAAATGAAACAGCGGAAGCCCGCGCTGCCTTTACAGCTTCTCTCAAATCCGTTGGTGCCAATCTAGATGCTGACCTGCGCACTCGAGCGGGAACCCTGCATGACAACGCCGCTATCATAGAGAAACAGCAACAAGATCTAAAGCGGACCACTCAGGATGTCTCCAAGCAGAGCAAGGAACTGGAAAAGCTTCTAGATCAAGGCCAAAATGGCCTAAAGGAAGTTGGCGATTTGCAGAATTTTGCGGAAGTCATGGAGAGAGATTTGCTGGTTCTCGAGGAGACGCTGAGGTTGGCGGAGGAGGAGGACGAGCGGGAGGGAAGAGTTGAGAAACCGGCGCAGAGCTGGCTAAAGAAATGGTTTTAGCTGTATCAGAAGGTCGGCCTAACGGGGTATTATATGTGTTTTAATGCCGTTTCAGTTGTTTATGGATTATATCAAATTGGACTCTCCTTGGTCGGCTAATATGGGTTGGTATATATCCATCCCTTGATATATCAAAGGATGCAGGAATATTTCGATACACCCAGCCAGCATGTAAACAGGACTGCAAATTTGGGGAAACTTGAGAATTTTGGGTTTATATATATTGATTTGCATCCAAAATATTTATCAACCAGCAAATGATGTCTGCAGTCTAAATGTAACCAAAAATAGGCGTCTAAATATCGCCTCCCTTACGAGCCGTAATCTTCGACAAATTCTTCCCACACATATTTAATACTCTTTTCTTTCCCCCCAGCCCTAGATTGGCGCTGTTTGTAGCTCTCCCATTCACTCCATTCATTCCACTGCCCCAGGCTCACTAGATGTCTCATAGTAGGTCTTCCGTGCGGACAGTTCCACGGCTTGTCTATAGTCCCCATGTGCTTGACCACGGTCTCCATTTGCCGATGAGTAAGGTTCTTTCCAATCATGATACTTGACCGGCAAGCTCTCATAGCGAACATCTTTCTCACTTTGCTCGGTCTAGGAACAAGGTAGTCCGAGAAGGGTGACGAAGCTATACCCGAGGGTTCGACATCTTCCGCATCGCTATCAAGTTCGTTTCTCGACCGTTTGCCTCGATTGTTCTGTGATTGCTGCGGTGCTTCAGAAAGCAAGACAATCAACTCTTCCAAATCGCGAGTGTCGAAGACGACTTCTTTACTCAGTGGTAAGCTAATCAGTTTGCACCGTCGGCCGATGGGCTCATCTCCACTGGTATCTATTTCAACGATGAATCCGTTCTTTTCCAACGCAGCAAGGTTGTCGATGATGACTTCTTCTTCCACGGAGGTGAGATCAAGGGTCTTCGGCTTCACAAGCCTTTGGTTTTGTACCGTCGTCTCAGCCTGGAGACGTTCGAAGTTATACTTCTCGTCGGACGCGTGTTGATCAATGATGAATAACTCATCTTGTTCATTCCCAGCTGGCCGTGCAGAGGAGCGGGTGCTGTCTGGGCTACCGCCCGGTCTCGTCGCAAGGATAAAACCAAGGTTAAACTGACCGATTATCCGCATCCTAGAAAAATCCTTCTTGGAGACTGCGAGGGATAGCTTCGTTTCAGGTGCAATCTGCTGGTCATCGTCTTCATCGTCGCTCCTATCTAATCGCTTGATATCCGACGATTTTATCTTCCTTTGAAGAGCTTTCAGCTGAGATTCGATGTTCCCAACAGAAGTGTCGATAGTGCATGCCAAATCATGCGTGCAATCCTTCTTGCGAGGTTTTCGAGCCAGTCTCTCTGCCCGTTCGATACTCTGCTCTGAAGGAATAGCTGATGCTTCCTCCGCTGCTTTTATTAGCTCACTGACCTTTGCATCTTCTCTGGACTTCCGTTCCTCATCGTCAACGTAGCTTTCATCAGAGTCGGAAGTCGAAGCATCGGCATCTTCGGGCTGGATCCGTTGATCTTGCTGTAGAGATTCTACCTGATGATCTTCATGTTCTTCACCTGTTTGTTCCTCTCCCTCTGCTTGCTCTTCGTCTCCGCTGTCTTCCCCAGATTCCAGTTCCTCTAATTCTTCTTCGTGCCCATCACATTCATTTGACTGGCTGCTAGAGCATGCTTCATTGTCTTCCTCCTCATTCTCTTCGTCTTCAATAAGATCATCATCTAGTTCTCCTTGGTTAAGCTGCGTTCCAGGGGCGGTAAAGGACTGAATACTTCGGCCTATTTTACTTTTCTTGATAGTAATAGCCCTTGTCCTGGATGATGGTGAATGCAAGTGTAAGCCTGGATAGCTATCCAGTCTTCCTTTCACCGGATCTCTACCAATAGTCGATTGGTAGGTCTTGTTACCTATGGTAATGGTTGCCACATCCACTGGTGTCCGGTTCATCCGCATTCGGTCAAAAGCATTCTGGACAACACCAGGTTTGTGGGTTGGAGTGCCTAATGAGGGACTACTTGAGATGGGTTGTTCCTGTGCTGGCTGTAGCTGGGTCAAGCTACCTTCTACCTCCTCGACGTTGGTACTAGATGGGATATTATAAGCTCCACTAGATTCAGGGATTACTGGGTCATCTTCGACAATAATGCCCATATCCGGCGGTTGAGTCCCCTGATCACCACTTTCAAATCTCCGAAAAGCTCCTTTTATTGATGATTGTGGCTTTGTGGTAGGCTCTAGATCGTTATCTTGCACGGTATCGTTTTCTCCTAGCTCCTGGCTATACGCTGCATTAGCAGACGGCTCCTCCAGTTCGTCTTGCGTTGCATTAGTGGAAGCTAGCGGAGTCTTTCCCGTCTTCGGTGTTAATTGACTTTGCCTGCTAAACGCAAGCTGGGAAACAGGAACAGTTTGGTCTTGATTCTCAAAGAGTTCGGTGAGGGATGCCTTTAGAGATTCGATCAAAGCACCAGCATCATGGAGCAAGATTGTTCGCTTATCCGGCGAAACATTAACGTCGTACGCACTTGTGTCCATCTCAAAGTTTGCAAAGATAAACGGTGATTGAGACAAATTGAACGACTTGTATACCTCGTTAAAGGCTTTTGCAATCTGGGGTAATCCACATGGTCGAGAATTCACAAAGAACATCTGGCGATCGGGCGTTTGTCTTCCTTCACCGAATATCGGCTTAGATATGTGGCCATGCACAAATAACTTATTGGAAACATTGCTTGAAAACCGTTTTGCCGCTGAGCTCGGCTCAAACTCCAGGTTCAAGTCGAGTGGCATCAACGCAAGAAGTGTCTTTGCACCATAGACATTAGAAATATTCTCCCGCGTCGTAGGATTCGATTTAGTAGTGAAAACTACCACGCTTTTCCCCTTAGGCATCTGGTTCTTGACGTTGAAACGGACGCCTGTGCTTATACATGCATATGCATGTAGCAGCGCTATCACCTTTCCGTACTCTCTTTTGACATTTTTCTCTAATTCTCGCCGCCGAACCGGTAGGGGCTTGAATAGGTTCTCTATAGAGACCGTCGTCCCTCTTTGGCCAGCAACTACCTGCGTGCTCTTGAGTCTCCCGGAGAACTCGAAATCCAGCTTCGAAGCTCTAGGAGCCTGTTGTGCCTCCGCAGTAACGACGGTGAGGTTTGACACTGCACATAGTGAAGAAAGCGCTTCACCACGGAAACCAAACGTTTGAAGAGAGGTGAGGTCTGCGAAGGTCGATAGCTTGGATGTGTAGTGTTTCAAGGCTGTATAATTTATCAATCAGGGTGGTCTTCTGCAGGGCGATGGTGGTAACTATTTACCCAGCGACTCATAGTTGTTCGGCGAGATTCCATGGCCGTTATCCTGGACTTCTATCAAATCCAGGCCGTTGTTTTTAAAACGCACATCTACGTAGGACAGAAGCAACGGTTAGCAATATTCTCTAGAAAACGCATCAATTATACATGCCTATAGAAGTTGCGCCAGCATCAAGGCTGTTTTCTACCAGCTCTTTAACTACCGAACAGAGGTCAACGATGACCTGGCCCGACTGGATTTGGTGAACCTACAAAGTGGTGTTAGAGGCGTAAAAACAAGTGTCAACGTCCTCCAGTATATAATCTTACCGAGCGAGCCTCGATAGGCTTTATTGTTGCCATATTCATGTCATGGCGGCTGAGTTGTGGTGTCGAGGATATTCCATTGTCGCCTAGCTGGATGTTATTAATGATGCGCGTCGCGTTTAGGGGACAAAAATTTAGTTATTTAACGTTTTGTTCCATCTGACGTCATCAGCTCATTTCTACGTGTTTTATATTATTTTTGATATAGAAGAATGATTAAGAAAAGGAAGATATATTTCCACTCCGCCCCTATAGATACAGCAATGCAAAAGTACACAGATGGGGAGCGAAATGCTCGGAGCGAATAGTATGACATACGGTAGGGTATGATGTATATATAGAACCTAGAAATTAACGCCGAAAGAGAAGAGGAAGGGAAAGGAACATAAGATCATAGGTTGAATCGGTCGGGTAGGAGAACGGGGGCAACGAGGGTCCAGAGATATATAGCATAGCACACCCAGGAACTGATGATCTTCACCCAGCTGGCCCAGTATGTGCGGCCAACAGGGGCCAGGTCGTCGTTGTGGGCTTCCCTGTCCATCTCAAGGTTTTGAGTTAATAGTGTAGCAACCCACATCGTGGCCAGCAGGAAAATGACGTGGAATAGAGAGTATGTGTACTGCGTCGAGTTTCGCTCATCGTCTTTCGAGTTACCGTCATCAGACTCGTCGTCGTCGTCGTCCAGAGCGCTAGCAGGCAAACTACCACTGTTGACAGCAGCACGGAGAGCTTCCGCACGCATCTCACGCCGAGTGAGCCCTGGCTGCTGGACGACCAGGCTATGCTCCGGCTCTTCCTGGTTGAGAGTGGAATAGTTGTTTTGCGCAGCACTAGATCCCATAGCGAATCCCTGAGTGGCAGCACGGGTTGTGGTGTAAGCAATCGTCAACATGGTAACTATGGCACCGAGAACAACGGATGCGGCTCTGGTGCCGTTGGCGCGTAGCAGAGGGTTGCACTGTTTATCGTCCGGCTCCATGGATACGGCAGACATGGTCAGGTAAGTGCAGTAGACAGTGACCATAGCTGCCTGGGCCAATCCAGCACGAGGGTTAGACTCCTGTACTGCTGGCTGTACGGATACGAGAGAAACAATAAGGAAGAGTAGGAGATTAACCTAGGCATGTAAGTATGTGCTCGGGTAAAATTGGGGGGAAAATGTTAACAACTTACGGTGATGGCAGCTTTGTTCATGGCGCAGTGGGCACCGGCAAAGAAGACGTACATGAGTACGGTCATGGAAATAGATGCAAGGTACATTCCAAGGGTAGATCCGATCAACAGACCCTTCCATAGCCTTGAATCGGTCTCATCGATCTTATGCAAGCAGAGCTCGGCCCAGTTATGAGCTAGGTCGACCAAGAGGACAAGGCCCAGTAGTAGGAAGAGTATAGCTCCGGCAAAAGCAATGTAGTTGCCCCAAACGATGAAGAAGCTCTCCGGGATGAAGAAGGACATGACAATAAATGCAAGCCAGATAATGACTTTTGGGCCCCAGAATCCATTTTGTAGTTTTGCTCGTTCGTCTTTTGTAGATCGGACACCCAGAAGAAGTACGGCAAGTATCATGTGGAAGAGACCCAGGGCGAAGTTGATTCGGTGGACGGCAACCCAGCCATGGCACTCTTTGCCGTCACACGTTATGGGTAAGAAGTCGAATGTAAGGTGTTCAAGCTTGTTGAGAGCCCACCGTGTGAGCATGACCCAGGATAGAATGGAGTTGATTAGGAGTATGAAGGCGTATGCGATTCGAGTGGCCATACTAAACAGAGAGTCGGTTAACCCGGTAGCCTTGGAGCGAAGTTCACGAAGTAATCTGTCCCATACCTGCTCTGGAACTTCCCGCATGCGCTACATATCGCAGAGCACGTAGCTGCACCGCAGCATGAAGCGCCAAACGTCAGAATCTACGAGAACCCCCAGTTAGCCGCAGTTCGGGGTTGGATGCATTCAACAACGGATGACGGGTAGGCAGGCGGATACATACTGTCCCGAGACTCGGAACTGCCATCAAGGGCAGAGAGAGAAGCGCGCCCATATTGGCAGCCTCACAGCGGATGCGTTCTTGATAAGTGACAAGTAAAACGAGTGCTTTCTATGCGCTTTCGATGTGTTTTTGTCGACGATGTTGAGCCGCGAACTGTCGAAACATCGAAAGATGACGATGAAAGTTGCCTCTTTGGGGTGAGATGCACGTGATATCTAAATGCTCTTGGTTATTACGTCATGATTATATAAGACATTTACTTACATAACATTTATAGAATATCCTTACATAAGCTTTTTCGGCTAAAAGGCGACTTTTTCGGCATTTTTAAGCCAAAGACGCAAAGTTGACTTGCTTTTTTGCTACTCGATTTGCTGTCGATTTGCTGTTTTTGCTCCCATATTTGAGAGAGCCTGAGCAACTTGTAGGCGCTATATTCAACCTCGTTTGGCTGCTTCATGTCGCCGAACTGGTCCTCTGCGGTTTCATAGCAGCGTACGTACACCCCGGGCGCTATATTTAGCGCATCACAAGAGGGACCCGGCTGATGCACCTGGATTCTTCGGCTGCAAGGCTATATAACCCAGCGGCTATACCCCCTTTTTCCAATCCCTTCTGCTAGTGTCCGCGACTTATTTAAGACTGTCTGGAGATCCCGTTGTGCCTTCGTACTAACGTCGCTTTGGCAGCTCACTCTATGGTTACGGCAGCGCCTCGACGGCAGGTTTCATCGGAGCTCTCGCGCCTATCATGGCGCCTCAAATCCCCTACATAACGCCAAATGCCTTTCGGTTTATGACTGTGGTTGCAGGCACCCTGGTCGCCCTGGCAAGCGGAACTAATGTAAGACGGCCAAATATCCAATCTGATATTGGCGCAGAGACAGCCGCAGGAGCTTGTTTACCTCTTGAAACCTTGGCGGCTAACTGCTCGTGTTTCTAGTATGTCTATTCTGCGTGGGCGCCGCAGTTTGCAGATCGGATGAAACTCACGTCAACCGATGGTAACTTGATTGTGAGCATTATTGAAACCCTTTTTCTTCTTCTTATACTCTTTCTCTACTTATAATCATGGCTGGAGCCTTTGTTACTGACTAACTTGTGCATAGGGTGCTGCTGGAAACGTAGGTGTATACGCAGTTGGTATCCCGATCGGATATGTCGTCGACACTAGAGGCACTAGACTGGTTGCTCTTTTCGGAGCTGTTTCCCTATTCTGTGGCTATTTTCCAATTCATCTAGGTTAGCCACCTCTATTTATTCCATTAGTTATGTTTATACCCTTGAAATATGCCTAACAGCTTCTATAGCATACGCTGCTGGTGCGGGCTCACTAAGTGTGGTATTGCTATGCTTCTTCTCTTTCCTTTCAGGAGTTGGAAGCTGTGCTTCCTTCGCTGCCGCAATTAAGACCGGTATGAGATTATCCAAATAGTCCTGAACACACCATGTTGCTCACACGCACCCATGACAGCCGCGAACAATTTCCCTGACCATCGAGGGTCAGCAACTGCATTCCCACTCGCTGCCTTCGGGCTTAGTGCATTTGGCTTTTCAGCAATCTCAGCCATGGCGTTCAAGGACGATACGTCCGCATTTCTTTTACTTCTTGCCCTGGGGCCGTCGTTGATAATTGTGGTCTGCACGTACTTTCTACAGCTACTGCCTCCACCTCCATCATACTCTGCTGTTTCGAATGGTGAATACCCCGAGTCAAATTTATTGCAAAGAACTAAACCGGCTGAAAATATCGAAGTCGCTTCTGAGACAGACTCAAACCGTGCTATTGCGTCCTTCTCCTCTGCACAGGTTACTGCCGTATTACCTAGTGAAATCCAATCGAGGCCAACGCCACCGGACGCTGAGGCAGATGAGACCTCCTCTTTGATGAGCAGGCCCAGGTCCCTGAGTGATAGCGGAAGCTTCGCCCAATACGATAATGCGAAATGCGGTGTTCACGCTGACAGTACTGATATACGTGGACTGAGCCTCCTTCCAACTCCAGAGTTTTGGCAGCTGTTCTTGTTGCTCGGTATCTCCACTGGAGTTGGCTTGATGACCATAAAGTAAGTACTTCGTAAACGTATTGTCTTCTCTGTATATATGTCAACTAACATTGTACCTAGCAATATTGGCAATGATGTAAGAATATACTTCCTCATCATGCATTGTTCCAATTTGCTTACAACCAATTATAGGTCATGGCTCTATGGAGGCATGTTAACCCCGACGTTGATTCACACTTCCTCCGTGAAACACAAGCTCTACATGTCTCCGTCTTCTCTGTGATAAGCTTTACGGGGCGCCTCCTAAGCGGTAGGTAATCCTCTTAATCCTGCACTCAAATGAACACGACGCTTAACATACTCTAAAACAGGAATCGGATCCGACTTTATCGTCAAACGCCTACATATGTCTCGATTTTGGTGTGTTTTCGTCGCCAGTATCCTCTTTTGTATCTCCCAGTTCGGCGGTGCCAAAATCTCTAACCCTCACCACCTCCTTTTCGTCTCATCCATGACGGGTCTAGCATACGGCGTGCTATTTGGAGTATATCCAGCCATAGTCTCCCATGCCTTTGGTATCTCTGGATTTTCTCAGAACTGGGGTGTTATGACTCTCGCCGCTGCCATTTTTGGCCATATATTCAATTACATCTATGGTGTTATATACGATAGCCATTCGAAGGTGTTGCCGGATGGCACACGCCAATGCAATATGGGGCTAGAATGTTATTCGACAGCGTATCTAGTGGCGTTCTACGCATCTATTTCCTGCGGATTTCTAACATTAGTAGGAATTTTCCTCGAAAGATATAGACGCCACCAGAGAATATCTGCCCCTGCTGATGAAGATGAGATACCCCAGCCAGCTGCATAAGTTGACGCCGAGTTACACCTTAACCCTGGTTAGAATCTCGGAATTAGCGACACTTTTTACATTTGGACTGACTGCATCATTGGGCCAGGTGGTCTTATTGTTCTGGTGAAAAATTCTATACGCTTCCCATGCCTCTCTTTACTTCCCTTCCTAATATTTAATTTCTTCCATCATCTTCGCTATAAATATATTTTATGCCTGCATTGCAATTACGGGCAAATTTCATACGTTATACATCAAAGACCAGTCTTTGGCATCGTTCTATTATTTTCGGGTCGGTTGAAAACTAGATTGCTATTCCTTGTCCCCTGTTACATACTTGTTTCGAAATATATTATAAAAGCGATAAACCAAGGTATTAAAATTTGCTATCAAATCTATCCCTATTGCTCCCCTTTTCAGCGCTTTTTGAGCTCGGTTTCCTGTCTATATTACAATAACTAATAGTAAGAATAACAAAATCCATCAACCACCCATTACATGAAACGAAGGATAAGAAACCTCACCAATAAACGAGCGAAAAACGAAGTGGAGGGAAAAAGAATAAGAATGATTAATACCTCTCTAGAAGAAAGTTAGAGAGGCTAGAGGATTTCGAGATATAACTCCGGCTATCGAGGAGCGAAGGGTGAAAGCAGAAATCAAAAAGCACGGAAGTATTTTGTAGTAAAGACAGGTGAGAAGTGAAGAAAGGTAGTGAAGCAGATAACCAAAAGAGCAACGAACGAGATATATGGAGAGCAGTTAAGGCGTGAGATGATCTGCTGCGCCGTGAAGAAAAGGGGGCCGACAACAGTGACAAGTATCGCATACAAAGAGTCCGCCCACAGCTTGTGTGGAAGGGTGATTAACTAGTGATATAAAAAGAAGGCTAGATGCCACAGCGTAACGTCGACTGTGACAATGGGTGACGGGGGCATATAGAGTACAGAATTCCGGGAGTTTTATAGCTGAACGAATCAATGGTGCCGTGATATAAGAATAATGAGAGAGATATTGACGTCGAACGGACATCAACATTCAAAAAAAGAAGTAAAAGGGAAAGGTGCGAGAGAAGAACGAAAATAGAGGAAAGGGGGATATGAAGAGGAGCCGGTGAAGCGCGGTTCCGCATTGCGTGCCGACTAAGAATCAAAGACAAGAAAGAACCGACGTCCTAGACGTCCGCCGAAGATTTGTTGTCGATTTCAGCCTTCACTGAAGAGTCGGAAAGTCGACACCGTTTAGCTTGGGGTTCTGCGGGCTCACCCTTGGATTGAGCCTGTTCTTGTCCGGATAAGCGACCCTCAAGCTCGCTTATCCTGCGTTTTAGGTCCTCTTCTCGCTTTTGTGCTTCTTTAAGTGACTGTCGTAGACGAGATTCTGAGTCTTGAAAGAGATCGTTTATCAATTCTAGCTCATTGACCCTAGTCTTTAGGGACGTGTTTGCTGCAACTAAACTTTCGTAAGTCTGGGGCCCGTCAAGATGGCGTTCGTTAGAAGATGTTGATCCTGGAGACGGGTGTTGCAGCTGTAATGAAGCAAAGTTTCCCGATGGGTTAAAGTTCGGGTCTGAAAGTCCGACGTTGTCAAACATATTGTGGGGAGGGATACTGGTTGAGCCATGGAAATTAGGCGTATCCGTTCGTGAGACTGGGGAGTTTGAGCCATCAGAACGACCAGGGGAGAGCTTTCTTGAAGCACGCGCATAGCCATAGGGCGTAGTGCCATCTGATCTTGGAGTGGCTTGATTATTGGCGTCGGTATTGGCCTGCAATTGGGACGTGGATTAGATTCTCAGTCCAATTTACCGCGAGACAAAAAAAGAAAGATGGAAGCAAGCAGGTACCTTTCGTTTTGGGCCCTGGCCCGAAGTTTTCACCCGATTGCGGCTCTTTATCACGTCTGTCTTCAAGTTCATAGGCCGTGGCCGTCCGTGGAGCTTAAGGAAGAGGCCACAGGCGTTGCAGAGCACCGAGCCCATCTCGTCTCGACGCCATAACGGGGTCTTCGAAGTACCGCAATTCTGGCAAACGGACTGCAATTGAACATGGCCTTGGTTAGCTACGGCCGTTGCCATGATAAATATGGGTGCAGAGAGCTTGTGAGAAAACGTATACGCTCCAGAGACACCAAGGGAAGGGTGCAAAGAAGGTTCTGTAGTGCGCTTCGGGAGCTATCTGGAGCGTGATAAGGGTGGAAGAAAGTTGGAACGGATTTTGGCGATAAGAAAAGAAAAAGACGGTTTAATAACCGCCAAGCCATTTTCCTGGCCCAGCTATTCCTAAAAAGGAGAGCAGTGTACTGCAAGCCGCAGGGGGAAGAAGCAGGCATATAAAAGCCAGAGTAATGGACGGGAAGATAGTCGACGGATATAGATTGGGTGTGCTTGGTTGTCTGAGGCTGCTGCATGGTGTGCTTACCGTGGTGCTACCTTGTCCTCCATTGGTTGCGGTCGGCGCTGAGGTCGCATAGTTTACGCTCTGGCTGGCATTATGGTTGCTGTTCGAATTATCTGCATTATCGTACGCCCTATAACAATTATCGAGGTCAGCGTGTTTCCATATTGGATCTATCTAGTCAGGCAATTGGCGTGTCGCCGTATGGGGCTGCCAACTTGATGGCCAGGTGCCGGTCCTTATCGGCGAGTTTCTCCTATCGACATACCGTATATAAGAGGTCTGGTCAGAGGCAGCAGAGGCCAAAGCAGACAGTCCCGTAGCCGAAGGAACGTATTCTGCTGTCGAGGCCTCTGGATATTCGGTCGTAGCTGAAGTCGTAGCGGGAAAGGAGTTGGAAGGAGGAGCTGTTGAGTTGGAAATATGGTAGGCTGTCGAAGGCTCTGCGGCCTCAAACTTCATCGAAGACGGCCCATCGCCTTCCTGAGGCGACGTGAAGTCCGGAACATCTCGAACTTGCGAGGATGATGCCCGCAGTGCCGGGTCAATGGCAGATGTCCCTAGGGACAGGGGAGCTACTGCGGACGCCGTGGTGAAGGATGTCTATTGAGGCACCGGAGGCCTCAATTAGCTGCAGAGAAAAGGAGAGATAAGGAAATGTGAGGGTAATTCGGAGCGGAAAGAGGGTAGAAAGATAGGTAATAAGCTATGAATGGGCTGTTTTGATGCTGGTTGAAGATGGCTGAAAGATGATGAAGAGCAAAGCTGGACGAGCGAGACCAAAACGAAGATAAAGCAAGCGTTCGCGATAAAAAAAAAGTTGTTATCAGGACCGATAAGTTGCTTAGTCAAGTCACAGTTTAGAGAAGTCAGATGATAAGTATGACTAAACTGACTAATCGTGATTATTAATCTGACGTAACTTTTTACTTTTAATTTACTTTGTTGTTCAGATGGAAAAAAAGAAGCTAAAAGCGTTTAAGGGGAAGGACAAGGCAAACGGATTTCTATCTGCTTCTCTCTCTCTCTTCTTTGCTTTCTTTCAGAGGTACCGGCATAGTCTGCGGGCTGTGCACAAAGGAAGAACGTTCTGCAGAATAAGCAATGTTTTAGACCGCTGGTTTGCTGCATCGGGCTCTCAGGTTTCAAATGCTGGCTGGACAAGCGCGCGCCCTCTGCCTAACTGATAACAACAACTCCTTTTGACCACCACAGCCATGGCACCAAAACACCGTCCAGCGACCTCGGGCTACGCCCGTCTCTCTCAGGCAGATGCCCACGAGTATCTTGATGAGTCTGATGATGAAAACCAGCGCCCGTTCCCGTCGATGCCGTCGAACTCCGGCCGATTCGCCCCCATTCAAACCCACGGCCTCAGACATGACCCATCAGACGTACACTATAGACGCAATCATGGGCGGAACCGGACTCGCAGTAACTCTTCCGGAGTTGATATCAAAGCAATTAACATGCGATTGGAGAAATGGGCTGAGGAAATTGCCTCGAAGTTCAAGATAAATCGGGTCCACGGGAAGACGTCCGAGGAAGAGGAACTCGAAATACACCACTCTGTCTTCCAGCCTCTGGATGGCATACGGCCAGTCACGGCGGCATCACTGGAATCCACTGATCAAGGTGGCAGTGATCGAATGACAAAGGCCGAGTTCGAGCAAGTCGTAGACAGTGTCAGGACGGCTATCGAACTCGGTGTTCACCCAAAGATGATCTCGCAGGGTAGCTCTGGCAGTTACTTTGCGAGAAATGCTCAAGGGAAGGTTGTTGGTGTGTTTAAACCCAAGGATGAGGAGCCATATGCCTCACGAAACCCGAAATGGACTAAATGGATACATCGAAATCTGTTTCCATGCTGTTTTGGCCGTGCTTGTCTTATTCCCAACCTTTCCTACGTTTCGGAGGCTGCTGCGTATGTTATCGACACCCAACTGCGAACACACCTCGTTCCTTACACCGATATCGTCTACCTTTCCTCGAAATCTTTCCATTACGACTTCTGGGACCGACGGAAAGCCTGGTATAGCAGACGGCCGTTGCCCCCTAAGGTAGGAAGCTTCCAGGTCTTCTTGAAAGGCTTCAAAGATGCAAATGTATTCCTCCGAGAACATCCTTGGCCGGATCAACCAACTACCGGGTTCCGTGCCGAGGACGCTCCTCGCAAGAAGAACAGAGGATGGAACGATACCTGTGCTCCATCTGGTGCTCAATCTGACGACGAGGATGGCGAGGAAAATCGTCGAATGCTGGGAGCAAACACACCACAGGACAGTTCTGGCCATCATAAATTCCATTGGACTGAAAACTTGAAGCAAGGCTTCCGAGAAGAGCTTGAGAAGCTGGTTATTCTAGACTACATCATGAGAAATACAGATCGTGGCCTCGATAACTGGATGATTAAGATCAACTGGAACACCGAAGAGGTTTCTATTGTTTCAGACCCCGTTCGTCTGAACGAAACTGACCATCTCGGTGATGACGAGCCAACGCCGCCTGCTCGCCCTGTTTCTGTAAACTCGCAGGGAAAGCCCTCGCGAAATGCCCCATATAGACGTCAGGACGCAATGACAGCAACTAGTCGCGCTGGAACGCCATTGAATGCAGCCGAGCTGGCTCAGGCCACACTTTCAATCGGAGCTATTGATAACAGTTTATCCTGGCCCTGGAAACATCCTGATGCTGTAAGTTAATCTTGCGTACTCTTCTTTTTTCTTACTTCTCAGAGTACTGACGATGTAAATAGTGGCGCAGTTTTCCGTTTGGTTGGCTCTTCCTCCCAGTTTCTCTTATTGGCCAGCCGTTCTCTCAAAAAACTCGTGAACATTTCCTGCCTCTCCTCACGTCTACTGCTTGGTGGACAGAGACTCAAACCGCCCTTCGGGCTGTGTTCAGCCAGGACTCGGATTTCAAGGAAAGCATGTTTGCCCGACAAATCGCCGTTATGAAGGGCCAAGCATGGAACGTTGTTGAAACCCTGAAACAGCGTGACCACGGACCTCTTGAACTTACTCGAAGGACTCGAGTATGCGTCTGGGATGACCTGGTAAACATCCCTGTAGCGATCCCACTTCGTGCCCCCTCAACCGATGCCAGTATGCACCGAGCAAACGGGAGGAATCAACTCCACGAGGAAATGGATATTGGAGCCGCTATTTCCACAGAGCCTCGTGCCCATAGGGACCTCTTGAGCTTCGGATCACCCACAAGTGAACTGCCCAATCCTAATCGTTTCGAGCTGTCTCGTGACCGGGCATCAATGGACTCGAATACCGCAGACGGCTTAGTGAGCCCAAGGTCGCTCGACACTTCTCGTCTGCGCAACATTGAGAATTTCGAAGATGGTGGCCGGAAACTCGCCACAAGCTGGGCATCCACGGCTCCACGACAACACGCCCAACATTCCAGGCGCAGGTCACACCTCGGCGGTAAATCGCCGACACATAAGAAACGCAACTCCCTCTCACAACGCCGGGACAGTGCGTTCGACTTTGGCGCCGACGACCTTGAGGGTGACCTCGGCTATGCCGCCGCGGAGGAGATGGACGGCCACGAACGCAAGGTGATCGTCGAGAGGCTCGAGACAGTCAAGAGCAAAAACCCCGTCTTCACCTGGTGGTGATCTCCCCACTTCACTCTCCCAGTCCCTTACTTCATCTCCTTATCTCTCTTACTTACCTCTCTCCATCCCTCCTATTTAAACCCCGATTTCAGGAACGTATACATTTCTCGATCATCCATTCTTTTTTTCGTATCTTTTATCGATATAATGGTTTTCCTTCTCCTGTCTATTTATATGCTATGTTTTTTTCTTTCCCCTTTATCCTTCCTCTTATACCTCTTATAAAAAAGACCAAAATTGTTCTTTTGATGATATGTGCATGCGGAGTTTAGCGTTGTTGACTGTTGACTTGTGGCATAAATATACGCCTCTAATATGTGACCCATAATGTTTTCTTCGAAGTGTGTACTATTTCATTTTCATGGTGTTCACCATAGAAGCGACTCTTTTGGTTTCGTGGGAAAGGCCATCTCCTTTGACTTGCTTTGAATGCATCTTCTTTCGTTCTCTTTACTGTACAATAATTTCTGGCTCTTTAGGATGTTTGTTTCTATTTTTATCTTGGCTGTCTTCATAATCCATCACATGATGAATTTGGGCGCTTGGTTTATCCGCGCTAGCCGCCCAAATCTTTTATCTTATCTTTCACTCGATCTCGCCGCTGCGTCACTCTCGACTTTCTCTCAACTCTTCAACTCGACCTCGCTCCAGCCTCGCTTTCATGCCTCGAGGCAGCTCACCGTGAAGGCAGGGAGTACGGTGATCCACGCCTTGGGCGAGTTTTCTGCTATTTCACTTATCTTTCATCCTTCCAATATCGTCGCAATCTTCCTTCCAGAACGCCGCCCGCCAGCCAGCCTAGCTCTCTCGACTCACGCTCCTATTCCTCGCTCGATGGAACAAACTAGCCCGCGACCAGGTCTGTTCGGCAGTCACTCTAAAACGCAACACTTTCAATAGACACTCTCCCACCGAAAAAGTCCTTTCTGCTACACCCTCTGCACCTTCGAACCCTCACCGATTTTTTGAGAACGCGCGACGATGAGCTACCCCTCTGCAGCCCTCCTGCTGGATCCAAAGGCATACAAGAGACAAAGTACAACCGGTAACTTTTCACCTTCCAATCATCAACCCAAACGCGGCTGTGCAATGGATGGTGACCAGGCAGTCATAACTCGACACTTGAGCGAGCCACCCATTTCGCAGCCTGTTGCGCCGCCTTCGATCTCTCGAAAGCGGAAAGCGATAGACGACTTTACTTTATTCACAATTTCAGATACTTACACATATCTCAAAGGTCGATCTACTTCAAGGAACAATAGCAAGCCTTCTGATTCCCAGGGACCCACCCCGGCTGGAGCTCCCCAAGGAACATCATTTGACCCGAAGCTCCTCCTCCAGCCTCGACAATACAAATTCCCCACGAGGCCTTTGCCGAACACAAACAATGGTCAAGATCCAAATAGTTCAAGCCATAGCCGTGATGAAATCAAGACACCTACGAACACAAACACTGCTGTGTTGGTGACCGAGAATGAGCAGCTGGACTCAAACAAATCGCCGGTGGCACACAGTAATATGATCGAGGACATATACGGGGTTGAAAGACGAGAGAGCCAGCCACAGAAACGAGTCAAGATTGATAAAGGGCCTTCTACAAGCAGTAATGGAGGGCCAGAAGCAAGGTTCTCGGCTACCGGCAGCTCAGCTCTTGGAAGCTATATGAAAGAAAAGCCGGATGATATTAGTGCTACCGTCACTGCAAGCAATCCAATTGACCTCACTGCAGGTAAGTCCGAGCCATTCACTTATGATGGAGTCAGAGTAAATAAACTGACAATAACATAGACAAAGATGATAAGAATGATGATGATGTCATTTTTGTTGCCAACAAGGAGAAAGGTGCCGAAGAAGTGTGTTACGGTAAGGTTGAAGGTGCGACAGTACATGCACATATGATCCCGGCACTTCCCAAGTCTGCATTTGGTGCGACAACATCAAGTTGGCCTTCTATCAGGTGTCAATTAATACGGACACGAAGTAACAATGTTACAATTGATGTCCGCGATGTGGCTGGAAAATCCTTTGGAGTTATAGATAAACATGTTTCCACAGCACTCGCACCTCTGCTTGATATGACCTTTGGCTTGAGAACGCAAGCGCGTCTTGATGCTCGTCGGAGAAAGCCAGACGAACAACCGGGCCAGGCCTGCTCTGAGATATTCCGCATCTCGATAAATTTATACGGCCCGAGACGCGTCGCTGACACTATCGGCCGTGTTTTAAGCCAGAAGAATATTTGGCTCGGGATACCAAATTCAGTTGAAGCTGGCATTGCCACGTACAACCCTCATGCTGAGAGACGCCGGTTATTGGCAGCTACAGCACAGCAGCAGCAGCCACAACAGACTCCTAGGTACACTGTTCAATCTGAAGTTCGCACAGCGGAAGAGATCAGTAGCGCTGTTACCAAGATGTTTGATCAGCTCCAAAGTGCTCAGAACCTCCCTGAAACAGAGACCCCTGAGTTACTGAAGACTCAACTGCTTCCGCATCAAAAGCAGGCACTCGGGTTCATGGTGGAGAAAGAGAAAATACGCAAAATAAGCACAGACGAGGCGGAGAACAACTCACTCTGGAGAATTGAACAAAAGGGAAATGATCAACGGGTCTATCGTGAGATTATCAGCGGAGTAACTCTCGTGGCAGAACCACCCCAGGTACTTGGTGGTCTACTCGCAGACATGATGGGACTGGGAAAGACTCTGAGCATTCTATCCCTTGTATGTTCATCACTCCCTGATGCAGCCGCCTGGGCAAGCCAAAAGTCTGCACAGCCGTCCTTGATAAATGCAAAGACTACCCTGCTGGTATCTCCTCTCAGTGCAGTCGGCAATTGGGTGAGTCAAATAAAAGAGCATGTTAAAGATGATGCTCTTTCATTCTACGTTTTCCATGGACCGAGTCGAACGGAGGATCCCAGAGAATTGGCCAAGTATGACGTTGTCATCACTACATACACAACGATTTTAAGTGACGTCTCCGGCAAAAGTTCTAAAAGAGGTACCAGCCCACTTGTGCGAATGAACATGTTCCGAATCGTCCTAGACGAAGCACACATTATTCGAGAGCAAAACGCGGCTCAGAGCCAAGCTATATTTCAACTCAATGCTCAGCGGAGATGGTCTGTCACTGGAACTCCGATTCAGAACAGACTTGAAGATCTAGGAGCGGTGTTGAAGTTCTTGCGGCTGTCGCCATACGATGAACGAGGACGATTTGCAGCGCATATTGTTTCACCGTTCAAAACCGAGAATCCAAGCGCCATCACAAATTTGCGGGTGTTGGTTGATTCATTTACTCTTCGTAGAGTGAAGGATCGTATCAACTTGCCCCCTCGACATGATAAGACCGTGATGTTGAATTTTACCGAACAAGAGAGGAGGCTTCACGACTTCTTCAAGAAGGAATCCAACGTCATGATGAATGTTGTTGCTTCGGAAACCCGTGGAAAGGCTACTGGTAAAATGTACCATATAGTCTTGAAAGCCATGATGGTACTACGGCAGATCTGCGCACATGGCAAAGAGTTACTGGACAAGGAAGATCGAGAGCGATTCCGAGGGCTTACAGCAAACGACGCTATTGACATAGAAGCGCTGGATGATGATCACTCTACCACGGCCGCCAGCCGAAAGGCGTATGAAATGCTGTCTTTGATGAAGGAGTCATCGGCCGATACCTGTGCTCGTTGTTCAAACTTCATCACCCTGCAGTCTGATGACAGCCCTGGTGATAAAAATGCAATGGTAGCAGCCATTCTTCCTTGCTACGACATTTTGTGCGCCGACTGCTTTGCCCCCATTGCGCCTAGACTGGATGAATTAGCCGGCAAACCTGTACAGGTATCCTGCAGCTTTTGTAACTGCGTGATAGCTCCAGCTTACTCCGTCATCACTACGGCCGGGTTTGAAGAATATCAAGCCTCGCTACTTGAAAACAAGAAGAACCGCAAACAGACAAAAGAATTCGGCCAATACGAAGGCCCTCACACAAAGACAAAAGCTTTGATTTCACGCCTCCTAGACACGGCTGAAGATAACAAGAAATCTTCCTGCCAGCCACCGATCAAAAGTGTTATATTTTCTGCGTGGACATCACATCTTGATCTGATAGAAGTTGCTCTTGAGGAGAACAAACTGACGGGCTTCACCCGTCTAGACGGCACCATGTCCCTGAAGCAGCGAAATGCATCTATCGAAACCTTTTCGACGGACGATAGTGTTACTATTCTGCTGGTCACTATTGGAGCTGGCGGAGTAGGCCTCAACCTGACTGCCGGCTCTATAGTGTATATCATGGAACCACAGTACAATCCCGCCGCCATTGCTCAGGCCGTTGACCGAGTTCATCGAATTGGACAGAAGAGAGAAGTCACCACCATCCAATTCATAATGAACGATAGCATTGAAGAGAAGATCACCGAGCTGGCCAAGCGGAAGCAGAAACTTGCTGATATGAGCTTGAATAGAAAGATGGATAGAAGGGAGCTACAAAAGGAGAGACTTGAAGAGTATAGAAGTCTCTTCAAGTGAATGCTCCGATATCCCTTCGCTGGCGTTCCTTATTCTGTTTATTTCTTTACTCGATTTCTCTTTCCCACACTCCTTTGGGCCCCCTTGACGACCGATTTAGATGCCAATTTTCGGCCCCATTTCGGGATTAACGACTTGATTTACGACCAAACAGGAAGAATGGAAACAGCATCAGGGACTGGAGTTATTGGGGATTTATGACTTTGCTTTACATTTTTCTCTTGCAGTGATGAAATCTGCTTTTTATGTCTTCATATTCCCCCCTTCCCCCTATGCCCAACCACCCTTTTCGATACCCCATTCATTTGCTATATTTGTCGATATCTCCATCTTCCCTGTCCAATATTGAATTTTGCCCCCTTTACAATGCGTTAAGCTTCCCTACCTATGTTTTTTCCTTGATTACCTAGGGTAGTAGTGAAATGCCGAATAATGGCCTTTAGAATATCACATACTCGCCTTCAGGATGCTCTTCGGCCATTCATCAAACACTCAATTCAGCTTACAATATCTCAACTAAAACGCCATCTGGTTTTCGTAGATATGGAGACAAATATCTGTAGAGATTACAGGGGTATCATAATAGAAAACATAACAAGTAGACAGCAACGCTGCCCTTCAAAGAATCTCCAAGCAGCGTAAGGCATTATATCCCTCGGCTAACAGCTTCCAACAACCCATCAACTTTTTCAGCAAGTTTCTTCATCTGTTTCCGTTTCCGCTTGCGTATCTTTTCCGCCTCCCGTAACTCATCTGCGAGCTGCCGTATCCTAGCTTCCTGCTCTGCCTCACTACTGCCAATGCCAGGAAGCACACTAATAAGATACTCGATCTGCTGTTCTTTTATAATCAAGTCCCTGGCTAGTTCTCTCTGTCGCTGGGCAAACGTATTCGGCGAATCAGGCCGTGGCGGAAGATCTCTGTTCTGTTCTTGTGCTCCTCCAGCAGCATCTCCCCCTTGCTGTTGCTGCTGCTGGGGAGTCTGACCCTTTTGATCCTGTCCTTGCGCTTGCCCTGAGGCCGGCTGAGCAGCTGGAGCGTTTGGGGGCGCGTTCTTTGGTATTTTCTTCAGTTGTGGGATGGCGGTTGGGACGTTTGATGGGGGTATGGCAGGTGAATGGTCATGGTAGGTCGTGAGATAGCAGAGAGTAGCGTAGAACTGGGTCGCCAGCTACATAGCAGCGTCAGTATTGTGTTTATTCATGTATTGCTGGTCAGGATAGTCTCTTCCATACCTGATCAAGGCATGTTTGAAGCTGTGTGAGGATGTCCGCCATGGCGCTGAAGCTCGCTGGATGCAGTCGCAAGACGCCTGGCGCCGCGCAACCGAGGAGAAAACGGCTCTTAACCGACCAGCAGAGTAATTTATGTATACTCAAGCCTGTGAAAGCGGCAGAGCAGTGATGACAGCAGTTATCGCGTAGTTAGTCGTTCGTGGTTGAGCGGGCTCTCTGAGTGTATGAAGAGGAAGAAAGCAGCGAGGGAAAAAGCGAAGGCAAAAAGATTAAAAAGCTTCAAAGCTGCACCAAACACAGCATCATCGACAGCAAGCAAAGCCATGCTCTGCGCAAGAACAGCTTCACAATGCTACAGAACACACATCTACAGCTCAAGGGCCCTATATCCAAGACTGTTTTCGACTGAGAAACCTTCACTCCCTGTTCCGCCAGCTTCTCCGAGCTCTCGGCACCATGACCTGCAGTCGTTCCTGGCCTACGCAAAGAGAACCGCGCTCTCGACACGGAGCACAACCTACGTAGGGACGCTCTACGAATATACAGTGCAGCAGAGCCTGAAGAGACATTGTATAGATCTAACTCGCATCGGCGGGCGGTCAGACTGCGGCATTGATCTCGTTGGGACCTGGGCTTTACCGCCGGCCTCTGCTCAGCCGCTACGAATACTGGTACAATGCAAGGCTGTCAAGGCGAAAGTTGGGCCGAATCTGATACGAGAGCTTGAAGGGACATTCTCGGGAGCTCCCGTGGGCTGGAGAGGGGAAGGGATACTGGGGATGCTGGTTAGCACGCGGGAGGCTACGAAGGGGGTTCGAGATACATTGATCAAGAGCCGATATCCGTTGATTTGGGCTCTGGCAGACCTGGACGGATCAATGCGGCAGTTTCTATGGAACAGGAGGGCTGCTGAAGTCGGACTGGAGGGTTTGGGGGTGCAGATCAGACATGGAGGGGAGACGGATCCCATGAAGAAGACTGTTGTCTTGACCTGGAACGGCGAGGAGATCGAACCAGAGGCCTTGAAGACGGGTTGATACACCACCTTTGAGGTCACTTGGG
The DNA here is from genome assembly GCF_000150975.2 of Nannizzia gypsea CBS 118893. Classification (NCBI taxonomy): domain Eukaryota; kingdom Fungi; phylum Ascomycota; class Eurotiomycetes; order Onygenales; family Arthrodermataceae; genus Nannizzia; species Nannizzia gypsea. The sequence continues at coordinate 847,072 of NW_003345200.1, read as the reverse complement.
GGCGTTTTGACCTCTATAACACGGCTATATACATCCACTGGATGACCACAACAACTCTGACATGTCTCATGAATCCAATCATTGGAGCTGTTCCTCCTAGCTCGGCTCTACCATTCAAATCCCAACCACAGCCATCGGACATGCATGGGATCACGGCCGGCTCGTTGAACAGCATATTCTCTTTCCAATCGTTTTAATACCGCCCAAGTTATCATTGATTCCAGTCTGGCTTGGGCCATCCATTCTCACCTCCACCCTTCGCCGGCCATCCATCAGGGACAGCTGCATAGGTAGGTAGGACGTACTGCTTCTCACACTTGGCTGCCGTGCACTTCAGCTCACACAGACCAAACGTGAAGCAGTAGCATTCCCCGGCTGGCGGGCAGTATACCGGTTTCTTCTGCATGATCACTGTCAAACAAGTCAGTATATATACAAGCAGCCAGTATGTTCAAAGTTAGACAGAGAAGATACATACTATGCCACATGTACTCCATGATTCTCCCACTGATATCATCAGGCAGGTCAGTCTCGACCAGCCATTTGCGAATACGCTCATAGTCAGCCTTGGGCCGCAGCATGACCTGCTCCCGTGTGGCAGCAAACTGCGACGAGCATGTCGCACCCACCTCCGCAGGCACCTCGGTACCGGGGAATATAGTCCTGAAGACGGTTGCAAAGGCGAGCTCGGTCTGCTGGCGGACGATAGGGCCTTCATCCACGGGTTTCAGCGGGTGTAGTTCGACGGGGCAGCCTGGTATCCAGGTACACCTGAGTGGCGCATATCCCGTCTTGACCACAGCCTGAAGCTGTAGTTTGCGTATCACCGAAGCTCCGTCTGCAGGCGTAGTTTGATTAGCATACCTGCACCTTTCCACCAGCCAGCCAGCCAGTCAGTCAGGCCACGTTTGTACATACCGTATATTGGGTCATCGTTATGCCACTGGTACCGCCGGCCGTGCATGAATATCATAAAGTCCGGCAGCTGGTCGTATCGATCTATAATGTACCTGAGACCCGTAAACAAACAAACCCATCAGCCCATGCCCCGTAGGTAAATAACTAGCTATCAACAAGCTGGAAAAGGCCAGAGAGTCTCACGTCAAATACACCATGGCCTCCCTCCCTTTATTCACAGGCACAGAGAGGCCCGAATTGCTCGTTGCATCGGCGTCGGCAATGTAGATATTCGCCTTCCAGTCCGCGAGTTGCTCTCGTATCCACGCGGTATCATCGGCCTTGACGCTGGCGACGACCAGCTCCCTCGACGCCGTCGCTAGCTTGCCTGCATCAGGCTGCTGCGAGCTCTGCGCTCCCTGCTTATGCGGTTGCTGCGAGCCGGACATGCCATGGGTTCGTACCGGCGGCTGTCTGAAGAAGAGGAAGTAGAGGGCGAAGACGGTGGTGATGGACACCAGGATGAACAGCTGGTTGATGCGCTGGGCCTGCCGCGGGCGATGGACAGGCATAGCTTCTGTCTCCTGTCAGGCTGTCATTGAACTGCTTTATGAGTATTTCAAGGGCCGTCTCCTCATCGCAGCTGGACGATGCTGGATGCTGCTGGTGCTGCTCGTTGGTGGTTCTGTTGTTTGTTCGATGCAGATTTTGTGGCTTTTTGGCAGATCCTCGGCCTGTGATGTCAGTGGGACAGGCAGGAGGTAGATAGAATGCTCAGGAATTGCGCTTGGTAACAGTTATTCTAGAGCAATTGCAGGTCTATAGTTGTATTATCACGAAGATACGTAGCTGGAGTTGAACTTGAGTCTAGTTATATAGATCGTGGGACGGTTGGAGAATTGACAGATAGAATAACAGATGCTACAAAAGATGCTACAAGACGTAAATACAGACAGCGCCGAACCAACTCCTCCGGGGTATCAAAACGAGGCCAGCTCCGTCCAGGTCATCCTACATGTTTCGTGATGTCGTGGCCTGATATCCAGCATCCGGTCGTGCGAGCAGCCAGTCCCTACATGGCTTGCCAGAAGTAATTCGCATAGAAGAACCGAGAGAACTTGGGGTCGATGTTCACGACATGGACGTCCCCCTTTCGACTGTTGCGGATAATAGCTTTGTTGTAGTTCCCTGCCTCGTCCGTGTCAACATCAATGCCCAAGGACCGGTATATCTTCAGCCGTAGTCTACCAAGCAAACAAAGCCAATGGTCAGTATATACGCGCAGAATGCATGAAGGGACATCCAGAGACATCCAGAGCCTTACATGGTAGCATCGTCGGCCTCTCGTTCCCTCCTGATCTGCTCGTCTCCCTCGAGGCCCTGCGCATCGAGCTCCGCCAGCCGGGCCTTCAACGACTCCAGCTCAGCTTCTAGCCGCTCACTCTCGATCTCGAGCTCAGACGCAGCCTTTGCTATGCGGAACTTCTCTGTGTCCAGCTCGACGATGGACGCAGCATGGCGCGCGGGATCATGCGCCTCGACGGTCTCCTTGTGCTGGGCGTTGAGCGTGCTGAGCTGCCGCGAGAGCTTGCGCAGGGAGTTTTCGACTTCTTGGAAGCGTAGATCTCGAGACTGCTGCAGAGACGAGAGCGAGTCGTTTATCCGTGACAGTGCAAGCTTGTCTGGCTGGATGTTAAAGTTGGTGATTGTATGGTGGATGAGCTGTAGCCGGCAGTCAGTCACACACAGTATAGATATCACTGTAGATGCACCTTACAGTAGCGGGATCCTCTTCCAGCAGCATCTTGACGGCTTCTTCGCTCCTTTGTGACCTGTCAACGTCTTCTTCCTCCTGTCTTGCTCGTGTTGATGTTGATGTTGATGTTTTGTTGTTGCGGCAACTTTCAAGAACTTCAGCTTTTTTTCTCCCCGCAAGCAAAAGACGAAGCGAAGCGAAACTGACGCCACGAACAAGACTGAACTTCACCACCAGCACCAGCTGCGGCTTCTTCGACGTTGATATCTAAAGGAACAGACTTGACCTGCTGTGATTTACCTCTCGCGCACGAGTTTCCACGCTGAAACAGGCCCGATGATGGCTTCTCTACCCTGTAAGTGGCTATGCAGCTCCCAGGCTCCCGCATTCCAGCAGCTTGCTAACCCGGCCTTTTGTCCTATATAAAGACGCTGCAGACGCTGAAAGGTCAGTAAGAACAGCTACGGAAACCGCCTTTGTGTGTATATACCCGCAGACTAACAGACAGCCGCCATGGACAGCCCGTTGAAGCCAGCCGAGCTCCAGGTCCTTCGAGCCCAGTACGAGAAAGAAGGCGAATACGTTGGCGTCCAGACCAAATTCAACTATGCCTGGGTGTGTTACCCTCCTTTGCAGCCGCTTTGCAGCTATTCCAGGGCTCAGCTAACGTTGTCAAGGGCCTGATAAAATCCAGCTCCCGGCCGGAGCAGCAAGAAGGCACCCGGCTGCTTTCTGAGATCTTCCGAACCGCGCCCGAACGACGACGGGAGTGTCTCTACTACCTCGCCCTGGGCAACTTCAAGCTGGGCAACTACGGCGAGGCGCGACGGTACAACGACCTCCTGCTCGAGCACGAACCGAACAACCTGCAGTCCGCCAGCCTGCGCACCCTGATCGATGACAAGGTCGCCAAAGAGGGCCTCATGGGAGCCGCCATCATCGGCGGTGTCGCCGTGGCTGCTGGCCTGATCGGCGGCCTCATCATGAGAGGAACCCGGAAGCGATGAAGCTGACTGCAGACGACGGCCTCTCTACGTTTCCTTGGTGCTTCTTCGGGTGCTTCTTTTGACTTGACTGTGTACTATCTTGACTATATCTACTTACTTATCCTCGGCTGTACTTTTTTGGCAGGCATCTGGAAGGGCGTTCCGTTGGCTTTTTGAAGACCCAGTCTCTCCTCTTGGTACAGCGCTAATGAATATACATACATTCACCTTTTGACCTGACTTCTGCCACTCTTTGGCCTTGTCTTTGGCCTTTTCTATCTCTTTTTTTATGTCTTTTATGTCTTTTTGATATCTTCAACTTCTTTGCCGTGAATACTGCTGACTAATCAACGACGTCATCTTCGGCTTCTTTTTTGTTTCTTCATAAAAACAACAAGCAAAGCAAAGAACAAGAAAAGAAGAAGAAGAAAAGAAAGAAAGACGGGAAGAAGCAGAAGACGAAACACAAGCAGCGGAAGAGCAAGGAAGATTCGCGAACCCTCTGAGACTTTCGACCTGCGGGCTCCCGATCGCTGCCCTGCCAGCCGTTTGTCCTTGCACATCGATCACCACTCAAACTTCGTCCTCTGGCCGACGCCTCCGGATAGACTCAGCCACCCGAGCATATAGACCAGCTGGCCTCCTGTCTGCGCTCTTTACGGTTATATTGCTCCCCTCGCAGCGCCCATAGAGCCTCGTTGCGTGCTCATCCTCGAGCAGACCGTTCCTCGCCTCGCTATAAATACGAAATTCTAGAATCAACCAGCGTCGTGGGGCTGCTTCACTCTACAGCTAGTACTGCGTCCTGCCCCGCCGACCGTTGTTCACTATCGTCTTGCGGTCCTCCATTTTCCTAGTGAACCGCTGAGTGCTCAGTCTACAGAATTTCTCAGCTTGAAAAAAGGGGGCTGGTTCCCACCTTTCTACCGTCTCTGTGCCAGCAGCCGCTTAGCTGCTCTCTGCAAACATGGCTGATCGTGTGACGGGAGAACGAGTCTATTGCCATGAGTGCCAGCATGAATGGCCCCGGAGCTCTCACGGACTGACCTGTCCGCGCTGTCAATCAGAGTTTGTCGAAATAGTGAGCATTTACTTTGCCTTTCCCCCATGTCGATAAAAGCTACTCGTGTTGATCAGAACTAACGGTAACTATCTAGCTTGAGGACAACGAGAGCATTCATGAAACCCACCATGAAAACGAGAACAACCTCGAGAATGCAGATTATGATACCCGCCAAGGTCAGCAGCAGGAGCAGCACCAGCAGTCCCCTCATGACACGTTCGCTCCGGCAGACACTCACCCGCTATTCCATTCTTACAACTCGCCCAGGCGTGTTACCCGCCATCATTACCAATCCCGCGACGGCAGCTTCCAGTTTACCAGCACTACCATCAGAGCTCCCGATGGCAGAGGAATCGGTGGGGGTATCAGAATGGGAGTGGGCACTAGACCTGAAGCCGCGGAGGATGCCCTGGGACCCTTGTTCCATACCTTCAACACAATCTTGCGAGGAATAGCGGAAACACAGCCCAACAGAGGTGGAATACCAGCGGGCTATGGCTCCCAGAGCCCAACTCAAGCCAATAATTATCGCAATTCCAGTCCTCCTGAGGTCCTAGGTGGAGGGGGTGGAGGAGGCCTGTATCCGCGGGACGCAAACTATGCACAGCGTAATGCGGAACCAGTACTGAACATCAATGAGTAAGTTTTCCTCCCAAGCTTGTTGTCCCTCGTACCTTATCTCTCTCTGTGATACAATCTAACTATATATCTCTAGCATTCTGGCCATTATGCACGGCGCTGCAAATCCAAACTACCGAGGCGGGGGCGTTCCTCTTCTAAGCCCTATTGCGGCCCTCGCCCAAGCCTTGGGAATGCAACACCACGGTGACGCCGTCTATTCTCAAGAAGAGCTCGACCGTGTGATCTCCCAGCTGGTAGACCAGAATATGAACGGAAATGCCCCTGCGCCAGCATCTTCAGACGCAATCCGATCTCTGCCGAAGGTTAAAATCGACAAATCCATGCTAGGCAGCGATAACAAAGCCGAATGCTCAATCTGCATGGATAACGTTGAGCTAGACACAGAGGTCACCATGCTACCATGCAAACACTGGTTCCATGATAGCTGTATCACAGCTTGGTTAAACGAACATGACACATGCCCGCACTGTCGACAGGGAATCATGGCAACCTACCAGCAGAACCACGGAGCAGCACAGCAACAACAGCAAGGCCATAACGCACAAGCTTCTGCAAGTGTACCCCTCGGAAGCCCTAGCAACCCTTTTGTTTTCCCCCCAGTCACTATACAGGGACAACCATCCACCGTGCCTGGCGTGGCTCAAGGAGCGGGCGGGCCTAGCCAATCTATTAATCAAGCCGCCGGTTCCGAGTCTCGAAGATCAAGCACAGGAAACAACTCTCAACAGCCGTCTGGCGGTGGCCTAACTGGGTGGATGAGATACCATTTCGGAGGAGGCAGCTCCTGATTCAACATTCCCTCCTCACATTTCTTTTCTCCCCTTTACTTGCGTTTTCGATATACTATTATACCCAAAGGATGACTACACGATCCCCTTGCACGCTTTTTCCTTGTGTTTTTTTTTTTTTTTTTTTTCAACGGCATCGAAAAAAATTCGGACATGTTGGTTGGGGGTTACCAGGCTTTTGATGATTTTCCCTAATTCACCGGCTGTTTCACAAGTTTTTTCATTATAACTCTGGCATTCTCACCATCATGCGATGGAATTGGTGTTTCTCTCTCTCTATGTATACCGGTCCCTATAGTCTACAAGGCTCTTTTATCGAGGTAGCTAATAAATACCTCGAAGAAAGCAACCAGCTCTAATAACAATTTCATTAACTATTTTTCAAGACACTCTTTATAAATATTAAAACCAACAATTTAATATTTGACATATATAATCTTAAATATATTCACCGAAAAAGATATCAACGTTCTTGTCAAGGTATACCACCACCTGAGCCCCTATCCCCCTATCCAAAACATAAAAAGCCAACCCCCTCTAAACAGTCGAAGTGATCTCCAAATTCGCCAGACCTCCTTCAACAGCCAATTGTTCAAAGATTCCCTTGAAAACACCAGCCAGCCACTCAAAATCACTCACCTCAAGGTACACCTGAGCACTGAGTCTAGTCCAAATAGACCCAGCATGCACCCAGCACGGAGACATCGTATTATGCTGCAGTACAAGCCTCTGCTCCATCGCCCGACACGTAGGCACCGCATCCACCATCTTAACAACAGGCCATTCAGGCTTGGTCAGTTTCCCCTGCGGCACATTCTGGTCATCGACAAGCGTGATCGGCAACCGCACATTAGCAAATGCACATTTGCGGAATTCGCTCTGCTTCTCGTTCGCTACGTCCAAGGTACCGCCCGACGAGCAGAATTCACCAATTACATCTGTGCCCCAGATGCCTGCTACGCAGTTCCCTGCCTCAAATGCAAGGTTTTGGCAGTATTGCATGATGTTCTCTTCGCCGCCGCATACCTCCTGGCGGTACTTGATAGATTCAGGCACGCAGAGGAAAGGTAAGTCGTCGTTTGTGCCTATGAACTCGAACTGTAGTTCGAAATCGGACTGGGTGAAGAATGCATCGATGGGTTTAGAGAAGGGTTCGTCTTCGTGGCCTAGCTCTGAGCCTGTCTTCATGATTCCTGGCACGGGTACGAAGCCGTGAGAGGTTGGTACAGTTGTGCGGATGAGATGCTGGTTGCGTTCTGGGACGTAGAATACCGCACATCCCCGGGGAACGAAGAGCCATCTTTGAACAAGTCAGCATATCAATACCTACATGTTTGGTTAGGGAGTACGTACTTATGACAGTTGCTGACGAAAAAGTCAGGGTCCAACTTGCCCAGGTCAAGAGGGATTTGGCCCACGCCATGAGCACCGTCGATGCAGCTCAGGATGCCTTCCTTCTTGCATACCTCCGTAAGCTTCTCGAACGGCAGTCTGACTCCGGGACTGCTAACGATGGTATCAAATACGGCAATTTTAACATTCAATCCTTCACTGCGTGCCTTGGTCACGGTATCCATGAACCGCTGCACCATTTCGTCATGGGTGATTGGAAACTCATATTTGATCCTACGGGCGCGGACAGGAGTAGTTTCAGCCAAAGAGGCAATCAGCTTCTCTACTGCGCCATATACGGTAGAGAAGTAGACGATGATATCTCCCGGCTTGTAGACGAGGTTCCTTAACACCGTGTTGACGCCGGTGGTAGCATTCTTGACCAGCACGGTAGAGTTGACTGGCGTGTTCAGCAGTGAGCCCAGGGCCTTGCGGGACTCGAGCAAGTAGAATGCCAGCCCAAAACGAAGAAATCGATCTGGACTTGCTTCAAACTTGTCCTGGAGTTCACGGAACCTCTTCAGTACGGTGATGGGGTATGTCCCGAACGAGCCTGGTATATGTTAGAGCCGCCCAATTGAACTTGTCGAAGGGAGGTATCACTTTATTTACCATGATTCAAGTTCCTAAAGGTCGGTTCAATGGGGAAGTCCTTGAGGAGAGAATTGCCGAGTGCTTTTGGCTGGTATGAACCCATGTTGGTAACACCGCACTTATATATAGTAGGGAGATAGTTATAGAACTCCAGGATATAACTCGTTAGTGAGATGGCTCTTTCAACTGCAGGTTATCAAGGACAGCCTACCCCTTATATAGACACACCAGTTCTGTATCTAGCAATATCAAAATATCATATATGACTCGGTGTTGACTCCGCACGCATTTTAGACCTCGGCGGCGTGTTTGGTGGAGATCTTGGACGCTCTTACATAACATCCGCCGCCCAAAGAGGCATAGAGTACGAAGATGGCTTGCCTTAGCCGATATCTCATGCATGGAACCATGGAACCACGGAGCCGACGAGCTGGGGATGAGCTGGACAGATGGGCCGCTGACTTGTCATGGAAAGGGCGCATTCAGTCAAGTCGATTATCAATACCATTAGACAGCTAGAGTACAAAATAGGCATGCTTGGCTAGTTAATGGGAGCGGCGAAAGAATCATGGCGACAGGACGGGTGAAAATACAAGGAGGGAGAAGAAGATGGGAAGATGATATGCAATGTATGAGAACGCCGTCTATCCAACCCTCTTCCTTGCAAGGTAGACCAACAAGCAACCGAACCTCTTTGCTTGTCAAAACCATCATGCCATAGTTATTGTATCATGCCAATTACCAAAATCAAACAGCCACTCGGAACACACAAGTCAAAAAAAATAAAATAAATAAAAAGAAGAAACACAGAGTCGGATAATCGGCCAGATTAGATCGGAGGGATTCATTTATCGCTTGCCTTTCTTCTTGGACACGACCTTGAAGGATGCATTGCTGGTCGTCTGATCTTCCCTGCTTGCAGCTGCGTTGCCCTTCTTGGCGACTTCGTTCCAGCCGTCAGACACTTTGCAGTCATATTCAAACGGACGGAAGGAAATGAGGGTGTTGTGGCTCGAGCAGCCTCCCAGCACCTTTGCACGAGAATGGCGAATGTGGCTGTTCCCTACACGCTCTGTGAGTTGGCATACACGGAATCCGAGATGATTTCCGACTCGGCGGGCAAGAAAAGAAGCTGTTGTACAAAGTCATCGACTATAAACACGTTAGTTTCGCATATAGGAATAAAACCTTATGCATTAAATTTAGACTTACCATTAATAGAACTGTTCAATCCCTTCTCAAGAGCTTGCTTGGCCCACTTGGCCAACTCTTCCGCGGGACGGTTGGCTGTGGCTGCAGCGGAATTGCCCATGCTGACGGTTCGGGTCATGATGGTTTTAGGTTTTGTTGCTGGGGTCGGGCTAGGGGTAAGGCCCGGAACGTTACGGGCATTAACAGCGGTAGAAACGGGAGCTGCTTTGGCCTTTCCACTGGCTCCAACGGTGGTCCAGGCACCGCTGGAGGCGGCTGGAGCTGGTTGCTGGGTAGTCATCTTGCCTGCGAGTTCAGCATAACGCTTTCCGGCTGGAGCACCGAGAGAGTTGGCTGCGGATGCAGCAGCGGCAGCATTGCGCTGCTTACGAGCCTCTTCTTCCTTTTGGATTTGGGCCAGAGTCTTCTTTGGTGCAGTGCTGGCGGCTGCTCCTGGGGTTTTACCGCTGGCTGACTTGGACCAGGCAGGTGCATCCGATGTGGGAGTGTTGGCAGATCCGCTACGAGCCCAGTTAGCGGTTGATGGGAGACCTGGAGCAGGTGCTGGTGGTGGATTAGCACGCTCCTGTTCAGCCAAGGCGCGGCGAGCAGCGGCGGCAAGTTCTTCAAGCTTTGCGGCCTTGCGGGCTTCAGCTTCCTGGATTTCACGAAGAGATGGGCCCTTGGCGGGTTCGGCATGCTCCTTGGCCCAGGGTGCGACGGAGGTGGTGTGCACTTCACTTGGGGTTTGGGTCTGGGAACGGGTCTCAGCCGCAAGGTTGTCTGCTACGTGCTGGCGGTTGCGCTGGGCAGCTGGAGCTGGAAGCGGAGACTGGGAAGGCGGTGGCGGGAATGGCTGTGGAAGTCCAGTGTCAACCTTTGCCCATGGAGATTCAACCTCAGATGAGGCTTGCGCGTTGAACTGCTGCTGTTGCTGCTGCTGGAGCCTCTGGGCCGAGGCAGCATTTTGCACCTTCTGGGTAAGGGTGAGCTCCTGTTCGTTAGTTTGGTTGAAAGGAGGCTGGTCCTTTGACGTCGGAGATTGTTCCTGTGGCCTTTGTTGTTCCTGGCTGGTCTCTCGGTGGTTGTTGGCTGGCTCCTCGGTGCGTCGAACAGGGATATCTTCATCGGCAATCCTCAAGGCATGGAATTGACGCACACGCTCCTCTCTAGCTTGCTGGTCAAAGATAGACTCTGGATGGGCCTTGTTGAAGTTCTCCTGCTCCTGTTGCAAACGGCTGCGGTCCTGTAGCATAGTTGTCACGGCCTGGTTGTGTGCCTGAGCTTGAGGATCCTGTGGTCCTGGTGGGAAGGTTCCAGCGTTATTGAAACCAAACTGGCCAGCTCCTCTGTTAACATTCATTCTATCGAGCAAGGCAGGCAATTCATCCTGGCCTGTGCCGAAATCCGGCGCTCCGCCTTGGGGGCCCGGAGGGCCGGTATTCTGTCTCATGGGCCCCTCGAAAAAAGCCGGAACGGAATGGGGAGGTTGAATAGGAGCTTGCATGGGCGCAGGCGGGAAAGCTGCAGGAGAAGTAATGCTGCCAAAGCTAGGCTGGCTTTGAAGACTATGCGCACTTGAGTGATGCTGGAGCTGTGGATTGATTGGGTGATTTGGGCCCTGGATCTGCTGCATCTTCATGAGAGCTTGCTGCTGAGCAAGGTGTTCCTTTTGTCTAGCCATAAGGTATTGCTCTTCCTGCTTTCTGCGTTCCAATGCATTTTGCTGCTCAGCCGTAAGTGTAGTACCAAAGCTTGGGAAGCTGTTCGCAAAAGGAGGCTGGACCGCTCCAGTTTGCGACTGTGCGGAGCTTCCCCATGGTCCTGGCTGGTTCATCGGCGGGCCATGAGGGACACCTATCTGAGGGACAAGGAAAGGTTCGCGAGAGTTTCCAATACGTCGAACAAGCTGGGCGAGAGGTTCATACTCTGCATCTTCCAGTTTCTTGACCTGTAGCTCTGCAGTGAAGAAGCCAGCTTTGAACCAGTCGTGCATTTCGAGGCCAGACCAGGGTCCTTGAGTGTTGCCTTGAGGATCACGGTAGATCCAGCGCATACGGTCTGGCATCACCATCTGGCGCTGTTGCGCTGGTGGAAGCTGATTGGAGGGAGCGCCGCCATATTGGTTGCCGTTGCCACCGTCAAGGGGCGGCTGGCTTGATGGAATGTTGATAGTTCCACCGGCGGTGACGGTGGGAGTGTGCGAAGTGGTGGTAGATGGATGTGGTAAGCTTACTGAGTTCTCCAGAGACATGAACGGATCTATTTAACATGTTAGCCTCATGGTATTTGTTAACGACGCATCGGTGGAATAGATTTGTAAGTACCTTGTGGCTTGCCAGGTTCATCCTTGGGGTGTGACTGTTCATTGCGCATCTGTTCCTGCATGGCAGGGGGGAAGAGAGAACCCAGTTTACTTGGGCGTGATGAAGCGCCCATATTTGAGAGACTGGTTTGCGAGCCAAAGAGACCACCCCCTCCAAGCGCAGAGGTACTTGGAGACTGCAATTCAGACATTGGCCCGAATATTGGGTCGCCAAACCCGAAGGCGGCTCTTTCCCGCGTTGGCGTGCCAGTGGCACTCGTGGTAGGCCATCCGCCGGAGTTACCTAAAGAACCAAGCCCTCCAAGTCCTCCAAGGACTGGGAAGCCCCTATTAGCACCTACACTTGATGTTTGACTACGGTCCGCGGCAGGGATATCAGAGATCATTCCGGGCCGGGGCATGGATCCAAAAGAGCCATGAGCGGGTTCATCACGCAGATCACCAAGGTTAGGCAGACGAGCATGTTGCTGCTGGATATCAGAGCCTTCATGGTCAGCGTCTCCAGTGCCAACAACACCATTATCGGTAATTCGATCGCCACGCGGACTCTGATAAGGGTTAGTATGCGTTGGGCTCATGGGTTCATGATGCGCATGGCTGGGGGATTGAGATGACGCAACTAGATCACGAAGAGCGGAAGTGCCTCCCGGCATCCCGAACGAGGAGAGGCCGAACTGGTCAATGCCCCCCATCTCCTGACCTCCCAGGGCCGCGCTACCGCTACGGCGTTCGTCGAAGGGATTAGTCTCGCTGCGAGAAGGGCGGTTCCTAAAGGCCTCTTCAGTAGGATCTCGGAGAGCGTCGTCCTCGGCTTCAGGCAGACGATCAAGACCGATAGCAGACGACATTTTATCCTTGTTATTGCTGCTACCAGCGATATCCTCAGAACTGGTCTTGGAAAGCAGGTTTTTGAACCGACTTTCGCTGCGTACGCTCCCGAAGCCTGGTTTCTTGTCTGTACCGCCTTGAGAGCCGACACTGCCAAGAGCAAAATTACCAAAGGCTCCTACCCCCATTGAGCCAAAGGCAGAGCCCTGGTTAGACGACCAAGGAGAGTTGGATCCAACGGCACCGACTGGGTTGGTGGTGCTGCGTTTGAGAGACCCAAACGGGGAGCTGATATCGAACGAATTTTCGCGCTCCGCAAAGCTCTTGTCCTTATCGTCCCACTTGGAGTCACCCGTAGAGTCTTTGATGTCGGTTTTTCGGCGCAGGATAGCTGGAGGCGGAGTCGCGGTGTTTGGTTCGTCACGGAAAAAACGAGAGCTCGTGGGCGACATTGGATTCCCCGAATCTCCAGTCCCCCGCCTGCGCGGCACAGTGCGGGCAGAAGCCGGAGAGGTAGAATTAAAGGAGTTCATATGGCCATGAGAGACGGACGATTTGCGGCCAATCGTGCCGACGGATGAAGAGCCATCCTTGTTAGCATTTTGTGGTGGAGGTTTGAGAGGCGAGTTGACAGAGGTCGAAAACAACTATAGCCAAATCATCAGCATGTTGAAAAATTGAACGCAAGAAAAACGCATATCTTGTCATTGGTATCAAAAGCAAGGGATAGTGCCACGCACTTCTTTCTCCTCGTCGTTCATATCCAATAGGCCCAGAGGTTCACTCTGGCCCTTATGGTCCCAGCAGATCTCCGGATTTGCAGCATTATTTTCTTTGGAATCGTCCGGTTTCCCCCAACTTCCGTTAGTTGATGGACGTTCACTGCGGGGGTTCCAGTCGCCCATGAAATAACCGGTGATTGATTTCCCCCAATCCTTCGACACTCGCTGGTTCTTATAAAGATTAAGAAGCTGCTCCTTGGAATAGGTATTATCGTTCCCACTACGCGCTGACTGGTAATTGGAGCTGAGGTGGGGTGGAATATACGCAGCGCTGGAAGAGTTCGAAGTGTTTGACTGGGCCTGCTGCGCGTTCTCTCGGCTATGGGAAGGATTGGTAGCAACAGATGGCCTCCGGAACGTCTGCGTAGCTCCGTTCATACGATTCCGAGACCTAGTATCAATGTTAGCCACATGCTGGAACTCGGGGAGAAAACAGGAAATAAAAAAAGCCGAGCTGCACGAAAGGAGCAAAAGGACAGCATCCTAGATGATCAGAGATGCCGTACCAATCCCTCTCAACACGACAGAAGATCCCTACCATTCGCCGCTACTCATAACATCCCTCCTCGAGCCAGAGGCCGACTCTTGTGTGTTTCCGGCGGCCGCAGAGGCAAAAGTTGATGGCAAAGGTGAAGACATGGTGTAGTCAATAAGCTGGAGAGCACCGTCAGCAACGCTGCCACGCCAATATACAGACGAAAAGAGGCTCGAGCGTGTCTGTTGTTCCCTTTATTCACTCCGGCTATATGGCGTAGGTGAAGGGCGACGAGAAGCAGGACACACGACAATGGTGCTTACCAAAGCGGATCAAGAATCCCAGGCGCGCCAGGAATAAAGAAGGAAACGAAGGCGAATGTGTAGACAGGCGCTGAGAGAGCTGGATCGAAGCTGGATGCTGGTGATGCGAAGTCGCTAAAGATGCTGGTTGTCGCTGTTGACGGTTGACGTTGTTGGCGGTTGAAGTCGAAGTCGGAGAAGAGAAAAAAAAAGATCTTTTGCTCGTTTTGGATGGCTGGAGGTGGGAAACAAGGGCAAATCACGGGACTACGTGGCAGTAGCGGCCGCAGGCGAGTGAAGTCACGTGGAGAGCTGGCTTTCTGGTGGGAGCGCGCTGCAGCCACGCAGTAGATTATGTTCACGCACCGCCTTTAGACGAAGCACAGAAAAAAGTCGAAAAGTCGAAGTCGAAGACGCGGACAGACGAGGTTGATTTCAGTGATATCAGCGCCGCGGCGGCGAAGACGGCGGGATGGCCGGTTATTACGGCATACGCAGCTTGCTCGATGCTGTAACTATGGCCAGCGCTGGTGCAAAATTTGCCTGCGTGGAAGAGCTGGCGCCGCGCTTGAAGGCGTACCATGGAATGGCAGCAGAGAGAGGCGTTGTTTGAGATGGCCTCATACCCCCCAAACGATGGCAGATAGACGGCTTGTATCAGTGTCTATAGATTACTGCAATAGGGAGATCTCTCTATGTCTGAGACATGGCCCTTGCTGGAAAAATCTCTGGCTAACGGGCTCAGGAACATGTCTATACGGAGGAGACACCGGGAGGGGCACTCAGCTTCAACAATGGCCCACAAGGACAGCTACCAGTGTATATCCATGGAGCTATCTGCTGGATATGGGCTGGAACAACGTCATACCCCCTACCTCTAGACCAGTGTGGCGGACAACTCCTTCAAGACGAAGTGGATATTTTCTGAGCTTCGAAATCCATCCAACAGGAACTGGGAAAGCTCAACCTTTGTTTGCCTTGATGGTCAAGTTTGCTTGCTTCCTCACCTCTGTTGCCTCCTAAGGAACGGTCTGCTGCCTGATGGCAGTGGTATTTCCATGCGAGAGGTCAATCGTTGACAGCCTGGTGACTATAGGGCTCTGACAAGCAAACATATTTCAATATCTATACCCTGGCATGGACGGGAGCTCTCAAGATATAAATATGCATTAATTGGCTCAACGATGCCTCCTTCTCAGCCTATCTTTATTTCTATGCAAAGACAGAGCGTTTGAGCCTACATCTTCTAAACTTTCAGGAGAAATCGCCAAAGGATAGCTTATATCCAGGCCCAATCATGCCTTCATTCCCGTTTAAACATCAAGGCAAAAATGGACAACATGCTCGCGCTGGGCCAATCAAACATGACTGGTCGCCGGCTACCACTCAGCTGGTGCAAGGAAGTTCGTGCCTGCATCGGCAAAGACAGGAAATGGAGAGCTTTCACTTTGTTCGACGCTGCATCCCTGGCCTCTACGTCGCCCCTGGATTTAAGTGACACTGCCTGCGCACCGGATTTTACCG
>NW_003345200.1:773904-831426 GCF_000150975.2 Nannizzia gypsea CBS 118893 | reverse complement strand
GCCCAGGCTTCAGGAGTGCAGAGCATCTCCTTCGGCAACCACACCCGCATGCTGGAGCACATGCTGCTCATCACAAGTTATGCCAGTGCAAACACGACATAATCTGTTCAACGAGCCACCTAACCGGCTTCATCATTTCGGCCCGCGCACTCAAGTCCACATGGCCGCACACCAACTCGCGCGTCCACCAGAAGTCCCTCCCCACCGAGCTGTCGCTGGCAGCCACCGATGGCACCAGTCCCCTCCTTTCATACCCATGCATACCACGACGCATCCACGGGTCCCTCCCCTACAGTTAGACAACATGCCGGCCAGCCTACCTATAGCTGTACGCAGGCGGCGTGAAGGGAGACACCAACCCGAGCCTCGGCTCCGTCATCTCAGGCGAAGACGACACCATGATGCATCAGATACCCATACCGATGCAGACCGGACATCAACAATTCATGAATCAGAGTGGTCAACGGACGATGAGTCTCTCTTGGGTGTCCCGTCTTTCCTAAAGGAGGCGCACGATCGTAGACATCGAAGGAAAAAGGGTCAACGGCGTGACCGCTCGAAGGACCGTGACATCCAAGGTTCGTCTGATGAATCGGTATTTTTCCTGGACGATGATTACGATGAGGCGTATCTGTCGGATAGACGCTGGGATGACTCGCGCTCCTTTGTTCGACGACGCCCTGAAGATATGTACTGGTGGCACCCTCAGCGGCATTAGGTCGTTTTCTACTTTGATGTGTCTACGCCAAGGATAGCTGTTCATTCATTTGCATATTAATATCTATCTACGATGGATATATCTTTCTTTCGCTCTTTATCTGTGCTAGTTATGGATGTACCCCGCTCTCTTTCGATACATGATATGACGTACCCTTCTACTAATAGAAGTCAACGAGTCTGTTTTCATTCCTGCAGTATAATAGTTGTGTTAGGAATGATAAGTATGCTACGATGTAGTATATAAAATACATCACTCTACTTTGTGCAAACATGGTATAGGGGTTAGTCCTCGGAAGAAGTGTGGGACTGGCCTGCCGCCCCTTCTCCGGTATATCATAGTCCAGCTCTGTTGTTCCATCTCATATTTCTGTGTTTCAATCCTCACATTCTTTAACGAACTTCTTAGTTGTAACGCGGAAAGCAGTGGTAGTCGTGACCCCGTTCTCGACTACAATGCTCTCAAGTTTATCCCGGATAGGTCGCAATATGTCCTCGGTCAGCATCCACCTCGACCATAACATCCGCAACCCCATAGCAGCATGATACCTTGTTGGTGAGGCCGGGACTCCATTCTGTCAATGCATCAAGACAGGGCATCCATGCGCTGCGCTATTGTGTATTGGTGTCGCCCTTTGGTGTCATCAAACTGATCACATCTATATATCTCCTTGATCCATGGCATGGCGTATACTCTCCTAGATATTTGTAACCGCCAGTGTATATCCACTCCAAAAGATTCCTTAGACCGGCGTCTGAGACCCGCCCTCTAGACTCCTGAACAAACCAGCCAGCACCCGCAACAACATCCTATAAAAATGAAGTATCATACATTTATACTACTCTGCCCACTGCTCATCCTCCAGCCTACCATGCGG
This sequence comes from Nannizzia gypsea CBS 118893, assembly GCF_000150975.2. Lineage (NCBI taxonomy): Eukaryota > Fungi > Ascomycota > Eurotiomycetes > Onygenales > Arthrodermataceae > Nannizzia > Nannizzia gypsea. The sequence goes on along the minus strand of NW_003345200.1, from coordinate 829,831 downwards.
CTTAGCTCTGTAGTTCCATCACCTCGGATTCCTTTTTTTCAGTCTCAAAGAATCCTATTAATGAGCGCACCGGCCTCCAATAGGTGAAGGAAGGATATGGGCAACATAAGCTACTTCCTCGGCCTTAGCTAGTTAACCTTAACCTCTGTCTTCAAGTCTATATGAGCCTAAACCTACCCTGTACCCTTACCTGCTTCACCAAGATATATATTAGAAACACACTTTGATGAATGCAATTTATCGCCTCTGGTAAAACTTATATCAGAAGTAGATAATATTTCAAAACTAAGTAACTAGCTATCTTTTGCTATTCGCCAAATATCCGCCATCTAGTGCACTGTGGAATGAGCCGGAGGGAGTGTCAAGAACCATAATACAAAATTGACTCATACTACCAAACTTCTACTCTAGGCGCAACAAATATACAAAATGTATACCCTCTCGTCATCTTAATAGAAACACCCCAACCAACCAGCAATCGACTTCAATATGATAGAAGGCATAATGCCAAAAGAGGTTAACGATTGTGGAAAAATCCAAGTAGAACCGTCGGAGATATGGACGCAAAACTCGCAACGATGAACGTAAATAGACAGTCAGGCAAATGGCAATTGAAATTCGCCATACAAAACGACGAATTATATACGACCCAAGAACGATATTAAGCGTGGAAGGATGACCGGAAGAAAAATCAAGGGACGGACACCAGGCCTCCAAGGGGTGCATATAGTGCTGTACCGTGTCCCCAGTGTGCGGGGATCTAGCCTTCAACCGACACAGAATATTCCAAGTAAAGAATCCGGCAGGCTTGTAGGACCAGACGGTAGAGCTCGCTGCTAGTTGCATGGTATGTAGATACAAAAATTCGACTGTCCCGGGCCCAAGGCCACATATCATACGCCAGATCAAAACCATCTAGCAAAAAGGCCTACCTGGTTTCCTCTAGGCTGCATCTAGAGATCCATCTTCGAGAGTCAGATTGACCCCCTTCGCTCTGCCTCGCAATTGAGTGTGGCACCTTAGAGTGAGGCCTCTCAATAGTTGCCCTTTTCATGGATATCAACCTTCCACGCCTGTCTCGTGGCCTTCTTGGTAGCGAGGCCATAGGCCGCTTCCCCAGTATCAAAAAATAGCCTAGCCATGTGTCTAGATTTAAGCCCCGCTTTATAGCTAGGCCGAATGCTGTCTGACCGTTGTTATCCTTTATATTAATATCGACCCTGTCATCATTAAGGAGGAGTTGAACCACGGCCTTAGCCCCCTGTCTAGCAGCCTTATGGAGTGCCGTTTGACCTTTATTATCCCGTACATTGATATCAACATTGCCAGTATCAAGAAGTAGCTTGACTACAGTTTCTCGGGGCCAGTCAGCAGCTACATGGAGTGCTGTCTGACCCTCGTTATCCAGTGCATTGATATCATCAACCTTGCCGGTATCGAGAAGGAGCTTAACCACGGCCTCATACCCACCTCGAGCAGCCAGAGATAAGGGTGTGTGACCATTCCTATCCCGCGCATTGATATCAGCATCAACTTTACCAGTATTGAGAAGGAGCTTAACTACGGCCTCATGCCCTCCTTTAGTGGCCAGAGATAAGGGTGTATGATCATTCCTACCCCGTGCATTGATATCAGCATCAGTTCTGCGTATATCAAGAAGAAGCTTGATAATGGATTCATGCCCGCCTTGAGCAGCATAGGAGAGCAACGACTCGCCCCGACGACCCCTTATATCAGCATTGATATTGCGAATATTAAGAAGGAGCTTGACCATGTTCACATGTCCTCTTAAAACGGCGCACATAAGTGGTGTCATTCCTCTAGCATTCATTGTATTAACATCGACCTTATGTCTGTTAGGAATCGGTTTGGATATAAGCCATCTAAGCGTACATAGGAACTTGACCATAACCACATACAACCTTGAAAAGGCAAACAATAGCGGTATAATTTTAACTCCATCCGTTGTATCGGCATCAGTCTCACCCATGTTTGGGAGTAGCTTGAGTATAACCCAAGAGAGCAGGGATAGCGCGGTAAAATTCTCTACCTCAACATCAAACTTGCCAGTGTTGATAAGGAGCTCTACAGCTGTATCATCACCCCCCTGGACAGCGAAAAAGAGGGCCGATTGGCTTGCACTATTCACCGAAGTAATATCAACGCCCTTCTCGTCTGCCCTTTGCAGAATCGCTCGCAGTGGGCTAATCATACCGTATTCTGATACTATCTGTAGCAAGGTGTGCTTTCCGTAACCCCGTCGGCCCATGCGAAGTTGTGCCCACGTTTCTATAAGATCCTCAGATGGCCAGTTGAAATAGTCTAAAAGATCATCTTGAGGAACATTATGTGACTCGCTTTGCTGTACATGCAACTTCCACGAGGTCGTTGCGTATCGTAAAAATGGAAACTCAGACATTAAAGCGGCAATGCGACCAAAGAATTCAAGGTAAGCTATTATGCTTGTCAGGTCGCTAGGTGCCTGAACAACCCCTACAATTGCGAAGTAGCGTATGCAGGCCCTGGACAGTTGATAGTGTGCGCGCCCTATAGCATTACCCATAGAGCTCCGGCTGTGGTCAAGAGTCGATAGGCCCTTATGAAGGAGAAAGTCCTTAACTGACTGGTGGATAAACTGCACAACTCGAGTCTGGTCTAACTCCACAACCTCAGCAAGCCCACAACTATAAGTTTTGACTCTCCTTTCCATCACTTCATTATTAGACGTATAATAGCGCGAATTCTTAAATTCTTTTAAGGGCTGATATGGGCTCTTTATATTAGTATTAATAGTTATAGCCCATCGCAATTCATCTAGAGTTAGAGGCCACCTGGCAAAGCAGATCCATTGGATCAGTTTGAGGGTATCTTGCAGTTCTGCCTCCCCCTTCTCCTTCCTTTCCTTAATGAGTTCACCGTATAAGCCATATAGATCCTGTGAGTTAGATATAATCTCTTCAATCATCTCTAACCCAAACTCATCAGGCTCACGTTCTAGAGCTCTATCTATAATAAGACGCGCCCATAGGAAAATGCCCTTAGCGCGCTTAGCGATCGTTGTTGCAATAGCCTCCCGAGTTACTATCGGAATCCTAGGTCGAGTGGAAAGTCTGGATTGTGCATAGGTCAAAATATCGCTATTATTCTGATGCTCAGCACATATTCCGGATTCTGAGTTAGGGTCAGCAACCGGATTGTGACGGCAAGTGAAAAAGACATGACAATCTGAACTGGTGGGCTGGAGTCGTTCAAACAAGTCCTTTAGCTCTTCTATGAACTCGGCCCTATACTCTTCGTCACACTCATCCAGCGCATCAATAAATATCCAGACTGAGTGGCTTTCCAGGATATCCCGAAGCGAAGACTCAAACAAAAAACGTAGCTCCTTTTGATACCAATGCCACCTTTCACCAGGTTTGCCCTGCTTCTTGCACCGATCTTCAAAGGTAGTAAGAAGTTTATCCATAGCCTTAGGGGGGGTTTTATCAAGGAGCTGATAGAGAAGTGATCGGAAGAAGCCGAGGGGTGTCTTCTGAAACTCAGTACCGCGGTTGAAGAAGAAGAAGGAGAGAATGATGGGATTTTTGCCGTCGATACTGGCTATGTTCTTGGTATATTCCAAAGCATGCAGGAGCAAAGTTGACTTCCCAGAGCCAGGCTTCCCTCTAACCCAGAGCAAACCCCCGTTTTTGGCCCAGGTCTCATATTTCTCATGTCGAATCAGCCACTTGCAAGTGTCATTAACAGCAGGCTTGATCTTCTCGCATGAACGTTCCATTTCTTGAAAGTACAGCGATTGCAGGCACTGCTCTTTTATCTCCCTCAGTGGTTCAGTGCCTCCTCCTATATTAGGTAGTTAGGAACAGCATCCTAGTTATCGACAACGCTCATTCTTACCGTAATAATTATTAACAGTTGGGTTATCGCCTGTAATGTTCTGCTGATTGCCTTTCGGAGCATTGAATTGGCTTCCAGGACCCGTACTTTTATATGTATCCCCCCCCATTGCTAAGGGCGATGCCGAATATGTGGAACAGTTGTAAAGGTAAGATTGATCGTGGAATTAAAGTCCAAGGAGTTTTAGAAAGAAAATTTTAAGGTAGTTACTCCTCGCAGTAGTTACCAGTATTCGTGAATAACCGACAAAAGCAGGTAACGACTATCTCCGGCTGAGAGGTGGGTATATATAAAAAAGACTTGTGTAGCCGCCAGCCATGCCATGAGTTAGCGGAGAATAAGGCTGAAGTGACCCCCTGTCAGATAATGTTGAACTAAAAAGCAACGCTGCTTAGTTAGCAACAGCAGAATGGGGTACAGTAGGTAGGTACTTCTGACAGATAACTACGACGATGTTACCCCAATCTCATTACTTACTTAGTAATTGCTCCTTGCTAACAATGCACTGACTAGGGTGCGTACTAGTGGCGGGTAGGGCATCTTGAAGATGATTTGACATCTTCTCTAGGCGCCTATGCAGTCTAAAATGAAATATCACATACCATTCGAGGTTTTGGGGATTTTGATTTGGCCCCAGCAGCATTAACGATTGGGTCAAAAGAAAGGTTTTCAGGTCGATGACTAATATGAAAAACACCTACGGAGTAGATTAAATAAAGTGTTGTCTTTTCCATGTACTTTCAAAAACTTCAATCAAAGTGTCTCGCCTAATAACAATATTCCTTTCTTTTCCTATTTCTTTTGGACGACGTAGTACTTTCTCAAACGGTATTATAATAGAGTCTCCAATGACTCTTGTTATGCCATCTTCGTGGACCGCGCGGGCCTCTTGTATCATTCTGCTTGTTGGGTAGCAATGACGCGTAACAAGACGATAAGGCACATGGTGGTCCTCCCAGCATTAGAATATTATCGAAGGCTTCTGTCGATTGATATTAGCTGTGATGACAACCAGGGTGCGAGACCCTTCGGCCTGGTGTGGCTATACACTCATGTAGCCCCTGTACGGAGTAGTTATGCTGGGCTAACGTCCGCCTGCTTCGGTATGTTCTGACTTCTAGATATCTGTCACCGCCAGGTCGTATTCACCCCGGAAGCGTAGTCCCTAGATCCACTTCTTAGACCTGTTTCTGAGACTTGCTTCCGAGACGATTCGCTGTAGGCTACTTTATCCCTTATCTGTAGGCTGGCATAAAATGTGGTGTCTTCACTGGTTCGATATCAACACCGCGTTCCACGACCGGCGGGTTTGGAGTAGTCTCCGCACCGTTTTGCTCAAGTTATATGGCCGGTCGATGTCGGTGCCATTAACGATAGGATCAAACATGTTCAGAATCTGAAGTACGGTTTTTGACTGTATCATCGAATATGGGACGATGTAGGCCAATCAGAGGGTATCAATAGACTAGCCCTTAAGCTGCACCCCGTCATCATCTAGGTCCTCATGACTGGGAACAATATCGCGTTCCCCATTGCCGGCCATAGCCCACAACAGAAGGTCCTGGAAACGGGTAATCATTGCAGGACTGGTGGAATAACCGCTGTAATGTTTAGTGACGGTTACTCCCTGTGTCTTAACGGGAAGAGGGCTTCTGGGTGCTCTGGCATACGATCCATGGACAGCTGATAGTCGAAAGGCCGTTGAATCACACGCTGATGGAGATCGTGTGCCAGGCATAAGCTATGGATGACTGCAAGCTCGCTCTGGTTTATCCAGAGCAACTCGTAGCTCTTTCTCTGGGGTATTAATGCCGATAAATCTCACTGAAAAATGTTGGCAGGAGAATAGGAAGCGTAGCTGGGACTCCTGGGGGCTTTGTGGTAGGTTAAACGGCGTCCAAGGCTGAATATTGGGGCCCGAAGTACCCCGTGAGGTCTCAAAGTCCTCCTCCCGGGTAGACACATCTGGGCCAGAGGAGCTTGCCAACAAGGAATTATGGGTGCAGCCACCATCACTTTAGGACTGAGGAGAGTACGGGGTATTCAGGAAGTGCTTAAACTGGAGCAAGGAAAAAGGGGGCAGGCCAGAAAGATGACGGTTGGCGGTAGTCTGTTCTAAGTGTTGTAGTACGAACTGCTTTTCGCACTCTCGTAACATCTCGGCTGCCTCGAAAGGGGTGACGGAACGATAATCCCATTTCCTTTTATTCAACCGTTAGGTAGGCCAGCTGGGGCTAAAGAGGTTACCCAAAAGCAATCCTGCAAATTCATATATCATAGCGATCCGGTAGGTGTGGTCTGAATACTTCTCGAACCTCCTCTGAGCGTGAGACCGCTGGCTTACAGTCAAGGGTCCAGTTCCAGAGAAGTCGATGAGGCCCTTGAAGGAAGTCTGATGGTGCTGGTGATGTTTTGTTGGACCACAACGGACAAAAAGGCCTAATGCCCCAAGGATGGTTTCGGTAATGTGTGGGAGTCTGGCTATGGGTTCCACGTACCTCAACCAACCACACACTTGTTAGTTAACAGGTTCACTAATGAGCTCAAAATACCTAAAAACGGGAATATCGACCATCAGCCGTCCGTTTTTGATGATTTTTTGATGCGTAAAGTGGAAATCTGAGTGTCTGTGTATATTTAGCGAGAACATTTTTATACTTCCTAAAAGTCTTCAATGGTGAATGTCTTTTTTTCAGCTATGTAGTTAATGAAGTAAACACCGGTGAAGCGTTAATTAACTATAAGAGCACACTGGATTGTGTTGATGCTCAAACCGTCTAGAGAGTTAACCCAACAGCGCCTATTTCCATGGTTATAAACACGAAATACGGCCTGCTTAGTTGTATAGAAAGGAGTTTGAGATACGTTCAGAAACTTCATGGATGGCGCCGAGGAGCTAATTTTATACGGCACTGTCCTGCAGGACCATTATTTAGCTAACAGGTACTCCGTACTCCGTAAACTAGCTTTTGACTAGCTTTGTGGTTATCTACTATTTAGCTGGTGTCTTCAGTTGATGATCTTCACCTTCAATTAAATATCCGCAGAGTCGATATGACCGGCCCCAGTTTCGTTTCACACACCAGACAATCTCCTATGTATAACTAGACATCAAAGGCCAATAACAACACTTATTACTACGATTGCCAAATACCAATTACAAGCACAAGCCTCGCCGGCCAGCCATTCTTTCAGCTACTTACGGCACATCACCGATACCGTCAAGTCAATGGAGAGCAACCGGCGCAAAAAATCCAATGCCAGCGCCGTCATCATCACAGAGTACGCAATGCCGTCCCCGCTGGACTGGTTTCAGATCGGCTTCATTCTAGCACTGTATGTCGCGTGGATAGCGTCTGCATGGGTAACGCCAGGCGACGCGACATGGAACCTGCTGGCACGCTACTTTCCCGGCGGCGCTGAATGGGGGCTCTGGGTCGTTCGCACCGGTGTATCTCTGGTTGCCCTTGCTCACGCGTTCGAAGTAGTGCTGTTTGACCAGTTGCGCATGCGGAGACATGGGGTGAGGCGGTGGTCAGCGCTGTGGTGGACGTGGGAGATAAGCTGCTTCATGGAGGGCATCAGGGTGTGGAACAGGATTGACAGGGTGATCGCGAGCAAGAAGAAGGACTAGGTAGTTAGCCAGCAGTGCAAGGGATCAAAGGGCGAAAGGAAAGCTAGAAGGAGAGGATGGACATGAAACGGACTGGACGAGGGAAGGGGGAAGGAAACGCGCATATCTCAAAACCACCTAACATCGGTACAATTCTATCAGGCTAGATATAAACCGCAATATAGAATTTCCATTTGAGTCCAGGAGGACTTCAAGTCGTATACCTTCCTACGTCAATAGAAAATAAAATGAAGACAATCGCTTACTGTTAAAGCTAGGACTAGGACAGAGATGCAAAGTAATAAATAGGGTTATTCACTAGATATATAGTATTAGAAGAGAAAAGGTACTGTTAATCCTCTAGAGTGAGCTACCACCTGGTTATCAAGGAAACATGCGCAATCCGATCAAAGCGATCACCCATAGCCATACACACCTGGAAATCCGGTCTAGTACGCCTTCCTAGCCAGCATGGCTGATATTTATTATTTTATTTGCTTCATGTCAGATCGGGCGTTTTGAAAGGGGCTGCGAGCTGCATGGCCAAGGAGGGAGATCATCAATTGTTGGACCTTCTAGACCATTTTCGATATTCGCTTCATCGGACAAAGTTATATAGCTTCTAGGTACAGTTATTGCAAGAAGGGCCATCATGCTCCCAATTAGAAGAACAATTAGAATGCGCTCTCGTCCATATAGCTATCGTCCATCCCTTGCTCTCAACTGGAAACACGCGCTATATCCGGGCCTACCGCGGCAGCTTACTGCTACTCCGGTCCTTACATTGACACAGCATGGCTCAACACTGGCAACCAAACACGACCACAACTTATTCAAATACACGTTCGGTCGATATCTCTACAATGAACATCTTAGGCTCGCCGAGAGATATGTCGAATTCAATGTCAACGCCTTGAAAGATGCCGCTGCTCGAGCTGTTGGCCGTGACTCGACCGCCAGCATCACAAAGCTCGCAGAGGGTGGTTTCAACAGAGTCTTTCTACTTACCATGAATGACGGATTCGAAGTCATTGTGAAGATACCATACTTGCTAGCCGTACCACAGAAGCTCACTACAGAAAGTGAGGTTGCTACTTTGGATTTTTTGCGTGGAAACGGCATACCTGTTCCCAAGGTATATGCTTGGTCGTCTGATAGAGATAATAAAGTCGGAACCGAGTATATCATCATGGAAAAAGCGTCTGGCAAACCATTGGCTGATCGATGGTTTGATATCACGCCCAAGGAAATGCTGAAGCTGGTGACGAGCTATGTGGATATCGAGAAGAAACTTTTCTCTCTTCCCTTTGCAGCTCATGGAAGCTTGTATTATAAGGACTCGCTTCCCCAGAGTCTCAGATCTGATATCTATGCACCAGGACAGCCGGGAGATGACAGATTCTGTATCGGACCCATTACCGATTACATGTTCTGGCGTGGAAGACGGGCAAGCTTCGATCTAAATCGAGGTCCCTGTTAGTGTAACCTGGCGGTAGAGGGTATGATTGCGATATTGCTAACCTGTGTATAGGGCGAGATCATTGTCAGTATCTGCAAAGTATCGGCCAACGGGAGCTCGAATGGACCCAAAAGTATGGCAACCCAATGATGAATGATTTCCCTCACAATTCCCTAGAAGGCATACCACGAGAGATATCGCATACTGTCTACATCGACTTGCTTAGAAAGTATCTATTGTTGGCTCCATACATATTGCCGCAAGATCCCACAGACCCCATGAACAAGCCGACTCTACGACATCCCGGTATGTTATTTTGTGCACTTTTTTGCTGGTACTAGTGCTAACGAGGGTAGACCTTAACCCTAGCAACATATTTGTTTCCGAAGAAGGTGAAATAACCTGTATCATTGACTGGCAGTATACCACTGTTCTGCCACTCCTTCTGATGGCAGGGAATCCACCAATGTTTGATAACCCAGACTCCGAGCCTCCAAAGGACCTGAAGCAGCCATCTCTGCCTCCAGACTATGATACTCTAAGCGCAGAAGAAAAGGAATATGCCGACGAGCTCCACAGACGAAGGATGCTTTTCTGGCTATACATGGTATTCAACGGAAGGGACAACAAACCTCACCTCGCAGCCCTTCGGTATCCACTACTGATGCAACGACAGCACCTAGCCGATAGAGCAGGACGCCCATGGTCAGGGGACTTTATCACTTTGAAAGGTGCAATCCTCAGGATAGTCTTCAACTGGGGTATAATCCTAGGTAACAGAGCTGGAACCATCAAATGTCCTGTCCAGTTCAGTAAGAAGGAGGAAGAAGAGTTCTATGCTATCGAAGAGCAATGGTTCCAATTCAACATTCTAACAGAACATTTACGCTCGAGGCTAGATAATCTCAGCGAGGATGGTTGGGTGAGGAATGGATCGTACAACAAAGTGGTTGCCATGAACAAGGAGTTCAAGGAAGAATGGTTGGCTAGAGGCGAGGATGACGATGACCAGTTCCTCGTTGAGAAGGGCTGGCCATTCCAGGATCATGAGGAGGTCGACTAATTGTTTGATTGGTAATACTTGCGCGGAAGGAGTCCAACGGTTTTCACGCTTAGCGTGTCGCTACGGATGGCCCATAGTTCTGGTGTCCAATCAGTTGTATCATGATAGAAGTTGTATGTTGTAGCTAGTTCTAACTAGTGGTGCCGCTTATGCAGCAATAGTGGACTTGGGTACTTGTCCCAGTAATCTGCATGGTAATCTGTACAATATGCGTAATCCATCTCCTGTTATACTGTTATCCGTTGGCGTTGTTGGCGTTGGCGTTGACACTAACGATGTTGAAATGTTGTTGATGTTGTTGTTGTCGTTGTTGATGTGCCGTATTAGTCATCAATCTTATCGCCGAACTTTAACCGGCCCCGCGGTTGTGCCTCGGCAAATCCGGTAGCAAGCGACGTCAACGATTTCTAATCAATCCGACAACCAGCATTTCATCACCATCAAGTGTACGGTTTTATACAAACATTCTTTCTATGCTAGTCAGTTATAAAGTAGAGGACTGCTTGGTTCCTTATTTCACAATTATCTATATTTCAAAGCTCAGTTTTCTCAAGTGACTACTCTCGGAGGGCATGACGACATAATTGTTACATTTGAAGATAATCGCCGCTGTTTATAAACCGGACATAACTTGGATACATCGTATAAATTACTTGCTTTCTCTCCAGTATTCTTTCTAAGGGGGAATTGATATAATACGAGCTGTCAAGAGTTGGGTTTGGATAATTTACCACCAGCTTTTCCGTATCCCAAAAGGTACCCCGTAAGTCTGATCTGAAGATACCTGAGCTGAGGAACCCCCAAACCCCTATCCCTTATCTGCCGCGTTTTCCAACCGGCTACCCTTATATATGTATACAGCTATCCTGAATATGTCGATCTCAATCGCTTACATTTCTTCATAGGGCTCAATTTCGATCCCCAGGAACTGGTACCCCTATAATAATTTAACATTGAGGATACAAAACCCCATCAAAACTTGGAATAAGTTTCTTCAGGAACGTCCACAATCATGCATGCTATCACAATTACGAGCGAGGATGGCAAGTTCGGGAAGCCTGGGCAAGTCTATTACCCACTATCTCTCCGCTCTGTGCCAGTGCCAACACCGAAAGGGAGTGAACTGCTCATTAAACTCAGCGCAGCCTCACTTAACCATCGGGACCTCTTCATACGACAACACTTATACCCAGGGGCCTGTTTCGAAACGCCCCTACTAAGTGATGGAGTTGGTATTGTGGCTTCAACAGGACCGGATGTTCCCCATGCTCAATCCTGGATGAACAAGCGGGTTATCCTGAACCCTGCTACGGGCTGGAAAGATGCCCCCGATGGGCCCGAGAGCGCCATTGAATTCAAAATTATGGGAGGCACAAGTCTGTATGACAAGGGAACGTTGCAGGAATACATCACTCTAGATGTGAGTGAGGTCGAAGAGGCGCCGGAGCATCTATCTGATGCTGAAGCGGCGGCTCTGCCTTTGACTGGGTTGACTGCCTGGAGAGCACTCGTGACCAAAACCGGTGAAGCCAATTCTAGTACCGGAGCTGCCATTTTGGTTACCGGTATTGGTGGGGGTGTGGCGTTGATGGCCTTGGGCTTTGCGGCGGCCAGGGGAGCAGATGTATATGTTACAAGCTCCAGCGAAGAAAAGATTAAGAGGGCTGTCGAGCTCGGAGCTCGCGGCGGAGTGAACTACAAGGAGGCGGGATGGGAGAAGAAACTGATGGGTATGTTGCCAAACGGGAAGGCTAAATTCGACGCTATTATCGACGGTGCTGGCGGAGAGGTCGTTGAAAAGGGGGTGAGATTGCTTAAGGTACGTCTTTTTTTTTTTATGTGCCCACTTTAACAGACGGGTAGTTCAAAGCCCACACCCGTCATTCTGCCTTACCAAGCTTGGGAGGTGAAAACGTACCTTCTCTCCTATTCCCATTTACCGTTGTGTTCTCTTTTCTATATCGTGGCTTGATATGATATAAACACATCCCGAAAGTCTAAACGGTGCCAACCGCGGAGTGGACATAGCACCAAAGCGCTGTGGTCGGCCTCTTTTTTTGCACCCACTCTGATAGGCAGATACCGAGTGGCTCCATGTAAGCTTCAATTAAGGCCCGTTGCTAACGTTTCACGTTTCACGCTCCCCCTTTAGGACGGTGGAATAATCTCCATTTATGGAATGACGGTTAGCCCAAAGATGACATGGTTAATTCAAGCCGTGTTAAAGAACATTGATCTCAGGGGAAGCACTATGGGCTCAAGAAAGGAGTTCAAAGAGATGGTGGACTTTATCAAGGAGAAGAAAATTAAGCCAGTGGTATGGAAAGTTATTCAGGGTATCGACAACCTTGACGGTATTAATGGCTTGTTTGACGACATGCAAAAGGGCAGCCAGTTCGGCAAGCTGGTGATTGAATTTAGCGATTCGAACGGAAGCAAACTGTGAGCGACCTTACTAACCTAACCCCGGACCCCTTTCGACCGGCGGCCCCGTGAGGAAAAGGGGTAGGAGCACCATGGTAAGTTACTCCGTAGCACCATGGATAGTTCACAAGCAACATCAGCAACATCAACACCACCAGCCACAGTAGTTGGCTAAGCTAGCCAAGTATCCGACTAACTGGCTAGCTGTGGTCGAGAAAACAATTAATCAATCGCTTCTCTTCTCCCTTTTACGCCCACTTCTTCTTCCCTTGTGAATCGGCAAGGCCAGTCCACCGTTCTAGCCTCCCCCCGGGATATTCACAAAAGAAAGCTGTAGGACGCGTTGCGTTTGCTTCTGCGCGTGGAGAAAGCTCTGAAATGAAACGTAATATCAAGGAACCTGTATAGGCCAGGGGGGATAGCTCCAGCTTGGCCCTCCGTCCCCAACGTTTCCCAGTTTACGATTGCTCAAACTCGAAAAGGGCTCCAACACACGCTGCATCATCACTGACAATCATATAATTTCCGAGCTTGCACTAATTTACTCCGTACCATCCAACTCCCTTATACGAGGAGCTAAGACCTGCGCACATTTCGTGTTTTCGCAATATCAAACGGCCAATATACTGTCCGTGCGGCGAGGAGAGTCGATTATTGCCTGTCTGCCTGGTTGCTGTACGGCCAACTCCCCGAATGAAAGGTTAAAGAGAACTGACGCTGTGTCCACCCGCGGTCCCTTTGGCCCGTTTCTTTCATTTAATTTATTTCAAGCCATTGGACTCAATGTACGAGAATGCGATGCAGGTAGATCACGGGACGATTGATACGCTGGAAGCAGATCTTGACGGGGAGAAGGGTGAAAGAAGAATCGCAGGCTGCATGAGACGCAAGATCTGTGTACGTATGTCGATCATAGGCGGCTAGGGAGCTATACCTGGAGCTCTCAGAGCTGTGGGAGCTCGCTCGCTCACCCGCTTGCCTGCTGCTCAAAAGCTTGACTTGTGCCAGGTATTTCGTTTGCGTGCGTGTTCATCGGCGTCAACGTACGCCATTCTCTCACCCCCCTTTTTTCGCTGTGTCTTTTCTTCGCCGCAAGACATGAAAAGCAGGAAGCCGATAGGCGTTGAGCATGAAATTGGAAGCTATGGATCCACCCCCTGGATGGAGTCATATAGAGTCGCTATGGAGTACCGACGGGAAGGTCGTGGAGCGAAAAGAATGCAGCGTATCGCACAGCTTGCATCCAAATCGCCCTGGGCACAGCAGAACAGGAGGGACTGCATAGAAAAAAGTGGGCGTGGCCTGCAAGCCCATCGAGTATCCGTTCCACCAGCCAGGGATAAATCTCGAACATTATTAATCCTATCCGTCAGTTATCAGGTGCACATTATTAACCGAGGATATGGCAATAATGGTTGGCCTCGATAAATACCTTAACTGCTTACTCGCTACATTGTGGCCTAGTCATTGCCAGTTCCGAGGCAGTTCATGATCGCGCACTTAAGCGAACGGAAATGGAGTCCGCTCGCATTGATTAATTGCAAGGGCCACCCACCTTGGAAGGAGTTTGGGGAAAAAAACCTGACCTGACCTGGCCACTTCCGCTTTGGCTCATATTTTCGTTCATGTAGACCATCTTGCTTGTACTTGGCGTTAAGTAACGGAAAAGCACAACATCCGTTTCAGCAAGGTGTCTGTCCACTGAACTATACTCTAAAAGTCTGATTTTCGGCTTTGATCTTCTCCGGGGAAAAGGGAAGTACAAGGACAGGCGTGGTATTCTTCCTGCTGAAAGGAGTTCGCAGGGTGCAGCCAGCAGCACCTGAGCAGACCGACTTGGACGATGAAACGCCAATTTCCTGTTGAACAAGGGGAATCCACAGGGTATTGGGGAGAAAAAGAGAAGGATACAGCGAACAAATGCACGATAGCAATGCAGAGAGAGGAAGGGTGCTACAGAGTTACGCTCTGCTGTATATCTGCATCTGGGGCTTGTTATCTGTGCCCTGGTAACTACATGTGTATCATATGCACATATACGGGGGAGGCAGTGAAAGGCAAGAGGATGCGCTTACACCGCTTGGTACATTATTGTCCATGAGGGGAAAAGGGAAAACGGAAGATTAGAAACGGGATGATTAATCTAACTGCTTCTCATCAGCCAGAAATGGGATGTGGAATGCAGATGGAGGATGGGATGATGTCCTGACGTGAGTTTCATACGCCTCCCGTGCTCTCAAAGGAGGACAAGTCAAGTATCGTCAAATCGGTGTTTGTACATTTATCCGTTCTTGATGACCACGTTGCACAAGATAACGTTCCTCATCCCTTGAAAGTTAACGAGGCATGGCTCCCTCGGCCAGCGACAAGATTGGTAAGGCGTGTACGGAGCCAGTCGATGGTAAAATGGTAAAAATATATATAGAAAAGATGTCTGACTCTTATCCGCAGTAGTCGTAAATCCTGCGTGATGACAAGAAGCGTGTCGGGCCGAGTGATTTGCCAGCACAGCCGTTGGGGTAGAGGGGGATAAAGCAGAAGGAGACCAGTCCGGAATGCCGTCATCTGCTGTTATCCAGCTCTTTGTAGGGTAAGATAGGGCAGTGAAGTCATCTTTCAGGATTGCAGAGGAAGCGTGGGAAAGAAGAAAAGAGACGCCAAAAATGCTACCTCCCCCTCTGGCGGTTCATCGAAGGGTTCCATCCGGTGCATTTAGAGTTGGACTATCCGAGCAAGCGAGAGGGTGGAATGACAGCACCGCACCACCCACCAGGCGACAACGAGCAACGAGCGCACCTCGCCAACGAGCGGGCTCCAGTATCAGGGCTGTGCATGCCAGAGCGTGTATTTTTCCTTTATACCTGCTCTTCCCTTTCTTCTACCGCTGATTGGTGGAAAAAGGATAAAGTCAGCTAAAAATAACAGCAGACGAGCTAAAAACTATAAATAGTATATTAGCTAAGCACCCTTTTTCCCAATCCCGTCGGCCAGACTTGAAGAACCAGCAACCAGACTACGAGAAGAACCAACAACCGGTGACGTGGGTTCAACCAGCGCCAGACGATGACAGCCGCCTTATTGTTAGATGGAGATTACGGAATTGCATGAGAGCACCAGGAGAAGCAATGGGAAAAGTGATATAATGAGTAACATGCAAAAATAAAAATAAAAATATGATAGAGGAAAGCTGAGAGTTATGCTGCATCTACCTTTTATGTATGCTGCATGTATGTACGACGTCGACGTGATCACACTGTAACGGTCGACCACCACCCTGATCGATTCCTTCGCTGGCCTGCAGAAAGGGTTGTGTAAAGTATGTGAGAGTTTCGGCAGCCAGTAGCGAGCCACGGAGATAAAAAGAGACATTCTGGCACAAAGCACCCCAGGGATGCTGATTACTCTGATGGATCGCCCTCCGTAAGTCTAGGTAACTCAAGGTAGGGGGGAGGAGAAAAAGAAGAGACAGCGAGTTACCTCTTGGATCTCCGTACCAACCTCATCGTCGACCCTTCCTTCAGCTTCTTTGCTTCTGTCGGGTGCACAGCACAACTGGTGGTGGATACGGGCCATGCACGAAATGCTCCATGCACCGAACAGACACCCAGCAGCAAGCCACCAGGAATGACAATCCAGCAGGGATCGAGGGAGAAAGCCACGCCCATGCTGATCCCTGAGAAAAACGGCTCCTTCGAATCGACCCTGATCCGGTGTCCTTCGTTCATGCTCCACGAGTCACTCCCTTTTTTTTGTCTCCATATGTGCTGCCCTCCTCCATAGCAGGCGTCTTCTATTAGCCGTTAATTACTATAGCTTCTCCAAGTGCCACTGCGGAGTACTAAACAAGTATAATATGTATACATATGCTAATGCCATGCCACGCTAGCTCGCCCGCTATACATGTAGAAGTATAATATCAGCAGGTTGCTATAAGTCAAAAAGTGGAAAGAGCACAAAAGACGAAACGCCGGCGGTGTTACTAGCGTGCAACCCGCGGGCGTGGGAAAAATACCAATACCGGCGTTACAGCAGCGACGCGGCCGCTGATTGGCGCGTGACCGGTCTCATGTGACCTTCTTCGTCATCCGCCTGCCTCTGGCCGTACGGTATCGCTGGTATCGTCTTGTACCGGACAGGGCAGGCGCACGGCGGAGGACCCACTATTCGCCGCTTCGGGAAGGGGCCATGTTGCCTGGTGGGCCTGCGCGCTAGTCCTGATCAGGCGCCAGCGGGGGAAGCCAGCGCCGGTAACTTTGGTAACTTTCGTCACGCTGATACCGCTTTTTTTTTTTCGCTTCTTTCTTGCTCGTTCCTTCCCTTTTCCTTATCACGCTTAAAACAACAACCTCTCCTCCTCGTTTCTTTTGACGTCTTCCTTTTCCTCTTCCTCTCCTCCTCCTCCTCTTGATATCTTCACCCTTCCATCGTTTTGATTCTCTCGTTTTTTTACCTCCCTCGCCCGCCTCATTGTCCTCGATATCAGCTTTCCAACACACTCGCTCTTCTCACGAAGTTACGCTCGCTAGCCAGGTTGTCTCCATCGTGTTGTTTTTGTCCCTTGTTTCCGTGCCTTGTTACCAAGCTATCTACCTTACCTATCTATCCATCCACCCTCCGCCAGAAAACCGACATACATAAAAAAAAGGAGAAGAAAGCGAGAGAGAGCGAGGAAGAGATCCCTTTGCTTGTCTATTTTAATCTATCTCCCATCTTGCTCATCATCATTGTTTTGGGGATTTCTGCTGCCGTGTCGTCATTTTTCCGATTATTCATAATCTATCGTTAATATCCGTTGCAACCAACCGAGAGAGCCTTACCTCTTCACCACCCGATCGCTTCTAAACGCTCAGCCTAGGCGATATATCTCGTTATATATATATAATTGAGAGTGAAGAAGGCCTCGCCAGCGCCGGACGAGAAAAAAAGCCCCGAGATCGTCCTTGTCGGGTATCGGTAACCAGGCAGACATCACCTCGGCCTTACCTGCCCGATATACCACAACCACCACAACCACCACCACCATCAACATCATCAGTCTTGCTGTTAGACGCAGTCCAGGGCTTCCGACGAATTCCGTAAGGTATTCATATGAAGAATAGGATCTTGACGGTTCAACCTATCACCAAGGTAAGTTGCTATACAGCCCATATAATCTCCCTTTATATATATTCTCCTTTGTTGTCGGACTCTCCCTGGTCTTACAGTATCATTTCATCATCCTCTTCATTTTATCCATGTCTTGATATGATCCGAGACTAACTTAGTTAATAGATTTCCTGATTCTTCCGTGTGCAGCACTTGTTAAATTTATTGGAACGAACAGTGGCTTTCTAAGTCTCCTGCTTGTTTTCCTTTATTCTCTCGGTGGGTTTCTACCTGTTCACTGCGCCTACCCGATACCTCTACCAAATCACGACCCTTTTTTTTGCTTATTCTTCCCCGTCTACTTCGCCGTGAAGATCATCCTCCACATACTAACTGTAAAACAGCTTAGTTATTGCTTGATTTTTCTCATTTTTCACTTTTCTTTCACGGATCAACGCCAGTCTCCTCAAGGACCCCGTTCGACAAACTCCTGAAAGGAACCCAAGATCAGACATTTGTTCGATCTCAACATTCGCCTTGTCCCGTGCAATTCTTCCCGTCTTACTTACTGAACGAATTAGACCTACGAACCCCGGTTCTAGTCTCAACATTTTCATTCGTTCACCTTTGATCGGAAGTTATTTTTTTCAATGATTTTTTAATTCTAAAAAATCACACCGTCACTCGTTTATATTTTCAAAGAACTGCGTACCAGACACAGTTCTTATCAATTTTGTGCATTTTTTGAGATTTAGTCTCAGTCGCTCGCTTTTAAACCAAACCGCGTTCCCGCTGCATACTCTGCAATACCGCCAATCTGGCTTACTCAAAGTCTCACGGAGCTCCGGTATGTATTCCCCCCCTCCCTGATATCTTCCTTCTGAATATATCTGTGCATTTCCGGCCTGCTTGAGTCGTGTTTCTTCTTTCATTCGACTGCCTTCTCCTTCCCCAGCCCTTACTCTTGCAGATTTCCGTTAGCGGTCTGCCCAATTCTCTCTCTTTCACAGCTCGACTGACATATTCCCGCCATCTCTATTGTTGCAGTTTGAGCTCCAGTCCCCTTTGATCTTTGACGAGTCTCTGGACTTCTCTGACCCAGAGGAGTCTCGATTTGTTGGTGCCTACTCGGACAGCTTGCTAGCTAAACCTGGTAACCTTTTGTCCATGTCTGCTCTCGATAAGTCTCAGAAGATTGAGTTTTTAGGTGAGTACCTCTGTCCTCGTATCCATTTACATTTTTCTAATACAAATCATGTATAGACTCGGATGAAACTTCCAGCGCTTTGCGTGAAACATCAGGCCTGCTGACCTGTCCCCCTGGACCCTACGGAACTTCCATGTACAACCCAATGTTGGATGGCAGCTTTATCTCAGATGACGACAGCGCTAACTACGTTCAGAACAGCGTATATGCTGGGTCCCCGTTCGACATCCGTCGTTCGCCTAGCCTGGAGTCTAACTGCAACCCTGTTCCTGAAGTGACTTCGTTCTCTCCTTCTATTGGGTTCGAAGGCACCAAGCTCTCCATCTACGTGGAATCATTCTATGACTTGCTCAGCCCTCCAACTTGGACTTTCTCTGTCCTCTTTGGATCCTACCAGTGTGATTGCACCATCAACACACTGCTAGTCGAGGAGTCTAGATTCCAGTACGTGCTCACTGCCACTGCTCCTGCATTCGTGTCCACCGCTTGTGCTGGCCTCTCGGTCCCTCTTCAAGTCGTTATCAACGATCAAGAGGCGTCCACTCAGCACTTTGCACGCATCGGCTCCTTCACGTACGATCAAGAAGCAAGGCAGATGTCCCCACGCAAGCGAAGAATGTCTTCGGCCTCTGATGGCAGCACTTGCGCTTCCACCAACTCAACCTCTGCCAAGCAAATGCGAATCAACGATGGTGTTAAGGTTGAGCGCTTGTCTACATCTCCTTACTCGCCTTATCTTCCAACGCCTAGCTCGATGAGCGGTTACTCCGGACAGTACCAGCAGGTCCTTCCCCAGGGACAGTACGAACATCAAATTCAGCTGAGAGCCACTGCACCCTCTCCCCTTGCGTCGTCTTGGAGCCCTTGCGTCTCCAACGCCACGGCAGTGTCATGCAGTCCCCCAATTTCCGTAACTCCCATTGGGCAGGAAACTGAAATTAACCATGGAAACCCAACCTTGGTCCGCACCTCGACCATTCAGCAGGCTCTTGCTGGAGCTCCAAGCCCCAATGCGCCATTCAACCCATACGCGATGTACCCAAGCAAAGCCGTTCTTAAGCTCAACGGTGACCTTGACGCCATGGCCCTCAACTGGAAGCCCGAGGAGTGTGAAGCCCAGCGCCGCCTGGTGCAGTTCACTCGCCGCCAAGAAGGCAGCACCATCCACGCTGACTTCAAGCCGGTGTCTCCTTCTGAGCGTGCTCCCAACAGCATCTGCATTAGCTGCATTCAATGGGTTGGCAAGAAGGAGTGCTACGTCACCAGCGTAGATACCATCTATCTGCTCGAGTCTCTCGTTGGCGTCCGTTTCACTGTCGAAGAAAAGAACCGCATCCGCCGCAACCTTGAAGGGTTCCGTCCCATGACCGTATCCAAGGCCAAGCCAGACAGCGAAGATTTCTTCAAGGTGATTATGGGTTTCCCAAACCCCAAGCCTCGCAACATCGAGAAGGATGTCAAGGTTTTCCCCTGGAAGATTCTCACACATGCCCTCAAGAAGATCATTGGGAAGTATTCCGCCAGCTACTCTTCCACAGCTGCGGCTTTGCCAGCCCCGCTTCGGTCAAACTATTCGGGTAGCCCTAACATGTCCAGCGCAAGTCTCGTGGATGTTCGCTCTGGTTCTCCAGCTGGGCATCCGCAGTCCAACAGCGTTACCAACACGCTTCAATCCCACACTACCGCTCACCTTGCTCCATCTAGCTATCTACCTATCATGGGCACTAGTGCTGCACCTCACCCAAGTTTGACCGCTGCGTACAACTACTCTGGCATTTCCAGCCGACACATCCAGCCATCCCCAGTCATTGTTCCCAGCCAGGCCTCGTTTGATTTCAGCGCGTATATCGGCCATAACCAAATGCCAACGTACCAGAGCTCTTAAATCCGGGAAAGGAAAATCTCACCTCAGCATTTGAACCCGGTCAAATTCCATTCGTCGACTCCACTTCTTCCTTGTTTCCATTTCAACTTGCTCGTTTCTGCCTGCATAGCGAATTTTGCTTCGATTTCTCTCCCGTTTTTGCCATTAATTCGCCTTGTTTCGTGTTCCGTGTTCAGCATTTCTTGAGAGTTTGGGTCCCGTCAGTCACTCCTTACATACCCCGATGCTACCAGTTATTGAGAGGTTGCCTCCTTTTCTCTCCTTTCTCCGCCAAGTGAGAGAACCAAGGCAACTGTCTACGAATTTCCTTCCGTCACTCCTTTAACGACCTTTATCAGAAACAAGCGTGGTGTTGGTTGCATATTTATCATCTTGACTATTTTTCACCGGAAAAAAGAAAAGGACTCCGCTTATTAGCCCGAGTCCTCTAATACTTGTCACTACTACTTTCCTTTCTGCGCCATGCGTCCGCGCACAAAAGCCTCCTGGGTTATGCCTTTCCTTTACCCCTAATGACGCACTAATCATAATACTGTCCTTCCCTCGAACCTCACCACAACCACCACCGTTGGCACACTCATACCGCCTCGCTCCGCTCCGCCTTTCCTCGCCATCCTTACCTCACCGTCTCACCATCTCCCCGACCTTCCTTATCCACCTACCACTTGTACAGACGTGCTTGTTTCTGCCCAAGGCCGCACAAACCACAGCACACAGCAGCGTTTTTTTCCGCATTTTTGCATGCATTAAAAAGACTCCGAGTTGGGCTGGTTTCACTCCTTTTAGCATTGATTGTTAATGCGCTTTTTTCTGCCTGCGTCGAATTATTTTATTCCGCATGGGTTACACTCCTTTTCCATTGTTATCGGTTATAGACAGAGCATTTGCATCGGATATGGGTACGGGACTACAGAACTGCTTTCTGTGAATTTTTGCCGTTTTACTGCTTGTCGTCTTTCTGTTTGTCTGTTCGTGTTTTAAAAAAGGGAATTTGCGATTCGATGTTTTTGTGTCTTGATTTCGTGTTTTGTTTGAGCTTGCTAGCAGACTTGTAATTTTGGATCTTTTATTTTGTTTAATTGTTTTAGTTTAGCTATCTTGGATTTGACCTTGGGAAACGGAAGAAATAAATATTGGAGTTTATTTTAACATTCAACATCCTCTTCAAATTCAACTTTGGTATCAAAAAATCAAACTCCACAACGTCCGCCGAATGCTATAAATAAACGCAAACTGGTCTGGTCTTTGCGTGGGGCGAAATCTTAATTCGGGCTTATCAAAAATTTGAGTCAGCGCAACGACCAAAACTGCTCCCAAACGACTTCCCCCCCTCGATTATTATTCCTACCTCCAGACAAAGCTCTCAAGAATACGCAGCAGACACAGCCTATTCCTTGTCAATTGACAGCTTTTGCTTCGTATAGCAAAATCCCTAGGCCAGTGATTGCCCCACCACAGCTCTCTACGCTGGTATTGTCAGGCCAGGCCGTGCATACATATAGCTACCCACGCCTCCCCCAGCTGAACTGAGTTGCTCTCAGGTATCTTCACCCGCAGCAACTTCGAGTGACACACACAATACACAACGCTATCCACGATGGAGCAAATAAAGAAGACATTTGAGAAATGCAAGGAGGAGAAGAGATCCGCCCTCGTGGCGTACGTCACAGCGGGGTACCCCGAGGCCAGCGAGACGGTTGATATCATCCTTGCCATGGAAGATGGTGGTGCAGGTGAGATTTTCTAGATCATCTATATGACATTCAGTTCAGATCCAGCGTCTAATGCGTATTTCGGTGCAGATATAATCGAGCTTGGAGTTCCGTTCACAGACCCCATTGCCGATGGCCCTACTATTCAGCGCGCAAACACTCAGGCTCTTAAGAATGGAGTCACTGTCACTTCTGTCCTTGAGATGATTAAAACTGCCAGGAGGAAGGGACTCAAGGCCCCTGTGCTGATGATGGGATACTATAACCCCCTATTACAGTATGGTGAAGAGAGAATGTTGAAGGATGCCAAAGCCGCGGGAGTCAATGGTTTCATCATGGTTGACTTGCCACCAGAGGAGGCCGTGCGGTTCAGAGATCTGTGCAAAAAGGAAGGGTGAGTTGCTTTGTTCCCCCTGTTTTCGGTACCTGAGGAGTATGGACGCTGACGTGATGCGGTTTAAGACTCTCTTATGTCCCATTGATTGCACCAGCTACTTCCGAGGCTCGTATGAAGCTTCTCTGCGGGATTGCCGACTCTTTCATCTATGTCGTCTCTCGAATGGGTGTCACTGGCGCCACCGGTACCTTAAGCACTGGCTTGCCAGACTTGTTGAAGCGAGTACACACATACTCTGGAAACGTCCCTGCTGCTCTAGGATTCGGCGTCAGCACAAGAGAGCACTTCCTTGAAGTTCAGGGTATTGCAGAGGGTGTTGTTATTGGCAGTCAGATGGTGACTGTCCTGGGCAATGCTGCTCCAGGTGAACGTCCCCAGAAGATCCGTGAATACTGTTCAAGCATCACAGGCCGAACCGTCCAGCGTGGCCCTGTCCCCGAAGCAGCTGATGAGCCTGGCCTTGCAGACCAGATTGAGGCTCTTAATGTCACTAAGAACCCTGCAGCTATCCCTGCACAGTTCGGTGAATTTGGAGGCCAGTTTGTCCCCGAATCGTTGATGGACTGTCTGGCTGAACTTGAAGCTGGATTCAACGAGGCCAAGAATGACCCGAAGTTCTGGGAGGAATATCGTTCTTACTACCCATACATGAGCCGCCCAAGCAGTCTTCATCTTGCTGAGCGCCTGACTGAGCATGCTGGTGGAGCTAACATCTATCTCAAGAGAGAAGATCTTAACCACACAGGCAGTCACAAAATTAACAACGCCCTAGGCCAAGTCCTTCTTGCCCGCCGCCTAGGAAAGAAGCGAATTATTGCTGAAACTGGTGCCGGTCAGCATGGTGTCGCTACTGCCACTGTCTGCGCCAAGTTCGGCATGGAGTGTGTCATCTACATGGGAGCAGAGGACGTTCGTCGCCAAGCCTTGAACGTATTCAGAATAAAACTGCTAGGTGCATCTGTCATTCCCGTTGAGGCTGGATCACGTACTCTCCGTGACGCGGTCAACGAAGCCTTGCGCGCCTGGGTCGTCCACCTCGACACAACTCACTATGTCATCGGTTCAGCCATTGGAGCTCATCCTTTCCCAACCATCGTCCGAACATTCCAGTCCGTCATCGGAGAAGAAACCAAGGTGCAGATGAAAGAACTCACCGGCCGTCTACCGGATGCTGTCGTCGCTTGTGTTGGCGGTGGAAGCAACGCGGTAGGCATGTTCTACCCCTTCTCCAACGACTCCAGTGTCAAACTCCTTGGCGTTGAAGCCGGTGGAGACGGTGTTGACACCGCGCGCCATTCGGCTACCCTTACAGGGGGTTCGAAGGGCGTGCTACACGGAGTCAGAACGTACGTCCTACAAAACGAACACGGCCAGATCTCAGACACTCATTCGATTTCTGCTGGATTGGATTACCCCGGTGTTGGACCGGAGTTGAGTAACTGGAAGGACTCCGCTAGAGCCAAATTCATTGCTGCCACCGACGCGGAGGCTCTGATTGGATTCAAGACCATTTCGCAGCTGGAGGGTATCATTCCAGCCCTTGAGTCTTCGCATGCCGTTTACGGTGCAATCGAGCTCGCCAAGACAATGAAGAAGGGCGAGAACATTGTGCTCAATCTGAGTGGACGAGGTGACAAGGACGTGCAGAGCGTTGCCGATGCTTTGCCAGAGCTTGGACCTAAGATTGGCTGGGACCTGAGATTTTAAATAAGCGGATAGACTCAGCGAGGACCTGGAACTTTTATGATGGGTCGGTCAACTGAAAAATGTCAGGACTTGGAGTTATCTAGACACATGAATATATAATAACTTGGAAAATAAAGCTTTCGGGGTAGTAAATAGGGGGTATACTAGATTGATGTCGTCGTGTTCTATCGAAGAGAAAAATCAAATAGTTCATTATAAGGTACAAATCGAGTTGAATAATGATTCATGTGCTGTGATTAATTGCGAATGTTATGCCCGAACGCCAGCTTGTTAGAAATCCCATCCGGTCCAGGCCTCCCAGTATCCATACATTATAAATTAAACCCTTGCTTCCTTTGGTTCGATAGGAGACGAATCGAGCTCGACGGGCGATGAAATGGGAGTTGAATCCAGTTCTCGGGCCCGGTTCACAGCAGCGCTTTTATCAATCTTCGCTTCATTGCTGTCTAGTTCACTAAAGACTGCTGCCTTTGGCGCACGAGGAGCAACTCCAGCGGAATCTGGCATCTCTGAAATCCCGCTATCGGATGTATCCGGCTTTTCTTGTTTGGAACCCGCTACGTTGCGGCGCCTGAAGAAGTATGTAGCTCCCAAAATGATCAATAGAGCAAAAACAGCACATCCAGCTGCTATTCCACCGATTTGGGCACCACTTAAACCGGTACGAGGTGGTACCGGTACGCTTGAAGAGGTTGCGGAGGATGTGCTTGGTGAAGTAGTCTGGGAGGTTGTAAAGGTTAAAGATGTCATGGACACTGACGTTGCGGTGCTTGTGCCGTTATTCATGTCGGTGAATTTGACACAGCAACTGATGTCATTTGGACCTGGGCATGGCCATGGCTAACGGCACAGGTTAGATTCTGTTCCTCAAACAGCTTTTAGGGCTTTACACACCTTGCCAGTTCCAGGAAAGAACTTGCCATCCTCACATCCATTATTTCGCATGCTTCTGCACACACCATGGCCTTGGGGCACATTGCAAACACGAACAAGGCAGCACTAGTCAATGAATTAGAATTCATATCCATAGAGCCACTTGGAGATACTGCGAGTCGGAAGGGCAAAGCACTTCAATATTATCTGTTCCAGGATCACATATTCCAGCAGTAGATACACCTGGGCCTATGGACCGTCGCATGTCAGAATAGCACTTTTTGGCATTTTGTGTCTAAATTGTGAAAAGTAACCATACAGTTTGCCTTGGGGATGCATTCTCCCACTCCTTCGTTGGTGGTGCAATTATGGTTGTCTTGACTCGACTGTCGCCATGCCAGGCGAGCGCGAGCCCCTGAGCTGAACATCAGCATCCTGGTAGCTAGCTAGTATTAACACGTCTTCAGCCTGCAAATGGCTTTTGCCCACAACCCGCGTCGGGCGGCGATTCTCCAGGTTATATACTTTTAAAACTGTACAAAAGGGGGAGAAAAGAAGAAGATTTTAAAGCTGAACTACAGAGTCGATCTCTCCTCGCAAGGAATTCTCGATAGTGACGAAGCAGCCTTTCGTATTTATGATCACTGAGCTCCGCAGCAGGCGGGCACCGTTTCCGCTTTAGACGGTGTGGGCTGGCAGTCAACAGGCTGTTTCACCCAGTGCAACGTCGACCCTGGGCCAATAAATCGAGTGTTCAGCCACGCATGGATTCCGGGTTGATTGGCGGTCGTATTCTAATCTTCATTTTCCCGCCTTTGTGGTGGTCGATCAGCGTCGTGCTGAGCCTTGCTGCTGGAGTACAAAGCCAGAGCCGCAATCTAGTAGCCGAAAAGGCTTTCTCAACGACGGTGGCAAGCATCCTGGAGACTGTCCGGCGCCTCTCCAGCCTCCTTTGACCCCCATCTTCCGTTTCTTCGTCGCTGTGCCCGTTGTTGACGTTGAAGTTGACGTTGAAGTAAACAAAAGAAAGCGCAGAAGTGTATATTTCACGTGACAATGACTAAGCAAAACAGAGTTCGGTCTGTGATTGGCTGGAGGACGGGAGCTGGGAAACATCCCAAAGTTGACGTCGTTTCGATGTTGTTGCTGGCGATGGTAGAGAACAACCCGCTTCCCCTCGACCGCTCGAAGCACACACGCTACTTGCACCTTGGATATCATTTACGGCCGTCTTAGCTCCTCGCAGCCATGGCACCAGGCATAGAAGACCGCCGGATGGCTTCCGTCCAGCCTCGGCTGAAGTACAACACCGTTGGTGGTGTTAACGGACCCTTGGTCATCCTCGACAACGTGAGCTCCTAGACACACCAGCTTCCCGATATGTTGGATGGCAGATGTACTGATGATTTGGGATGGGGCGCTTGGTATAGGTCAAATTCCCCAGATACAATGAGATTGTATCGCTTACGCTGCCAGACGGATCTGAACGATCTGGTCAGGTGCTGGAAGCTAGAGGTTGGTGAAGCAGGTCCCGCAGTGACTGTACGGTTGGAACGTCTGCTAACATGTCCATCTACTACTAGGAAACAGAGCTGTCGTCCAGGTCAGCACGTCGACCTCTGCCTCGATGTATAACGAATGCTGATTTGATGTGGCTTAATAGGTGTTTGAGGGTACCACAGGTGTCGATGTCAAAAAGGTGTGGTGAACAAGCTTATATTACAGCCCCTGTACGGAAATACATATGCTAACTCGGTATATAAAGACCAAAGTCGAGTTCTCCGGCCACAGCATGAAGTTGGGTGTGTCGGAAGATATGTTGGGTCGAGTGTTCGACGGATCCGGTCGTGCTATTGATAAGGGACCCAAGGTTCTTGCCGAGGAATACCTTGACATCAATGGCAGTCCTATCAACCCTTACTCCCGAGTGAGTTTCCTCAGGATAATGGTTTGCGAGCTCAGGCTAACCCACGATCACACTAGGTGTATCCAGAAGAAATGATTTCCACTGGTATCTCTGCCATTGATACTATGAACTCAATCGCCCGTGGACAAAAGATCCCTATCTTCTCAGCTTCCGGTCTCCCTCACAATGAAATTGCTGCACAGATTTGTCGTCAGGCAGGTTTGGTAAAGAAGCCAACCAAGGATGTACACGATGGCCACGAAGACAACTTCTCCATCGTCTTCGCTGCTATGGGTGTCAACATGGAGACCAGTCGATTCTTCACTCGTGACTTCGAGGAGAATGGCAGTATGGAGCGTGTCACCCTCTTCCTTAACCTTGCCAACGACCCCACGTAAGTTTAGCCTATTCCTCTAAAGGGCCTCCAATACAGGGATAGGGCTAACGAAATTGGCATAGAATCGAGCGTATCATTACACCTCGTCTTGCTCTTACCACCGCAGAATATTACGCTTACCAGCTCGAGAAGCACGTCCTCGTTATCTTGACTGACCTCTCAGCCTACTGTGACGCCCTTCGTGAGGTCTCGGCAGCAAGAGAAGAAGTGCCCGGACGTCGTGGTTACCCCGGTTATATGTATACTGATTTGTCCACAATTTATGAGCGTGCCGGACGAGTCCAGGGACGAAACGGCTCTATCACTCAGATTCCAATTTTGACTATGCCTAACGATGGTACGTGTGCTATCTTATCTAAGACCCGTTCCTTCTCAAATAACATGACACTAACCCGAAACCTCAGATATCACTCACCCAATTCCTGATTTGACTGGTTATATCACTGAGGGTCAGATTTTCATCGATCGTCAGCTTGACAACAAGGGTATCTACCCGCCAATCAACGTGCTTCCATCTCTCTCCCGATTGATGAAGTCTGCCATCGGTGAGGGCCGAACCCGCAAAGACCACGGTGATGTCTCAAACCAGCTGTACGCCAAGTACGCCATTGGTCGTGATGCCGGTAAGCTTCCCTGTACACATTGAAACACTTAAGCTACAATTTCTCACAATGAATATATAGCCGCCATGAAGGCAGTCGTTGGTGAAGAAGCTCTGTCCTCTGAAGACAAGCTATCGCTTGAATTCTTGGATAAGTTTGAGAGAACCTTCATTTCTCAATCTGCGTACGAGTCTCGAACTATCGAGGAGTCGTTGGACCTTGCCTGGAACCTTCTCCGAATTTACCCCAAGGATCTCCTCAACCGTATTCCCAAGAAGGTTATCGACGAGTTCTACCAGCGTTCCAGCAAGGGTCGGGCCAGACCAACCAAGGACACCCGGGATACCACTGCCGAGCCCGCAGCCCCCACCGATAACAACCTCATAGATGCATAAGGCACACGATCTTCACCTCGTTTGTGTATGAAATGAAGAGGAAAAGGGGCTAGATTTTTGTTATTAATTTATCCTTTCTCTCGGTATTGTATCTAAGCATTTGATATTTATATGCTCACAGCAGTCATTCTCTATGGCAACTACGTTTCTTGGGATAGTCAATTTCCTTTCAACTCGTTACATCCGAGATACTCCATTAACTCTTCATTTAAATTAAAAATCGTCTAGGCGTAGTATAGCTATATCTTTCCCAAAATATCAATAATGTGCATGAACAGTAGATCAAGAAAATCCCCCCAAGACAAGGGGTTCAAGATAGTAATGAGACGGTATTGAGCCCTGCAAAAATCACTGAAATGAAACCAACCAGTCTCGAAGCATCAAATTGCTTCGTCCCCTCCGAACGTTTAACTGAGCGTTGCCCTATCATTGATGGGGTGCTGGTAGCAACATAGGCTTGGGCCACACTCCCATCCCTCCCGGCCCAAGCTGCACCCTCCTTCCCGTCTTTTCGGGTAGGAGACGGCATTTTCCAATCAGATTCGGATTCATACCAAACTCCATTGATGACAACCCCATCTCCACGGGTTAGTTTCTCCACTTGCTCCTGTGAGCAGGTATCTCTCACCTTCCGAAGGTAACACGTCGGCTTAGCTATCGGAGGAGCCGAATTGGTTGCTGTAGTATTTGCCTCACCTTTAGTGCTGAACGTGGAAATATCTACCTTTTGGCCAGTGGATAGATCAACTGGTCCCTGGATGATGCGCGAGAAGAGCGTGAAGAGTGTCTCCGGCTGGTAGGCAGGTATCAAGTGGCCGGCGTCATATATTCGGGAGAACGAGAGGTTGCCAAACTGGCGGGTCATGCCCCCGACATAGGTATCGTTGATGATGAGGGGTGCATAGCCAGCGGCGTTGAAACCGCTCAGGGATGAAGATGACGCTGCAATCGCAAATGCGGCTGCCTGGCCGCCCATCCAGTTGCATACGTAATCTCTGTCGCCGTATATAAGAGCAACTCGTATCCCTTTATCAAGCAGCTTGGCTAACTCGGAAATATAGTCACCACGATCATAGTCTGCGGTACTGAGAAATGCGGTTGAAACAGTAGAACTGTAGTCTGTGATATTCATTCGAACCCCGATTGACTTCTGTACCTGTTCCTGATTGAGATATTCAAGGTATGTATGAGGCGGGAACGGATCAAGGCTGCTCTGGGAGATATCATGGCCGCTACGTCCGATTTTCGAGAATAAGTTGGGTGTATCCGCCAAACAAGTAGAAAGAGCCTCTAGGCATTTTCCATTCACAACATTTACGGCGCCAGTATTTTCAGGATCAGAAGCATTAATTTCTTCTCGGCAATCGATAATTTTATCTCGACAACCACCCGTCTTAGAGAAGTTTTCCAAAAAGCTGTGCTTCTCTTCTTGTGTGATTGCGCTGACATTATAAGTATTGTTGTATGCAAATATCGGGAAATAGGGGTTTTGAACAAGGTCATCGATGCAGCCTTGCATAATTCCAATAGATCGAACGTTTATTTCGAGTGTATCAGCGGAAGAGAGTCTGCCTTCTCTTATCTCTGCGTTCTGCTTTTCGAAATAAGAAACGAAGTTTGGAGCATATTTTCCCCCATAGCTCTCTGAGAACAGGTTAATGGTCGCCGTACCCTGTGATACTGAGGAATACTGTGGAAATTCCGCTAGAAGCACTTGCAGAACGTGCCAGATCGCCTTTGCGGCTGTTGAAGTAGTGTTTGTGGTGACCTGAGCATCATTTGAAGAAGTAACACCGTCAAGCCAGGTGATTCGAGACTGGTTCACAGGTGGCTCAGCAGGAGGAAATATATATGTCGAATTAAGTAGATTCAAGGAGCCTTCCTGTAATCGGTCAAATGAAAAACCTGACTGCGCGGGCTGGTCAATGTAGAGCATATTACTGCTCCTGTCCCAAGCCCATTCTCTCGTGTGCGTACCAATTCTATCCTTTGCGATTTCAATAACTTCGCATGGCCCTGTCTCCTGAAACACGCCCACAAGGCTGGTGCTCCCAGGGCCACCATTCAAATACACCGTGAGTGGTGCGTTTTGAGGATTGAACCTCGACTCCACCAGCCAGAAGAAGGTGTTTATGGAATAGTTTTGCTGAATTGGCCCTATTGTAGACGGGGGAAGGCTGACATATCCAGTATATTGTTTTTGGTCGTCAAATGCAGTTTCGCAAGTCCCTTGGTCTGGGGTGGTGTAGTTTATTGAAACTCCATTGGATTTAGTGGCGGAAACAGTGGCTCTCGATGTCTTGCTTGAGAACCTGGAGGATATCGACCTTGCAGACGATTGCAGTGTTAAATAAAATATGACTCCGAGAGCAAGGTAGCGGCTCAGAATGTGTCCCTAGTGAATCAGTATCGGGTATTCGGTCAAGAATGAAAAGTGCAGCTTCCTCACCATTTGCGCTTGACCGACCACAACAAATGACGTACCAAAGGGCCGTGTTTAGGTTAATGCAGTCAAAGCGAGTCAGATTTGCTGTGAAAAAACAATGAGATTCTCATTTATTTTTCATGGGCAAGAGGCGCAAACTCTACAGATATAGCAAGTACAGGCAAAGCTGTACTCCCTACAGTTGAACATTCTCTTCAACAGGAGCAAACGGAGAATACGAGCGGCCAAAAAATAAAGGAAACCATTCGTAAGGGCACCAAGACGAAGCCAGGAGAAATTGAGGTCGGTTAGAAAAGCTCCAGGGCATTGGCAATCTGTTTGTTAGCCCCGTCAGGAGACCCGGGAGCTGCCTCCCTCCCGTTCTCTAGGGTATCATTGATAATAGTTCCACATTTTCAGGGATACTCTGCATAACAGAAGCCACCTGAACGGAAGATCTCCCTATGATTCGCATCCCATAATTCGACAAGGCATGTTGGTCGTTTGACAAACAAGAGAGACATGCAGCCATCCCTTCTTGTCCAACATGTGGCGTTTTAACTAACAAGCCAACCAATACATCATGTCGAGAGAGACAAAGGAATGCGCCGACTGCATAGTTGGTTGATAGATTATCGAGAGTTGGCAGGCTGATGGTTAACACGGGGCATCTTCGCCATCTTCAGATCTGAATCCAGTCGGCTATTGCCCGCGTGGCCCTGGAACTAGGATCCGCCTACCTCTACATAGGTCGCCAGTCGGTGGGCCGTGTCGGTTCCACGGCTTTCTCTGGATGCTCTGTAAGTAGTTATGGAGTTCTCGATGTTGATGAAGTGAAGTTGAAGTTGAAGTTGATATTAAGCGTAGCCAGTGACATTTAAATATTTAAGCTACTTGATCTAACTAGTTATGGACCTGTCAACTGGTTAGGGCTAAATCCCCAAATAAGGCAAATATGTCAACATCTTACATATCGGGTTTTCCACGTTTAATCTGTCTTCCGCAATTGAAAGCCGGACCATTTTGAATCCCTGTGATAGCTGCCAGCCAAATGAGCCTTAACTAGCACCAATAGGATGACGGCGAACTTACGTCAAATCCTGCCTCCAGGCCAATAACAGCGTCCTTTGACACTACAAGATGTTTTGGCCTGAGTTGCGAGTGTCTCAGGCCAGCCCATTCGGAGCATTTGCCGTCCTGGCTTATTGCTCTGAGGCCGTGGATTCCTCTATGCCCTACTGAGAGATCAAATCCTCGCAATCCTGTTGGCGTTTTCAACCCGTTGACAACATCCAGATACTTCTTCTCTCCTCCTCTCGTGTACCCCAGGCATATATCCGGGCCTTCCTCGGTGACGAAGCGGAGCCCGCTAACAAAAGGAGCAGCACCAACCCTTATGGTGGTTACGATAAGCTGGCAAATATCACCGGGGAGAGCTGTTCGTTGAACGTAAAACTCCTTGCATCCCTCTCCAAAATCCAATATCTCCGAACCAGGTGTCTCATGGAGACGAAGTAATCCTCCACGTCTTCCCCATTTCAGCTGGTGCCATCCGATATTCAAAGGACGGAGTGAGGGATCACCGCTCCAACCCAAGGCTACCAGTTCAGACACGGGCAACTGGAGGAGTTTCCAGATGCGCATTCTGTTTTTGAGCTCTGGCGTGAAAGGCGCTATCTCCCTACATCTGAAGTAGAGCCATCTCCAATTAAGCGGTTCGTTGCTCATGTTGGCCTCGAACATATAACCAAGCTCAAACGTGGGCTGGAACCGGGACCTCCAAAAGGACTGCCCAAAGCCAGAAGGGATAGCCCTGGCCAATACTTTCGAGACCTGGGACAAGGCCAATACATCACTAGTGCGCAGCTGAACAGCAATGAGCTCTAGAATTTCGAGGGAAAGTCTTGATAGGTGATTAGGTGCAGCATCGCCACTCATTACGGCTGGGCTTCGTTCAAGCAGCTGCCGTTTTTTTCGCTTGTCGTTGAACCGTGCTCTTCGCACAAATTTTCCTAGGGACTTCCCGTCCTTAAACACTGTCCAAGGATCCCGGAATACGAATTCACTATCACCTTCAACTGGGCCATACTTCTACCTCAGATATGTGGCCCTATTCTCCCAAGGATAACAACCTCCGACTGTGAAGGTCCCTCCATATTCATGGCCCCAATCGAGGACGTTCAGACTGCATGTAATAGTGGAACAGGACCACAATATCTCCATCAGGCGGGCTACTGGAACGTCTTCAGGGCTGAAGAGCTGTTCTAGAAGGGAATAGCATGGGGCATGGATAATAAAGCCAGAGCGACACTGCATTAATTGAACCGCAGTGCGCCTGCCGAATTCCACGCTATCATCGGGATCACGACTGACAATTCCCAAGTCGTACCCTTGATCATCCCACCGGCCGTAAAAGTTGAGCGGAGCTCTATACATGAAGCGCAGAACATAGTTTAAGCCTACACCAGACACCTCTGGCTTCATATCTCGTGCTGGGTTGACACACACTCCAGATTCAGTGAGCACTTATGAACGAATTTAATCCATATACTGATTGATACTTACATGCGCGATATTCGGTACTCATGGCGGTTTTTCGTTGGCGTGTGCATTGCCCCTATCGACCTCTTGGCCACATAAGACACAGCCGTATGGTGTCATCGTGCACAGAATTGTCTCTTCGACAACCTACTTAAGTACGCATCGCGAAGGAGGAAAATGGACCCTTTCGTCTATTCTATAATGGTAATATGACGGTAGCAGCATTTTCGCCTGCCAGTCATAAAATACGTCATAGCAGTTGCCTTCGTTTCTTATAAACAATTTTGTCATTAAACCACTGCTTAGTGACTTTGGATATAGTGAAAAGGTTTGTGCAGCGCTAACTACCTGATTGTCCAGCCCTGGTATTGCTGATTTTCTTTGATCTATATTTTACTGACTATTTCCAAAGGCATATTCCACTGTAGCTAGACTCACACACATTACCCAAGGATACTGATCCGACAATATGAATCGACTCTATTCGATAACATGAACGTTCACCAGTGACAGAAGTAAATACAACCAGACACTGGCAAGGCATCGCCAGGGGATTATCAACTTCTCAGGCCCCGTTCCCCTGGCAGCAGATGAACGCGCTCGTGCGAAGCACCGATTCTACAGCATCATCAACCATTTCAGCACCAGAGGATCCGGCGATTCTTACAGCCGCCCTTTGCTTGTCCGCCATACATATGGATATTCCCGCTCTGAGCTGTCTCAGGACACCTTTCTACGCGCATTCTTTGACTGCCTGAGCCTGGATATTGCTGCGGATCAGATTCCCGATATGATGGGCAAGGAGGACCAGCTGCGTGATAGTTTATCTAGCTTCAACGATTTCTTACCCGACGAGTTTTTGATAAAAGTCGGTGAACCCTCGCCAGAGCTCTCAGTTACACACAAACTCTTACCATTGACTAATCAGTAGAGCTTCCATCGCCCCATCTTCTCACTATTCACGTGCCATTGCTCATATCCTTCGCCTCTCCGGGGCCAGTGAATATATAGACAAAACTCTCCAGGATATGGATGAAGTTGGGACACGAGAGGGTGGATCCACGGAACTGGGTCGGCTCGTGATGTTGGAGTTGGATGGTTGGTTTGACGTTGCAGTCAGTACCTAGGATATTGCTGGACCACAAGGAACAAAAAGGCCTAATGCCCCAAGATATCCCTGGGTAATGTGTGCGAGTAACTAAAGGGAATATCCGTGGTGGGATTGTATATATCTCGGTTAGGCTAGTACTGCTTCGACTAGATAACTATCATGGCTTAGATAGATACTATGCTATTTGATACACCTTTAAAATCATGAAGATAGCTCTAAGAGTTTATCCTTCGAAGATTAATAAAACTAGAATAACTCATAATTTAGTAAAAGACGTTAATCTACCAGGATATATCAACTCGTACGGGCGAGATATAAGGGCGAATAAGCCTATGGCTCGCTCAGTCCGCCGTAACACGCCGTGACGGGCTGCTGCAAGGAATAAGCGTTCAGTTAAGCTCTTCATGGCACCGGGTAACTCGTGCTTGAAGTTCCTGAAGGATCTCCAGCTCGCCGAAGCTAACTTAGGTAGTTAACTAGCGGCGGCCACAGCCACGTCGTCGAGGCCGTGAAGGCGATGTGATACAGATACAGTGTCCTCCGCGCGCTCCACCAGCATGCCTGCAGGAGGCAGCCAAGGGCGCATTAGGCACAAACGTGAAGCCTGCATTCTCCCCTAGTGGCCAGTTTTCTCGTCTTTTGTCTTTTACTTGCAGCATCGCGAAGACATTCTCCCTTGGCCGGCAGTTTCGATGGCATATCGAGCGATAACACCAAAAAATCAAGCTATTTAACTAGTTGCATAGACTATATTGCTTTTTCGCTCAGTCTATAAATTGGCAGCCATCTCCTCGATTCTATAGTTATCTTTCTTGTATCCGTCCTTGATATCTCTCTAGAAGTCAACATCCCATATTCTCGCCTCTCACCATGCGCGCCTCATCGCTTCTGGCTCTCGGAGCTGCCACCCTGCTGCCCTTTGCGACTGCACAGTTGAGCGACGACGGAGGCGACGAAGGAGGCGCCCTTGGTGCTACTATATGCAAAGCCGCTACTGTCGCTGTATGGAACTTGCCTGTTCCTGGCGATTGTACCAGATTCGTCAAATGTGAAGTGCGAAAAGACGGAACTTTCACTGGATTGTCCACATTCTATACATGCGATCGAGGCCTGCACTTCAACGCCGCCACCCAGACCTGCGATTGGCCGGACCTCGCTGGATGCAAGATGTAAAGCCAGAGTAGGTTATTTTCTCTTTTTTATAGTATATACATTGCTAATAAGTATATAGAAGATTCGAGTACATAAATGGCAAATGAGCCCTGGTACACTGTGGAAGCCCGTGGGTTTGGGACAGCGGGTACGCTGGTAGATCTCTTGTTGAATACCATCAGAGCCTGTATCAGGGGTATCTATTCGTGGACTTCTCTTCATCGGGCAGGGGGGCTAGATGTTTGATTGCGTCCGTGAAATATAAACTGGGAGCACAATTTAGAAGTGTTTACATATTGTAGATAATCTTCAACATCAAAGATGCGACTTCTACTAGTAAACACCACCTATCACCCTTGAGATCCCATGCACGGATAACAATAAGTACACAGATGGGCGAGTTTGACGGATCACCAGGATGTTCGAAAAGTGCTTGGAGCAACTGGCAGGCCAACTCATGTGCATCAAAGTCGTGAGCCCCAGGTGCTGGCCTTCTCAGCTGAGAATGCAACTTGTGCCTCAGCTAAGACAGTCTCACAGGTCTCCAGGCTAGTCGAAGACTGTTCCACAGCATCCAGGCACTCAATGTAGTTATCATGGGCAACGCACAGGGCATTGGCCTCTGGGATTAAGCAAGGATAAATCTAAGAAACAGAACAATTAGCAACTGCCATGGAAAACAAGAGGAGATTCACACATACATAGCCACAAGCCCTATTTTTAGAGTAACGACAACAGTCACAAGGAGTAGTCTCTGTCCTGTTGCACTCCAGGGACTCCAGGACTGTGGGCTGGTTCTTTGTGCCATACACATTTGATAAACAACGCGAACAAGGCAGCAAACGAATATGGGCCGGTTTCATTCAATTCGCTGTTCCACCAGGACATCAGTCCTGGTACGACGACGGATCGCAAAGCTCCCTCAATATACGCATGCAACACACTCCGAGATTAAAGCAATAACCGCAAACACAGGCACTAGGAGCTTCTAGATGCAATGGCTGTACCAGGGGAAGTTTACCACGGCAAGCTAAATTCATAGCCTCATCCAGCCTAGCGCTTCGATAACAAGGTAGAGAAACAGCCATCCATTTAGCTGTATAGTAGCTGTGTTGTGAGAAAGCCTGGGGTTTCAGCTGACGCAATGATTTCTTCTAGTCGCTCAGGGTCTGCCAGCCAGAAGAAGTCCTTTGGGGTCGAATATCATTAAGCAAGGAGAACTGTGACCTGCGAATGTTCTCACGATCAAAGTGCCACAGCATTGGGTATGAGACACCTGTTTCCATCTCCAGAGCGGCATTGCATCCGTGCTGTTGACGATCAAGTATCTAAATAGTCGAAAAGAGGAGAAGTATGACTTGCATGGTAGTATATTAACCCCGAATATCAGCGACTGGAGTCTATGTTGGTGCTCTCTGCTAATATCTGGTATAAATGATGGAACAGCTCGTCATCGGGTCTACCGCGGATGTAGACTGGTATACCTCACGCTGATTACCGTGGCTGCGACCGCCTGGGTTGAGGAAAGAATCCATAGTCTGAGAACATTGTCTTGTTGATTGAGGGGCGTCCTGCTGAAATCATCATGACCCCTGAAGAGTAAACTTAGACCACCATGGGGAGTACCATGGGTATAGAGGCTGTTATTCAAAGGGACCCGAGATCGATTTCATCCACTAGGAAAAGTCAGTATCAGAGAAGCAAGCCGAAGCGGAGGGCGGAAAAAGAACTTACAGACTGCAAGCTGATAGTTATTCTCTTCATGCTTCCTCAGGCTTTGCATTTCCACAGGCACATCATCTCCGAGTCCCCTTATCCCCAAGAGAGACTCCGGGTGCTTGTCGATCAGCTTGTCCTCGGGGGACATTTTAAATGTATAGGTCTTGCTAGCGAACAAATACGCCATTGTTCTTTAAGTCTAGTAATGGCCAGCCAGTGGAAGACGCTGGGGTATTTACATCCTAGCCCATGCGGTAGGTAGTTTGGGTATGAGGAATGATCTATTAGGTGTAGAGGACGATGGGTTCCGTAGAAAAGGATGAAGTCCAGGGGGAAGTAAGAGGGTTATATATAGGGCTTCAGACAGCAGAGTGAAGAGCCGAGTCTTCACTAGGTATCAAACGAATACGAATAGGGGTATCCGTCTCCCGCATTCACTAGCTGTCTTCATCTCTGTCAGCGAAAGGAATACATTTTCTACGGAAAAAAAGGGGTGTGGATACATACGTACACACCTACCTACCTTAATGATTCATTGAAAGGCCATGCACGACCGGGTAAAGATTAAAACATCAGCTCTGATTGAATGAAGCAGCCTAACTAAACCCCCGTTCCATGACAAAGAAACACGCAAACCAGAAGAGAGACATGTAACAAGCAAACAAAACTCCGACCCGTATCACATCACATATCCGTCCGTCCGTCCGTCCGTCCATCCATCCATCCATCCATGCCGTTTCACTGATATGGAAATCTGTAGGTAGGTAAGTTATGCATTCTCAACGCCAGAGTAAACAACTCCAGAACATGACATGGCAGGCATAACAACGAGTAGCAGCAGTACGCAGAGAGTGTGGGAATTCAAATAACTAGGTATAACAAGGCAATAAAAGCAGAGAGCAGACCGCTTGTTTGGCATTCGGTTCGAGTTTTGGTTTCTTTTCTTTCCTTTCTTCTTTCGTTTCGGTAACGACCATGCAATGCAATGCAGTGGTATAAGACATGTAGGGAAGTGAATCCTTAAAAGATGATGACTAAAAAAGCAGATAATGGATGATGCAGTGCAATGCTAGAAGACGTGGGAAAAAGGTAAAGGCAAACAGTAACAGTCGTGTCGTGAAAGAAGGAAGAAAAAAAGCGGCGGTCGTGAGCGGTATGGTGCTAGTCGACTTTGGCGTTTGCAAGCCTCATGCTTCCCAGGCCGGCGAGGTTATTTGAGAAGCGAAGAGGGTTGTTCTTGAATTTGGCGTGTTTCTTCAATTTCTTGCGAGCAACCATCACCGGAGCAGAGGACTTGGTGACAAGATAGTTCGAGAACGAGCCCAGAAGGACACTAGTAATATGTTTTTTGGCGTTAGTTGAGGCTGTGCTATGTATGCATGAAATACTTAGACACGGGATAAGAAAGTTATACGAACCCCTTAAGCGCGCTTCGGCCTCTAGAGCCAAGAATGACAAGAGTCGGCTCGAGAGCATCGATCTATAGGAGGATTTCAGTTAGTGTGTGGGCCCCATGTTGAGTGTGTGATTGCATGTCATGCATGGAGGGACAAGACTTACGGCTTCTGTGATGAGATGCTTGGGACTCTTGCAGTGTATGACCTCAACAGCCACACGCACCTGCAGTTTCGTCTTGCGCATCAAACGCACGCATGTCTGTGTAAGGCCGTCGATGGCATGGGCGCGGTCTGCCTCTGTCTTTGGTAGACCCCTGGCATCCACGGAGCCGGTTGCGCTCTCCAACCCCTTTTCTTTCTCCTTCTCCTTGTCGCTGGCCGAAGAAGGGAGATGTGTGCTTGAGACTTGCGGCGAAGGGAAAGATGAAGGCGGCCGAGTGGGCACTTTTGTACTGCCTTCTGTCTGCGAGTGCATCGTGGTCATCATGTCCAGTACGGCCTTGAACCCGTCGGTTATTGGCATTACAGATGGCAGGTCTGTTTCGGACAGCTTGGCGGAGGAGGAAGAGCCTTCTTCGTCGATGGCGTAGATGGCATACATCGTGTCTCCGTCACGCAGTATTGTACCGATGGTCCATTCAAGCGCGTAGACCGATTCCTCGCTCAGATCAGTAGCCACAAGATAGCTACGGGCCCGACGAGTGCCCTGCTCGGCCTCCTCTTGCATCTTGGCAAAGTCTCCTCGTACAATAGTGCGAATGACTCTGTTGGGCACCGAGCTGTCTGTTGGCGAGAGGTAGACGTTCAGGTTCTGAGCCTTCTTGATCTCACAGATCTCTGCCTCATCGTCAAGAGGTATACCATCACCACCGCCGCCACCTCCTCCTTCATCGTCTGAGCCAATTGGGGTATTGCCTTGAGAGACGGTGATGTCGAAGTTGGTGTTTGGATGGACACTGGTCTTGTGCTTCATAGGCTTTTCAGTTGCAGCTGCAGCAGCGCGGTTGTCAGGCTCGAGCAGAGACCGGACTTTATATGTCGAGGACACAGTTTTTCCTGTATATATTTGTTAGAACGTCATCATAATTATAAACCAAGAAAAACGAAAATAAAAATAAAAATTGAGAATACATACGTTCTTCTTCTGCAGCAGCTAGAAGACTTCTGACCTTGTTGGCTGCTTCGGGGTCGTCTAGGTTGCGATCAGCTCCCTGACCCTCACGCTTCTTTCTCGTCCGGCCACGGCCTCTACCAACACCCAACCGCCACAGCTCCTCGTCAGAGCTCAAATCCTCTTCGTCATCACTGGTGTGGTCCTCGCTGAAGCCACCGTCAGGGGTATCCAAATAGTAATCCTTAGCCAGTCTGGCATCCGAGTCTGAATTTTCTGCCAGGTCTTCCAGCTCCTTCTTCTCTATATGGGGCAGATGGGCCAGGCTGCCGCCTGACCGCTGCAGTGCGGTATTGGATAACTTTCTATATGCATGATCCAGGTTGATAACTCGGCCAGAGTCAGTGACAAAAGTGTTAACATTTGACTTTGAGTTGGCTGCGAGCGGATTGAGGCTGTTAAGCGTGCGTGGGCCCGGAGACCGCGAGCGCATGGGGGATGTTGAGCTGTGTGGAAATCCAGGAGCATGCCGGCCGGTCTGCCTGCCGCGCGGGAAGCCAGGCAAAGGCCCAAAGTCGGACCCAGACATGACGGCGGCCATGGAGCTGGGATGTTTGTTATTACCATTGTTGTTATGATTGTTGCCATTTCCAGTGACGCTCTTCTTGCCACCCTGGGTGACTCGCTTTGGCAGCTGGCTGGGTATGCTGGGCAACATGCCAAACTGGTACGCCTCGACGCCGGTCTTCCTTCCTATAGACGGCAGGCCGCCATAGGGTGACGACTCTGAGGCCCTACGCAGCCCGTCTGACTCGTGTATGGACGGCGTGTGGGCAGAGGAGGTTGGCGAGGAGGCCGCGCTGTGAGTCTCCCTCAGAGGCGAGGGCGATATGGGGTCGAGCATGCTGCGTACGCTGGCAGACGACGACTTGACCGAGCCCGCCCGTCTCGAGGGATCCGGCGCAACATCGAGCATGGAGCGGATGGGAGGAGCTTGAGTGGCATGGTGGTGGGGACGAGGCGACTGGTTTTGCTGGCTCTGAGGGCTCTGAGGGCTGTTCTGCTGCTGCGGGCGACCCTGGAGCAGCTCGAGGATCTCGCGCCGTTCCTCATCAAGGGCCGACTCGAGAGACATCTTGGGGATCATGGTGAAGGAAGAGGAAAAAGGAAGAAGAAGAGGAAGTCAGAAGAAAATACGAGAGCGAGCGAGATGGGGCTAGGATCTGCTGGCGGTTCTGGTGGAGCAGCCAGAACAAAAACCCGCCGCGACCCAAAGTCCAGGCAACAGACAGACAAGACGTCAACGACGGACTGGCAGCGGTCGTCTCGACAGCGAGAAGGAGGCAGAGCAAAGGCCGACGGGCAGGGAGAGAGACGTCTTTGTCCTCAGCAGAGTCGAGAATGCTGGCGATGGGTCGTGGCGCCGCAGCCACAGGGAGGATCTCTCGCGCAGCGCTGGGAAAGTAGGTAGGACAAGGGGGTTCAAGCCTGTATTCGCGGTTCTCGGGGGGCAGCGTCAGCAACAAGCACCGGCAAGCAGGACAAGACGGGAGAACAGAGGGACAAGAGGGCAGACAGACCGACATATAGACGAGCAGGCCGGCGTTCAGGGTCGCGATAGAGAGCGCGGGAAAAGGCGAAGATGTGGCTGAAGCAGCTCGTCCATGCTGTTTATATTAGGGCCTGGGCAAGACGAAGAACAAGGAAAGGCCAAGCAGCAGCGACCAGGAAGGCCCCGGGACGAGATGCGCTTGTTCGTCTTGTCCTCCTCGTCGTCGCTGGATAGCCGTTTCGCTGGAGTGGCAGCTGGTGTTTGCTGGTGAAGACGCTGGGCTGGTGGTGTTGCTGTGATGGCTGTTGTATTTGGTAGCGGTCGAGGCGCCGGCTACATAACTTGCAAGATAACAACAGAACAGCAACAGGAAAGACACGGACAGGAAAGACAACAGGACAGTTATCAGAGCGGACAGAGGC
Source organism: Nannizzia gypsea CBS 118893 (assembly GCF_000150975.2). Classification (NCBI taxonomy): domain Eukaryota; kingdom Fungi; phylum Ascomycota; class Eurotiomycetes; order Onygenales; family Arthrodermataceae; genus Nannizzia; species Nannizzia gypsea. Next base: position 787,779 of record NW_003345200.1, on the reverse strand, counting down.
AGCTGAAGCAGAGAACCAACAGAAGAACTCCCGCTTGGCATCACATCAGCCTGCAGCAGGGAAGACAAGAAGAAAAGAAGAAAAGCGCATGCATCAAACCCGAGAGAACTCCCTGCTCCGACAAGACCAACCACGCAACGCCGTAAGGTGACTAGAAAACCCCAGGAGAGAAGATCAGGAGGCCGATCGAGGGACGGGGAAAAGGAATATGGCTCGTTCACGCCTTTGCCCTCTTCCGTCCACTGCTATTATCGTTCTTCCGCTGCTGCTTCTCGCGTGGCTTGTCTTGGTTCTGGCCATGGCCCCTGTCCCGGTCCTGCACCCGGGTTCGCGGCTTGTGGAATGCTTCTTCCGGCGGTTCATCCTCTGCAGCCCGCTTCCTGTGCTTGTTATTCTGCGTCTTCGGGGCGTACTTGGCCTCCAGGTTGGCCAGGAAGGACTCACCCCGGCTCTTCTGGCGTTGCTGGATGAGAGCCATCAGCGCATCCTCCCCGCCGTCCGCTTTGCCCTTTGAGCCCTTGGAGCCCTTCTTCTTGCTGCCGAACAGCTTCTCCTCCACCCCCAGTTCTCTGGCCATCTCCATGGCTTCACCGGCTTCCTCCCTTGCAGCCCTACGCCGCGCCCGCTTTGTCTCCACCGGCTCGTCGGTGAAGGCAGGGTAGTCTGCTACCTCTCCTTCTTCGATAGCGGCACGGATGATGGCTCGGAACCGGTCGTCGTCCTCCAACACGTCGCTGGCCATCACTTGCTCGTAGATCCCGTCCATGTCCCCCTTGCATTCCTCATATACCCGCAGCAGGTCCGCCTTCTCCTCATCAGAGCCCTTGTACTCCTGCTTGAACTTGTCCAGCAGCGTCCCGTCGATCATGACGCTGAACTGCTCGCGGTAGAAGTCCGTCCAGTTGAAGTCATCGTCCTCCAGGTCGAGCGACTCAGACGTGTTGCCCGTCGTGTCGTAGCGTCGACGCCGCCGCTCGTCGGATAGGATCGCATATGCAAAGGCGATTTCCTGGAACTTCTTGTGCGCTTCGTCTTTGCCCTCAGCCGAGACCTTGTCTGCCAGCCCGTTAGCACTGGCTGTATACCTTTTATATCAACTTCGCAAGACGTACCTGGGTGGTGTCTGAGGGCCTTTTTCCGGTAGGCGGACTTGATCTCGTCTGCGCTCGCCTGCTCGGCCACTCCCAGCACCTCGTACGGGTTGATGCACGGCGGCTCCTCGCACTCCACACCGTCAAACGCCATCTTCAGCCTATTTGTCTCTGGTTTATCACTTTCTTCTGCGTCTTTTCTGCGTCTTCAGCTTTTTCAATTAAATCGACGTCGCGAACTTTTTGGAGACGCGTTGATTAGGTAAGAATTGACTAATATGTCACATAGATTACTAAGAGATTAGTCACTACTTGACATAAATTTTGTTAAAAGATAAGAAAAAGACGAAGAAGACGAAGCGACAGCGATATCAAATTAACATATGCATAAACCGGCATAAAGATGCATGGAGATGACTGTAGGATGTTGCTAGTTACTATAGCTATCTAACAGATGTGGATGGTGACTCTGCCAGCAATATCAACCATGTTTATATCAGACAGAGACATCACATCTGTCTGCTATATCTATCTCCTTCTGATACATCAAGTCGACAGGTTAAGCTGTTTGCTCCAAATATCAAGGATTCCGTCCCCTGACGATCAATCGACGCCCCATCAAGACCCTTGTATGATAGTGAGATGAGTAACCTGATAAACATGCACATGCACCGTACCTTCAATAACAAAATGAACTAACCATCTCAACCAGTCACCATGGTAACCCCCAGAACTGATCCAGATAAACACCATAAAATGTTGAGAAAAAGGCATATGTGCCCGTCAAGTGGCATAAATATGATACCATGTGACAGAGAATCACTTGTCCTTGGAGTTCAAGGCGGCAGACAGCACGCCTCTCCACCAGGTCTCATCTTTGGGGCCCCAGTGGACGACCTCAGCCAACTCTTCACGGACAACCTGGCGCTGGATAGGAGACAGGACGACGGGTCCTTCCTTGACGATGGTCTCAGCCAGGGCAACGGCGTCGGCAGAGTCGCGTTCTATGCGGGAGTACTCGTCGTTGCGCTGGCCGCAGAGGCGGATGGACAGGACCAACAGGTCAGTGGGCCCGATGTAGGGAAGGCAGTCGATGTCGACTTCGCGGACGATGGTTGCTGCTGTGGGGATGTATGGCAGCTATTTATATTATACCCATTGTTAGCCACGCAATACTACGTGAATACACGCAAAAAGAGCACACTTACGCGGCAGTTGGTGCTGAAGTCAACCTTGATCTGCTTTCCGCAGGGATGAGAATAGTACAGGCAGCCCTCGTACTCAGCGAACAGCGTGTCGAAGGTCTGCAACAGTCTGCGGTGCGCCACCTCAGGGTTAGGGATGGTGATCATGAAGTCGACGTCCTGCTCCTTAGTTAGCTGCCAGCCAAAACGTATCATATACCGCTTGAATATTAACTTTGATAGATGGTCTCCTACCTCCGGGTCGTCACTTGGCTCGCGCTCAGAGACGTATCTGCAGACAGCAGCGCCTCCGATGATGGCTACCTTGGTGTGGGCAAGGTCAGGGCATTTCTTCAGGCAGAGGATGACAGCGCGAGCCGTATCCTCCATCTCGGAGAAGGTGGGTGTGGTGATCATCTTTGTGGCCTTCTCTGGGGCTTTCTCTGGGGCTTTCTCTGGTGTGCTCTTCGTCTGTAAAGCTGTGTCAGGAGTGCAGACAGGAAGCTGGAGATGAAGTTGAAGATGAAGTTGAAGATAAAGAGAAGAAGTGAGAAGAGAATGAAGAAAACAAGGTGACATCTTGCCCTTTTATCTCCTTCTCGGCGTGGCAGTGGCCGGCAAGACAGTCAGGCACCAACCTCCTGGAACTTCTCTCACACATCGCTACGCTCATTGATCATAGTAGGTCTCTACTCTCTTCTTCTTTATCTTTCTATATACATCCATACTTGATGTCTTTTGAGGCTGTGAAGATGTTTAGATGGAGTCAGCCTTGCTGAAGATATCAGACTTGCCTAAATAGGGCACCAGCTGTCTGCTACGCCGCAGAGATATCAAGGCAGCAGTGGCCACTCGAGACCGCATAGCACTCTACTTGATTACTTTATTATATATATAATATCTGTGATATGTACAGTTATAGTCCGTATAGTGTCAGATAGAGCACCATATCAAATAGTTATGTGGTTGACCTATATCTATAACGGGACTGCATGGTAGGTGGAAGTTACCGCAGAGTAGTACCAATACATTAAACAAAAATATACAGCTTGGATGGAAGAAAAAAATTCCATCTAATATATACACAACGCTTGTCTTTTAATGTCTAGATATCATCGATATGCCTGCATAGTAGTTATGCACCTACTTTGTCCTATCAAAAGATTATAAGATCCAAGGGGAATTACTTGATACATTAACTATGTGTCCATCGTACCCTCTCACCAAATAAGAGAACTAAATATTACGACTTTGGTTAATTATTTTTCTATCACTCAGCGCCTTCATCGTCCTTATCGTCCTCATCGTCCGGCAGGACCCAGAAGGTAGTATGGAGGTTATTGTTCGCATCAGGTAGAAGCTTATAGTCCTGCCGGTACGCTGAGTGAAGAACGGCACAACGCAACTTCTCGTCCTTGTACTTGACCTCTTCAACAATTGTCTTCCTCAATTTCTCCAGTTCCTTGCCCGTCACCATTGTGAGTTTGTCGGAACAATGCCTCTCTCTCTCGTTCGCCGTATACATCTCCATCCAGGGGTCATGTACGGTAACCTCCCAACTATCCAATTGATCATCTTCAGCTTTGCCATTTCCGAAGTCTCCATTCCACTGCCGACCACCGCTGACAAGAGTTGCCGTCCCCTTCTCAGGGTTCACTCTGATGCTGGCTCCATCGTTGCTGGTCCCGGCACCTATACAGTAGGGAATGTTAGGTGATCCTTCACGTTCCACCATTTCCACCAGGGATGTCTTCTCTCTCGGTTTGTTCGATGGTGTAATGGAAATGACAGGTTTTCCTAAGCGAATGGTCCGGAAGACAGGCTGAAGTTGGAAAAGGACCAATGACATTTTGAAACGATGTGTGTCTTCATCGTAGGCAGAGCATATCGGACAAGGAATATATGCACCAATAACGGTTTTTGGGGTTTTCCCTTTTGCCTCGCTACCGAATAAGACGACTTGGGGGTCTGGATGGCCGAATAGAGCCTGAACTAGGCGCACCATGGTTGTATCATGCGGAACTGATGGTGGAATACGCGAACTCTCAAACAAAATAACATTGCTTTCCTCACTGTAATCGTATAAATCACGATGAGTGTTCCCCCATTGTGGAAGAAACAGAGAAATAGCTCCACAAACATAGGCTGGTGCAGATCTAGGTGATTTCGGTTCGGTACTAGGTCCTGAAGGCTGGAAGAGGACGGCCCACAATTGATAGAATTTGATATCAAGGTAAGGCTAAGAATAAAAATCAGGTTAGTTTAGGTTTCTCACCCTATATAATGAATGTAATGAAAGACTTACCAGAATGTCTGCCACTCTGGTGTATTGGTCCAGGGGAAACTCTTCTCCGTCAATCAAGCTATTGACCAAGGATAACGTTAACGTCTCCCCTTCAGGGTTGGTCTCCGCAATCTCGCCCATAGCAAAGTACAGCCATTTCTCTTTTACCAATCTCACACGTAGTATTAAGCTTATGAGTATTGACATTTCTTCCCGATTAACCTTCCTTCTCATAAATGTAGCAAATTCCTCCCGTATTCTCGGAGCCGCTTCTTCGATTTCTTCTTGGGGAATGGTCAAATCGCAAAAGCCTGGTATTCCAATTGCTAAAGAATCCACAATATCCCATAATATAGAAGTCGATTCCGTTGGTGTAGAAGTTACCACAGCTTGGTGCTTCTCTGCCTGGTGCTTTTCTGGCTGCGATATAGCTTTCACTGGGACTCCAATGCTTCTAAGTATCCGTCTAAAGGAAGCCTTCTCGTGGAATTCAGGTTCATGCCCCCAACCAGCACAAGAGCGGTTGAAATCACCAAAATGTTTATCCGCCTGGAAAACTATCATATTTGTCGCTCGTAAAAATGCATTAAAATTGACTCTTCCATCCTGCGGGTCTTGAGGGAATGGGCAATAGGCGAAAAAGTGGAAACTCCTCCAGAGCAACTGAACTCCAGCGCCAGAGATCACGGCTTCAGAATAAGTTCGCTGTATGAACCTTTTCAGACTCTCTACGTTCCAGTCTATTTTCTTAGTAAGTAAGTAGTTTGCATCATATGAGAAGGGGATCCCTTACATTTTTCTCCGGACGGGCTTTTAACGCAGTCCTGCTCAAATATTGCGGATAAACGCTCTTTTTCGTCTATTGAATCTCGAGTAGGAAGAATTTTGTCTAAATCTCGATAAATTGACTCTATTCAATCAAAGTTAGTTAGATTGAATAGAAATTAATCAAATATCAGTGATCGCTTCTCACCACTAGTAGCTTCAGCAAGAAATTTGTCCTGCTTTTGGATCAATGACGTAAATATCCATTTGTCCCCAAAGTCCAAGATATATCCCAGGACCTTCTTAAACATCGTAGAAATGTAAGAAGCAAATGAGTAAACTTTCAGTGAACTGGCAATGCTTGAATAGCTATATCTGTGCCATCTGAAGTAGGTTGAACTAAGTAGTGGCCAGCGCGGTGCAGGGTATAAATATTTTTCGTTTGTCGTTCTCTAAAAATCCAATGTAAGGCATACGAAGAGCAGTTGGGCCGATTGGTAGATATTTATGGTACAATATCGTTGTAGAAATGGGGCGTTGACGCACTCTTTTTAATCCCAAATACCCTCTGGTTGGTTTTGTTGGTTTCTTCCGGGGTCTGGATGGGGGTTTAATGAGTTAACTAATTACCATGGCTTCGAGTGGAGCGAAAAAGGGTGCGGTATTTGCCAGGGTGCACATATATCTTAGCTCATACCTTGTCATTAATATGGTTAGGGGGCCCTCCTCGTTATTGCCTGCGCTCCGTTCTATCCTTGTAGACAATTAATATTCCATTTACATAGCGAGTCAGTGCCTTATTTTGTCACTTGCCTTCCTGTCCCATTACATATTAAATCACCTCCTCTACGCATCTTCGCATCACAAACATCAACAATTTCAAGATACTGATCTATCAGTAATCCAAATGATCGAGCATAGGGAGATATGGAGAAGCCACCCGCAGCTAAAACATCTTAACGAAACAATCGCTGCACAGTAGATCGCCCGGGTAGAGATTTGCAACCCGCTGGTTTTCCTCGGGTGGGGCCCAAACACTGTGGATCAGTGCTTGCATCGCTTGAGCAATCAGGCAGAATGATATCTAGCCAACCCAGCTGTACGAGTCGATTAAGCAATACCATATAAGGAGTACCGCTGGCATCAATTTTTTGGCGTCGGCCGATATGCTAGGCATTGATGTGTTGCATCTCTATTGGAATGTAATCCAGCCCCCTCTCCAATGTGGTAGAATCAGTGGCTGTGGAAGTTAACGGTTTAATGGTATTTATTGGATTATCTGCCAACGGCTCCGTGGGAGTGACAATTTCATCCACCGATACCTGGCAGCATAGATACGTCGGTGCCCGGCCGTAGGCATGCAATATTCATGCTATCCTGTATTCGCTCAGGTATCGTATATGGAGGAATCAATCTCCCGCTAACATTTATATAGCCGTCAGAGCATGCATCTGAAACGTCCCAGAACCAGGTTTTAGCCGTAGAAAGACAGTCAGCTGTGCAGAGAGTAGTAACATTATTATCGACATCCAGGGGTAATTGTCCGCACGCTCTATCATCTGCAAGAGGGTAGCATCACATAGTACTATTTTATTCAAAAAACCAAGGCATCCAATACTGGTATTAAAAGTTCTTGCTAGCCGTGTAGAATCTATGGCCGGGTAAAGATTGGACTGAACGGCCGACTAAGGAGAATAGTTCAGGGAGAAAATTACCATAGTGGGAGAACAGGAGATATAAAGAGATTCAAGTAACCGACATGTATATGTTTTAAAAAAAAACGAGGCAATGATTAGTAGAGCTATGTTGTAAATATGTTCGTGGAGGATTTCTTGAACTGGTACAACAGGGAGCCGGAGGAAAGCAAATGGAGTGAAGGGAAATTTTTTCGGATGATGATTATACCATTAGGAATAGAAGTATTGATAAAATTGATAATGAGCAGAAAAGGACCATAACTTACCAAGAAATGCACTATCTATAGCTACCTATGGTAGCCCATGGTCACCCATCTAAGCCTTGCTGCCTTTTTAAGACCCCTCATTATACGTATCGTTAGACATAGGGACTCTCGTCTAACACAAGGCAGACTCTCACAAAAAGCAGTACAGTCCCCAAAGTACTCCGGTCTATCCCACTTAGGATGATAATAATAAGAGCTCTAAGTCGGTGTTGATAATAGTTTTTTTGCCCCTTTTCGCCTTGCGAAGTTGTTCCAGAATTATACTTTCTTACGTCAGCTGCGCCACGACGGTCCGCATACTTGGCGAGCTTAACCAGCTTAGGGTTAGCTTGGCATCCACACACACAAAGTCACTATCAACTTCACCACTTTTCACCCCTTTTTTGTGACTAAAGAAGACAGAATACAACGAAGAAGCTGGGCCCAGGCCTGAAAGACCTCGCCAGATTCTTTTATGATGGAACCAGGGCTTATTCATCGGTCACCTGCGCCCTATGCATGGCTAGATACCCAGTTGACCCCTCTCGGGATTCGTTTGCTGAGGCCCATTGTGCTTCGGGGAAGTTAAGCATAGCCATTTTCAACTAGCTATGTCCGAGAGACATAGGTACGAGGCAAATGGTATTTATTAAGACCTAGGTTATAGGCGGCTTAGCTATTGGCTACGCGGATATGACATATGACTCTGCGAGCTAGGAGGATACATAGTAAAAGAGAAATAGTCCCGGGCCGCATCCTGAGAGCCGTGGAAGGCGAAATGGATTCGAGTTACACATGGGTTGTGGATGGCTCTCGCTCAAATCATTCTTCCTGAGTACCACTACTTCCCTCTATACCTTCATTACATCCCCTGTAGTCGTTTATTCTCGTCATGCAACCTTTTAGGAGGCTCGCGTTCTCGCGAGTTTATCACGGTTTCCGCTTGCTCTCACTACCTGTTCTATAAGAGGAAATGCAGTCACTTTTAGCCCTTTTGCTCAGTCAGTTGATGGCTTTCCCCTCTACCACCCACAACGAGGAGACATTTTCCTCCTTTCAACGGGTCTACCTACCGAAACCTGCAGTTATGTAACACCTTGTGCGAATGGTGCTTGTTGTGGAAAAGACAACCTTTGGGGTTATTCACCTGCCCCTCGTGGAACTGGCTGTCAACACAACTGTTCTTATCAGATTCCACTCAATACTTTACTTGCTTTCTGACAAATTTATAGGCGACGCCAAAGCTGAATGTGGTCCCTACTCAAAGCCTGAAAAACAAAAATGCTCTCTCGATGTCTGCTGCAGTTAATTTGGTTACTGCGGATCTGTTTCCGAATTATGTAAATAGGAGAATAAAATGGACCTAAATTATAGTTCATATGACGAAAAGTACGGCGGATGTGCCAACTTCAAGAGACCATATAACAGCGGTACGAGTGCAAAAAAGCGGAGTATTGGATATTATGAGTCCAGGGCCAATACCCTAGCATGCCAGGTTGTGGCTCCCGAGGATTTGAATCTTGATGGCTTTACATCCATGAATTCCGCATTTGCGTTTTTCGACCCAAAAACCTTTCAAGTTACACCCATGGATGGCAATTCTGCTTCGCTTTATAGCTGTTTCACTGCACTAAATGAGAGGAAACCTGGTTTAGAGACCTAGATATCTATCGGCGGATGGTCTTACACTGATCCGAGAGCAACCCAAATTGCCTTTAGTGAGATGGTTAGCAGCTCATCAGACCACGATGCCTTTATCAATAGGATTATACAGTTTATGGACACCTATGGCTTTGATCTCGATTGGGAATATCCAGGTAGTGATGACTGTGGTTGTCAGGGGGCAGTTACCGGTCCATGTGTGCGACTCGAAAACTCAAGTAGGATCTTGTGAATGGCGAGGGTATCGAGGAGCAGGTCTTAGTTGCATTGGGGAATGCGCAAAAGGGGAAATTGAGCTGACTACAAACACCAATTCGCATGACTCCAAGAAAGGCGACCTGAATTGCAACGGAGGGATGCAGAGCTATTGCTGTGCTAGTTTTCAATTTACATGTGAAAACCAGTATTGAATTATCCGTTTATTTGACTAACACTACGTGACCTCAAGCCTTAAATCTAGATGACATCGCAGGTGCAGAAGATGCCCTTAAGCAAGCCGCAGAAGATGCAGCCATCCAAGTCGCCATTGAAGTGGCTGCCAAAGCATTCTGCAGGGTTGCCGTTCCTGCCTTGCTTGCGCCTCTCGAAGCCATTAAGGCGGTAATTCCCATCTTTGGAGAAATTGCTGACCTGGTTGAGATGGCAGCTACGCCGGGGATTATTCAGGGCTGTATAGAAGGCATCAAGAAGGCAGGCAAGGCTGAGTTCAAAACTTTTGGAAAATCCCGGAAGCTTGTTCTAGACTTACCAAAGGCCAAACAGAGAAATGTCCTTCATTGAGGAGATCCAGAAACCCACCGTCCAAGAACGTCAGCCGACAAATTTACAAGGCATTGCTCCAAACGTGCCAATTGGCGTGATGGCTCCGGTAAACTTCCTCATCGGGACATCTATGAGCATAAACCTGAGATGAAATTTCCACTGAGAGATTCCAAAAGGCCGAGTGATGCCTGGTAACAAAATAATAATCGGGCGTTGTTATGTAGTAAGTGGCACCTATTATCCATACCAGTTTCTCAGGCGAAGCATCTGCCGCCAGACGTCAGTCTTATGTTCAACTTCAGGAACCTTTCTGACATGAAATGATACGATCTTGTTCCCCAATAGCGGCCCTAGGGCCGTAGGGCATTATCTTTACCTGATCAGCCATAGTGGCTATTAATTAATTACTTAACAACTCCCACACCTGCTTTGATAGTAACGTATTAATATTTATCGGTTGACTGATGTATATGTATGTATAAGATAGGATAGATATCAAAATTAAAACGTAGCGCTCCGTATTTATATAAGTACAGTAAGCCTTAAGGCCAGAAGCCAGAGCCTGAGCCTGAGCCGGAAACCGAAAAAAGAAAACGGAATCAACACAAAAAAGACGTAGAGCCATTTCCCAACCCAGCCAGCCCTGCTGCCAGACAAAATGGATTGTACAGGGCAAGGAAAAAGGTAAAAAAAAAAAGGAGACGGAAAAACGTAAGTTCTCCAAGTCAAACAAAGGGTGTTTTTGTTGCTGCTGTGCTGTGCGCTGTCTATGTGCATGAAACAGGAAAACAAAGCAAGAAATAAGAAAGGGGTCCGGAGAGGCTGACCGCATAAAGAGTGAATGTACAGTGGTTGTATTAAACAGGATGGGGGAGGGGGATAGACATAAGGGAAAGGTAAGGTATGGGGGGGATAGACCCGTTCAAGTAGGTAGGCTGAGGCTGGGAGCAGCACATGGACCGGTTTCCCGATGGGGGTGAAGAAGAAAGCCCCCGATATATAGTTAAAAGAAGGTGAAGAAAGGATGAGACCCCCGGGCGTGGATGGTGGAAGAAGGAAAAAGAAAGGAAGCGAATGCATGCATGCAAACAGAAGCCGACCACCTGCCATTTCCCCCTGTACCGGAACAAGGGGGAGTAGTATAAAGAGGGAAAAATATCAACAAGCGCCTGGAGGGACATGGGAAAAGAAGGAGGGGGGGCAAAGTGAGATTAAAATATTAATAAATAATAATGGATAGATGCGTAAATGTGGTGTAGATGGGATATCTGGTAGATAGACAGATAGCAGAACACGACACACATGTAGGAGAGCCGCAAGACCAGCTGAGATCGAACCGGGATCTAATAGTCAGGCAGATTAAGCAAACAATGAATGGGGTATAAAGAAGTTGAGAAGGGGAGAAGAAAAATGAAGTCAAGTCCCGTGGAAGTGAGTATAGGCCGAAGAATGAAAGAGAGGGACGACGAGAAAGACAAGCAAATCAGCTATGATCGCTTAAGAGCCGAAGGCGAAGATGAGTAAAAAAAGCCGAAGAAAGATGATAAAGATAAAACATGACCGGGCCCACCAAAACCTCTCTATGTGTATATGAATGATGAACAAATGTATAAAATGGGCGAAAAGGGAAAAGAAAGTCAGAAATAAATGTCGAGTAAGCGGGAGGTAAAATGATCAAAAAATGCAAGAATAGATAAAGATGGGGGAGAAAAAAGGTAGGAAATAACGAAAGATGAGAACAAACAAAAGAAATGAATGGGTTGGATGGATACGCTGGGTTGGTAGCTGCGCGCTGTTGGCGGCCGACGGTGGTGGCGAGGTGGTAGTGATAGTGGTGGTTGATGGAGGTATATAGTAGATGAGCGTATCCATTAATTAATTAGGCCAAGTTGATTAGATATGGCGATGAGTGAACCACGTCTATCGAAAGCCACCTACACCAACAGCGCTAGGCCATTGATTGTCGTCGTACGGAGGCGTGGGACCTTGTCGGTTCCCTACGTTGGTGGTGACAAATCCCTTGGCCAATTGTTTCGAGGGCGTTTCGTCAGGAGTCAGCGCAAGGCCAATACCCATGCCCATGTTCATACCCATGTTCATGCCCAGCCCGTCTCGTCTGGCAGTCGGAGACGGGGTAGGGTACGGGTTGTGGCCTGCTCGACAGCTGTCATCCACTGTCCGTATTGATGGGGTATTGTTATGCATTGATGTGTCACAGTCAGTGTCGACGAATGGGTATGTGTTTGACTGCTGCGGCTGTGTCGCTGCTGCATGTGTGCTGTCGCTGCTGTTGGTGGTAGACGTGTTCGTCGCTAGGCGGCTCCGGGTGATCGGCAAGCAGCCGCCTGGCAGCGTTGGAGGTAGAGTACAGCACCTCCTGAAGGAGTTCGTCTTCCTCCTCTGGCGTTTCGTACCGTTGGACGGGGCGAGACGACAGTTGCAGAGCACGTCGGGTCCGACTGGATATCGGCCCAGTTACAGGACTCTGAGCAGTGTTTGACACGCTTTGGGCAGGGGAGGGAATCTGGCTTGTTGTGGCTGTTGTGATGCTGGCCTGCTGGGGGCTAGAGGTCTTGTCGAGCGAATACTTGACGTCCTGCAACGCTTTGTCTAGATCGGCGAATCCATTCTTGCCCTTGGCCATGGAGGTCTGTTTTACTACCGGGCTGGTGGTGACGGGATCAATGGCCATGCTCGAGCGGTTAGATGTAGGACCAGACCAGGCGGCACTGGCAGCGTTTGCCTCCACGTCGTCTGCTGGGATAGTAGTCTGATTCCTTCCAGATAGCCGGCGAGCCCGTTTCCGTAGATGAGAGAAGAAACTTTCCTTTTGGGTGGGTGTAGTGGCTGTGGATCCGTTGAGAGCACGCTCGGCCTCTGCTCGATGGGCGTCTGAGTAGTGGTTCCCATTGCTGTTGACAGACAGCTGTCGAGAGACCTTCTTGGACGCAGCCGGGTTGGCCTGCTGTTGTGTGCTGGTCTGGCTGGTATCCTTTTTCTCTGGACAAGCGCTGTTGTTCGCATGGGAGTTACCCTGGGCTGTGACGGCATTGGAGAGAGGTGATACAGGCCGTATGGACGGAAGGATTGGCATGGGAGCACCGTTTGCCCAGGTCGCACGCTTCGATTTCGTTTTGACCTGTACCTGTACAGCGACCTCTGGGCTGACCTTTACCATGGTAGCCTGCTGTTCAGTTGTGGTGGAAGTCTCCGATGCGTTGTTCTCAGCCATGTTGGCCAGGGCCGGGCTCTCTCGTCCAGTAGCACCGATAATCGACCGTCTGAACCACGATGGCTTGGAGACCAGCGTGGGCGTGGGGGCATCGAGATCCTTGACTTTGAAGTTCTTGTCGCTCTGTCGGCGGCCGAGGAGACGAGCCGTGGACGACTTGGGCCGTAGCGGATCGACGGCATCAGTGAAGTATTCATGATTGAGGGCCTGAGTCGAGGTGGGACGGGCCTTGGGGTCCCACATAAGACACCATGTCACAAACTGGCTGAGAGCAAGCGGCCAGTGGGTGGTAGGGAGAATTGTCTCCAGTGCATGGGGAGCCATCTGTCTGGTCAGTACACACATACACACCTAGCAAATCAATATCAAAAGGATAAAAGACGAGAAACTCACTTTTGGGAACGAGAAACCTAACCGTTGGGCGAGTTTGATTCCGTCTCGCCATTCACCACCGCCGACTCTGGCACCGTTCTTGCTGTACCAGTTGCCAGGCGAGCCCATGATCTCGCACACGCGCCAGACTTGGTCGATCTCGTTCTTGCCGGGGAAAAGGGGCTTCAAGGTAGCTATTTCGACGGCCATGGCGCCCACAGCCCACATATCGACAGGGGCAGAGTAAGCACCGGCTCTGAGCAGCACCTCTGGAGCGCGGTACCACCGCGTTGAAACGTAGTTTGTGTACGGCCGCTTCGAGTGCGTCTCGCGGGCGAGGCCGAAAGTCTGCGATCTTGACGGTGTAGTTGGAAAGGGGTCGAAGGGAAGGCGTGACGAGGTGGGGAGTAGCGGGCTGGAAGGTAGACGAAGGAAAATTCAAGCGAAGGTGTTGCTGGGATACAAAAATGTTTTCTGGCTTGATGGTCTGTGGGGGTGTATGTGGTCGAAGGCCGGAACAGGATCTGGGAAAAAGGATGGACTTTGACGGCCTTGGGCTCGAGGCGGGTTTGGGCCTCCCC